>NC_134701.1:255650066-255970066 GCF_043290135.1 Rhipicephalus microplus
CATTAATATTGTGTTAAAACACGGAAAAACGAGCCCTTAGGTATACACTTCTTTCGCTTATTTCATTGAACGAGGGTCTCGTACTGGCAGACTTGGTGTGTTTAGGTTGTATAAGAGGGACAATTAATCAGCTGCCCGCTCATAATAAGTTCACGTGCTACGTGACGCCAAACATGCGCATAAGAGTGTTTTCACACTCGTTGTTTGGCTTATAGATGGCGCTGACTGTCGCTCCTACTTCTAAATTCACAGATAAACCCAAAAAAGTGGATGGAGGGAGGGCCGCTGTGATAGCTCAGTGGTTAGAGCATCGAACGCGTAATTTGAAGGTCGTAGGTTCGATTCCTGCTCACAATTGGTAATTTTTCATCCACTTTTCTTTCATTCCATTGGTTTTAATAACTTCCCCTGTACATTCCTTGACATTACTGTCTGTTATATCTCATTAATATTGTGTTAAAACACTGAAAAGCGAGCCCTTAGGTATACACTTCTTTCCCTTATATATATATATATATATATATATATATATATATATATATATATATATATACACTGCCTTCATCAATTGGTTTCTGCTTTACTTCAAAGAGGTGGCACTATAGCGCATGTTCGATTACGTTACATCAGAGCCATCGCGTGCGGTGTGTACACAGCGGGCACACGCATGCGCGAGGGACGAATGCAAGTTCCGGCCCCGGAAACACGTCCGCGTGTAACTCTCTATTATCACCACGAGCGCTACAGGGTGTGTCTGCATCGCTGGGGACGCCGCCGTTGAAGGCTTAAAGGCCACTACTCCGTGTGAGACCGGCAGCCGCCGTCAGCCGAGTGGGCAGCCGTGGGCGACCCGTATAGTTCGCCCCGGTCCCGCGACGTTGTCCCAAGCGGCTCGTGCCTGCGCACGATCCGACCGCGGCATCGCGATGATGGGGGCTTCCGCCCTTCCGGTCCTGGGCGTGGCGTCAATTGGGCCTGTCTTGACGCGAACGTGGACCCGGTCTTAAGCACTGAACGCGGGTGTGTGTGTGTGTTTGCGCTACATATACGGCGTGACAGGAGGTGAGATGCCTGTCCTGTCCGGTGGGCAGACGACGGCCCGGCAAGTTTTGCTATCCCCCTCGCGAGCACGCCAAGTGGGAGACGAAGGAATGCCTCACTTCGAACGGCCGCGCTGCGCAGGAAGTTGTGGGCGAAAGTGCGTCGACGTATGCGCGAGCGAATGACCATATCTGTGCCCTTCGACCGATGGAAGCAGTTATCGATCGATGCATCACGTGTGCGGTTTAGAGTGCCTCGGGATCAGAAAAGAAAAACGAGCAAAATAAACCTTACGTCTTGCTTTCTGTTAAATACTTTAATGCGTCGTCTAGTCGTCATACAGCATTGGTGAAGTAGCGCGCAGATGTTAGGAAACGTTGCGCTGCAGAGGCAATACAGAAAAAAAAACATTAACGGAAGGCACGGGAAACGCAACGTTGCTGTGTTTGACGTATTTTCTGATAGTGTTTTTTTTTTTCAGTAGCATCTATACAGTGCAATGACCCCCAGCCTGTGTTCAACACGGACACGCAGGTTGTGAAATCGAATCACGACCTCCGCGTTGGCATTTTCGATGGAGGCGAAAATGCTTGGGGCCCGTGCGCTTAAATTTAGGTGCACGTTGAAGAACCCCAGATGTTCGAAGTTTTTCGGAGCCCTCCACTACGGCGTCTCTCATAATCATCTCGTGGCTTTGGGATGTTCAACACCAACAACCAAGCATCTGTTCTACATGTAACAACTAGGTCAATGAAGTGTTTTATGAAGCAGCGCACTCTGACAATAATAAAATAGACAATAAAGGCATGCCAGGTGGTTCGAGTAGCCATGCTGCTATGACGTCTATTCGCCACTTGTTCAAGTTGACGTTGGCGTCGTTCGAGGCTCGAATACGAGAAATCATGGTAGAGGAACAGCAGACGACTGCTTTAATAAGAATCCGCTGTTGCGGATACCGGCAATAAGGCCGTTACTTAGAAATCTTGAAAAACGAAGAAAAAAGAAGGTTTCCTTGTTATCAAAATGGCAACCTTGCTTGATATTATTTTAATTATTTCTTCCGCAGGAAGCTTAACGCTTGCGTGGCACTACTTCGCTTAGGTCTCCAAGTCAAGTGGCGTCTGGGAGCCATGCGCGATCAAAGGGAAATGAGGAGACGTGACGTTCTGCGCATATCTGAACTGCTGCTTCGCCACTTCGCATAGGTTAGCGTCTCTTCCTTGTATCGCTGACGGAAAAAGAAAACGCGACAAGTAGCGCTGGCCAATAGAACATAACCAGCAGATTCGTTCACGCACGAGTTCGCAGGTAAGTTGACTTGCCGAATGCGCCCCAAATTTAACTTCTTTCTGTTAAGCACATCAAGTTAGGGTTAATGTGGTTAGGCTTGCCGAAAGAAATGTACGTACACGAAACAGACGGAGAAAGGAGGAGCGACGCGGCTGCACCGGCTTCGTGTCTGAAGTATACACGCGAAACGCTGGCGCGATGTCATCAAAAAAGACACGTCGACCCGCACTCCAGCTGGTGCGGGAGCCGAAGCACAGCGACGGCAATTCGCCGAGTGCACGCACACTTTGAGTGGCGGGAAAGGGCGCCATGCTCGAGAAAAGCAGGGACGCGCATATACAAAAATTCGCCGCCACATACGAGCGATCCTAAGCGTGCGCTTTGTGTGAGTAAGATCAAGAAAGTGGTCGGCGAAGCCTAATGGAAAAAGCAGTGTTACGAGGGAAAGCTGAGGGGAGTTGGGCAGACAGCGAGTGCTTTTATTGGATGAAAGACACCTACCCCTGTGTCACTGCTTTCACCGTCGTACATTCTTTATTTATTTTTATTTTTCTGCGCAAACGCGGTAATGCTTGGCGATCGTGGTGAGCTTCGCAGGCTTCTATCGTGTGTATACGGCTGACTTCAGGGGGATCGTAAAACCTGCCTAGCTATCTAGGAGTGAGTGGACATGGAAGCTGTTCTGGTGGGCGGAAAGAGGGGGGTTTAGAAGGATGGGCATCTCCCTTAGGAAACGACTTGGCAATGCCGCACCACGGTTATACGGTCACCAGACGAGCGACGAGGGCAAGAACTACATGGAGAAAGAAGAAAAGAAGGAAGGAATGCCAAACGCACACACTTGCGCTGCAAGCAAGCAACATCGCCCTTTCTCCTACAACCCCTCGCTACCTATCCACCCATTTCGAGGTGACACGGAGGGTAACGGAATAGAGAAACGCCGGATTCAGACGAGAGTAAAACCAAAGGCCGTGCTCCTCATAAAGAATTCATCCTGCCTGGTCAGAAAGAGGCATCCTCGCTCCATCTTCCGTAGGTGCTCGCGGCAGGCAGGGCCGGGAAAAGCCTATACCAGGCGCGAGCGACTCCTTTACAGCTGTGTGGATTCGCGGCACGTACGACGCAGTATGACCAGCACCGTCGTGTCTTCTCGCGACGCGCTTTATTTCTTTAGTTTTGTTTCTGCGTATCTTTCTTTCATCTAGTTTCCTATATCGTTGTCGTGGTACCCCTATTTCCCGATGCGAGCACGCTTCGCGAAATTGAACTCGTCGATATCTGTACTCGCTCCGCGCACATGCGCGCCATTTCTTTTGCTTTCTGACGCTACTGCAGATGTGTGCGTGTAGCAAGGTATTCCGTCACTGTTGCATCGCGGAAAGAAGGTGGAATAATGCTCGTACGAAAGGAAGCGGGTAATGAGGGTTGCGCTCGCTTTCGTTAAGTCTGGTCGCAGCCTCACACTTTATTTACAAGCTTTCGTAACCAGAAGACTCCCTGCCACTGCTGGCACAAATATATGCAAAGAAACGTCCTCGGTGGTGTGGTGCCATACTTGCGCATACACCCGGAGCGGCGACACCAGTGTCGAAACGGGCGTACTGCGCGCTTCCGTCATCCCTTTCTCACGCCTTCCTGCTTCTCGATTTCGCCGTGCCACGTCGACCTCCGCAGCTGGCGGTCAAGGCGTGACTGAAATTAATCGACCGGCCTACGTGGTGTCCGTGCGAGGCGGAAGTGGTGGGAAGCGTAGTAGCGCGGGGCATTGTAGGGAGCCGTTGCATGTGACGCAACTACTGAATAAAAGAACAAGAAAGCGGTGAGCTAGTTGTTTCACGTCCGGCCTAATCGTGCGCCCTCGTGCCAAGCCTTCGGGTAGGAAAATACCGTAGAAAGTTGGGAGACTGGCAACGGGTGCAGGAATAAGTAATCGCGTTTATTGTACGACCAGACGTGTACTGCTAGTATTTGATAGGCATATACAAACACACGAGGACATAGAGGAAATAGGAAACGTCAGTGAGAGAGGGACATGACGGTTACCCACTGCCTTGAAATAAATAAAGAAGGAAAGGTAATGAGGAAAAAAATAAATCACGCCGGCCCAGACGTCATTAAATTCGTAATACGGAAAATGCACTACACGTGAGAGAATTTTGTTGTCGAATTCCATGATGCCGCATAGAATAGGGCTAACAGTCTCATTTTGAGTGAGTCCTCGAACAGTACAGTATCTGGGGTTTTACGTCTCAAAACCAAGATATGATTATGAGAGACGCCGTAGTGGAGTGCTCCGGAAAATTTGACCATCTGGTGTTCTTCAGCATGCACTGACGTAGTACAGTACAAGGGCTTCTACCGATTCCCCTCCGTCTAAATGCGACCACTGGTGTCGGGACGGAACCAGCGACCTTTGGGTCTTCAGCGAGCACAATCGCCCCTGCATGCTCCACCTCGGCGGACGTGAGTCTGCTAAGGGCACCACGAGATTCTGTGAGGAACCTTCGATGCTGCTTGTCTTTCTTGCGCGTATTTAAGGGTGACATCAATCGCTGCAAGTTCAGCAGTCACCGACGATGATGTGTGCGGTATTTCAAGCAACCGCCTGATATCTGTCGAAAGACAAAAGGAGGCCGCAAAACCATCTAAGCCTTCTCTTGGAATCCAGTCATTCACCCTCAACGACCAGTGGTTATCCTGCCTACGCAGGGTTGCGTACTTTAGTCCAATTAGTCCACATTGCTTAATATGTTATACTTGTCAGGCAAGCAGTGAGGTATACTGTAGAATATGTACCAGTAACACACAGGAGCCAGAAGACGCACATGACGCCCCATCCACGCATCCTTGACGGTGTTAAGCATGGCACAGGAGTCATAGAAAAACAAATGCCGATAGAAGGAGGTGTATAGGCACTAGATATGTTTGTTACCATGCAAAGGCGTCTACTCAAGCTACATTTGGCGCCAGTTCTGGTTAACAAAGAGCTGCTCCAATCACCTATCACCCCCGCGAAGACAATGAAGACACACATCACAAGCGCAGACAAACTCTGTCTGCATCATAGAGACAGAAAATCCGATCTTGATCGCTGTGCGGCTCACAACAGCAGCAATGCAACGCACAGTGTCAATTTTTATGAAAGAGAACACGAGAACGCATTGCCTGCGCGCTACGGCGGCTGCTGGCAGCGCGTTCAAGCGGGAGCAAGAGCAACCACTCACTCTTTTCGCGTCATCTCGCGGCGAGGAAAACAACCATTTGTTGCTGATATGAAACCAGTGGCAAGATTGCAATCCCTTCCCTCTTCGAGGCGATTACGCAAGTGCCAGTAGTTGCCTTGAAGGGAGAGGGGTTGTAATCTTGCCGTTTGATATCATCAACAAATGGTTGTTTTGCACACCACTCAGCAGAAACACAACCAAACGATGAGCCTCAGTATATGCATCCAAACTGCGATGGTGAACGTGGCCAGTGGCCCCTGGATTGTGATGTCACAAGGCATCACAAGCGAGAATAATAATAATAATAATAATAATAATAATAATAATAATAATAATAATAATAATAATAATAACTTATCCCCAAGACCCCCATAGCGGGTAATACCTGCCTCCACAAAAAAACTACTTCGACTAGTACTGCCACTACAACTGCTACTACTGCTGGAATTCACCACCACCACTACCACCACCACCACCACTGCTACTACTACTACTACTACTACTACTACTACTACTACTACTACTACTACTACTACTACGCTTGCTGCTGCTGCTCTATAGGTATGTATGGGAATATCTACGGTTATAAATTGAGTAATTGATTGAGTGTTCCACGAAACGTACAATTGTCACCGATTCCTTTCTTACAGTTATTTGATCTAATCGGTTCAACATTTTTTTAGTCAATTTACAAAGACAGCGAGCCCAAATTAGTATTGAGCGCGATGCTGTGGCGAGTGCGTGGTGGACAACTGAGAGCGACAATTTAGTGTCGACTGTTTTCACGAATCCCACGTCATGACGCAAACATCGAAGTCGAGTAATTCGCACTCTCCTCCATGTCACGTCTCGTTCATTACTTCACGCAGCAAGCCATGGCGAATAAGCTGTGCTTACGCGTTGTTCCCATACCGTATCCATAAAAAATATTTGGTTTCGTCGATCTACATCGATTTGTTCACCTGTGCGAGAAAGCTAAAAAAAATTGCCCGCAGCTTCCCTCGGGGGAACACTGAGGAGGATGCGGACCATATAATTGGTTATCGGGGTGTTAAAGTGCGACTTACTTGGGTCGATGGCTAAATTGGTTAACGTGGTTGTGAAATGGGGTGTTAAATTGCGACTTACTTGGGTCGATGGCTAAATTGGTTAACGTGGTTGTGGGAGGGGGTGTTAAATGAGTGAACACGTACACACGTATGCGAAAGGGCGGCGCTGGTCGAAGGGACGTCGATCATTGTGTTTGTGGATTCGTTGGAATTCATTTCACCGCGACCTTGGACGTCGACGCGCCGTACAAACCAACCGACGAGCGGCAACTGAGCGAGCGAGCACCGACCTTGAGTATATATACAGCACGACGGCGCATGCACTGTCAGCTGTTGAATGTTCTCGAAGCGCGACGCCACATGCGCGTCCACTGGAGAATCAGGAGAATTGTAGATGTCGAACGCGGTGTGTAGAGGAGGAAGGGTGCACAGATGGTGGAGGAGTGAAGCGCGCGCGGTGTGTAGAGGAGGAAGGGATGCACAGATGGTGGAAGAGTGGGCGACGGCGCGACGGCGCATGCGCGCGCGTCAGCTGTCGAATGTTCGAGAAGCGGTGCGGACGGCGCACTACAAGGCGCGAGTATAAGATGCTCCGCATCTAATAAAATATAGCAGCTGTTTCTCAGTGGCACTAATATATGGAGTAAAACAGCTTGACACACGCTCGTCGTACTTCACACGCTTTGCGCCGTCCGCGATGTCTTCTCTTCGAAGACCACTCGCCTATCGAGGCCCCGTCGGCCCGCCGCGGTGGTCTAGTGGCCATAGGGTACTCGGCTGCTGACCCGCAGGTCACGGGATCGAATCCCGGCTGCAGTGGCTGAATTTTGATGGAGGCTAAAATGATGTAGGCCCATGTGCTCATATTGATTTTGATGATTGATATGTGGGGTTTAACGTCCCAAAACCACCATATGATTATGAGAAACGCCGTAGTGGAGGGCTCCAGAAATTTTGACTACCTGGGGTTCTTTAACGTGCACCCAAACCTTAGCACACGGGCCTGCAACATTTCTGCCTCCTCCGGAAATGCAGCCGCTGCAGCCGGGATTCGATCCCGCGACCTGCGGGTCAGCAGCCGAGTACCTTAGCCACTAGACCACCGCGGCGGGGCGATCGTCGAGCCTGCTTTGGTGCTGTTGGGGGCACGATGCCATCTAGTGAATCACCTGTAAGAGTTCCGTACTCAAACGCTCACCTTCCGAACAATCTTGTTCACACCCTCGAAGATGACGCCATTCATGTTTCACTTTCTTGACAGCTTTGTAGCGAACTTTGCGATGGTTGCGACAATGATGCTGCACAATGCGCCAAGAAATACGAGGCTCATTTATGGCTCATCGGTGCTCACTCGCGTTACAAAAAGGACGATTTAGAATGACAAGTAAGCAAATGCTGGAGAACATGTGGTTTATAAATATTCGGCAGATCCCATGTACCCGGGAGTCCACGTTATGCGAAGCATGCGGAGGAAAGGTGACCGTGTTGCAACTTTTTCATTGAGCGACACGTCATGAAATGACGCAAAATAATGTACAAATGTCGCACACGCCCACATATGTTGAAGAGTTGAAGATGTTTATATAACCAGTTGTTTGCACTTCCGCAATGGTGCCAACTGGAACATCCGTATTAGCAACACCGGAAGCTGATGCTCGTGAAGATGCTGGCCCTGGACAATGCTACATAAATGAACTTCAGCGCATGGCAAGTAACCACATCGGACGTTAACCCCACGTGATGGCTGGCTCAAAATAGTACATATGTAATGTTTTTAAAATTGGGTAGGCACCACTGAAACCACTATTAACATTTCACGAAGATTAGCGTCTATTTGAAAAGTAGTTCCAAGACCTGGCGTATCTCTGTGGTAAAATGCTTCATTGGCACTCAGAATACTTGGGTTCGATTCCAGCTGGGACTCGTTGGGTCGACGCTACCGACGTCGGGTAGCACTCGCGCGTTCAAATTGTCCATGTGTGTTCTCGTCGTTCCTGGGCAGATACCAACTGTCATTCTCCTGTGACACACACCCGCATACCAGCGGCACATACCCGCCCGTGTGTACGTGCCACTGTCTGGCGGGAAGTGTTTGACGACGTACGCGACGGGATTGTGACATTATTAATGTTTTGACTAGCACGCCGTATTCGTCAAACCATCTCACCCTCTCATGCTAATTTTGGTTCACGCCAAGTATATGGGGTGACCACGAGAGAACCCAAACGTAAGCGGATAGATAGATAGATAGATAGATAGATAGATAGATAGATAGATAGATAGATAGATAGATAGATAGATAGATAGATAGATAGATAGATAGATAGATAGATAGATAGATAGATAGATAGATAGATAGATAGATAGATAGATAGATAGATAGATAGATAGATAGATAGATAGATAGATAGATAGATAGATAGATAGATAGATAGATAGATAGATAGATAGATAGATAGATAGATAGATAGATAGATAGATAGATAGATAGATAGATAGATAGATAGATACGCTCAAAGTCGCTGAAGTTTGCTAAGAAATGCTTCGCATTTCAAAGTGGTTAAATGATTTAGAGTGTTTGGTACTCTACTATTGGAGAGCATATACCGTCCCGTGGGCCTCATACTTGATGAGGCCCTGTCGACGAAAATTCGTACAGTGATCCACAGTCGTTTCTGACGGAATTCTGATCGGTTCGGTTTGGGAGAACTTTATTCTGAAAGTCCAAAGGCGTGTGCCATAGCACACGGCGGGCCGCTCCCACGACGACACAGTATGGACGACATGCACCGCCGCCTAGTGGGCCCTCTGGACAGCCCAAAGCTGTGATGTGATGGCTAGACTCCACAGAGCGGATTCCCACTTGCTGTTCAGAAAACGTAGTTACCGATTCAGAGTACTTGGTACTCTACGTACTCAACTATGGGAGAGCACTGAGCCGTCCCGCTAAAAGTTCACCCAGGAGTTTGGCCGGACGATGGTGTATTCGTGCCGCATCCAGAATGGCCCTCCGAGAACATGTGGTGCAAGGTGGCTAAGCCTAAGCCTCCAAGCTAGGTCTGGTTATTTCGCTGAGTTCGACTGCCTGTACGAACATATTTATTATAAATTAAAACAATGGAAATATTTTCAAGAAGTAACTGAGGTTTCAATATGATCTTTTAATAGAATGACTACAAGGTAAGCAAGATGCTTGTAATAGTGTCGTTCAATTGTCACGAATTCTTTCCCAAGCAAGGGCTGCAGATTAAACCAAAATCTTCTTTGGCACAAATAAGGGCGCTACAATGAAAAGCTGGTCAATTCATCAATTACTTAAATAAATAATTAATGCGTCTCCAACATCCCCACAGACGCCGCCATCAGCTACTATTAAAATGCGAGTTTTGTATTAATTTTTCGCAAAGTAATATTTTTTTTTTGACGCGTACAAACATCTGTGTCGACTCAATATCAAACCCCTATGGCGACTTTTAAACGCGTAAATGTTTGTGTGCCAACTGAACGAGAAGACCATACGTCCCGTCGTCATGTAAAACAAAGTGTTATATTAAAATTAAATAATTATTAATAATGGTCCTCATTTATAGTTTGGCAGTTTCCTTCTGATGAGGCGAGGAGAAGAGAGGATGAACCCCTGTCCCATCCCACTCTCCATCGATGATGTTGGCGGTGGCTCAGATGATGGCTTGAAGTCAGAATTCCTCATAGTCGTCAGCCACTGCATGAACAATTGGCACGAAATTCCTCGCATGTGTTTAGCGGATACCACGCTTCTCAGAAGAATGACGAAAAATAGCATAGCGATTGCCGGCCTACTTCCCAAAAGTTTTCATTATTAATTCCGTAGTGGGTATCAAGAAAGTGTGCTTGCAGTAGTTACCCAATGAGCGTTTAGAAAAAGCTCTGAAAGGCCGCTTTTCTAGCTTTCGCTGCTAATGTGCTGCGCCTTGCGCGCAGGCCTGGCGTTTTTTTTTTCTTCACCCGGTTGGGCTTGAACCAAGGCTTAGAATCTAATTGTATACAATCAATGTGACGTTTAGTTGCGGCATTCATTGTTCCACATTACACAACAATAACCCTCTTTCTTCGATTACCTTTATCGCTTTAAGGATTTTTTGTTTGATCTTTCATCATAAGTTGTTCCTAGTTTGGCTATTTGTTAGCACCAATTATAATTAGCATTTAGCAAAGTAAATATTATTTATGAAACATTTACAAAATCATCTTTTTTTATTATTTTTATTCCGCCTTCCATACACATAAAGAGAGCCTGCCCACTATTTTTTTTTTTTTTGGAAGGTGGAACTCTATAGCCTGAGTATGAACATAGACGTGTTTCAGCCTTTCTAAACGGCCACCAAAATATTCTTCAGCTGATTAATACGCGAAAAACTCATCCATAGGGATTCATCGATCAGTGGTAGCAGACGGTAAACAGTTGAACGGTTAACAATTAATTGACCATTTCTATACCACCCCTGCTACGATCACTACTGCCATCACCTAAGGAGACGTTGCGTGTTTTGGGTGAATTTAGTCTTGAGACTGAACGGGAGGCTTGTGGTAATTAGAGTGAACCAAGCAGCCTTCTGTAGTAATTTAGCAAGTATTACGTTCGGTTTCCAGCCGAGTGCGTAATTTTTTTACTACTGTTGTTGTCTCGTTTCTCGTCCACTTGCATTGATTTCATTATGAGTTCATATTAAACGACAAAAGCTTTCTGCACCTGATGTGCTCCTTGCACGGCCTCCGGGATCAAAGGCATTGCAAGTGATCTCGCCTATTCTTAAACTGCCTCTGTGATTAGTCTAGTTTTGACCAAAGGATGATGTCATGGAATGACGTTGAAGTGACGTTGTAATGGCGTCATGGTGACGTCATAAAGCTTGGTTATTTGTGACGTCCTGATGACACCGCATGGTGAAGTTGTCACGTGATTCCGAATTTCTGAATTACCCGCGTTGCCACCGGTGACACCTATGGCCAATTTTCGCGTTTATGAGGATTGTAAGGCTTTAGCCTTAAAAAGAGAGAGGGAGAAATCACTCTGCTTTACAGCACCTGTACTGTTATGCTTTCAGACAGCCAGCAGTGGTGCTTGGTAGTTGAAACGACAGCCGTATACAGAGGAGGGTCCTGCCGGGAGATAAGTATCTCTGTTCATGTATGAAAACAGGTGCGTGTCTTGTAATACGAAGCAAGCCTCGTAACGAGGGGCGTTTAGACATGGCGCGAAATAGGTGCATTAGAATGCAAATGGAAATTTATTACGGAACGCCCCTGGGGCAGCAGAGCTACGATAGAGCAGCTGTACGTTTACTCGAATGAGTCCGCCATGGAGCAACGCGCAGGTAACGGATTATGGACCGAGTTTTATTAGACGCGGTGAAAGAGAAGAGTGGTAGTGTTGCGTCTTCTGCAGTGTTCCGTAATATCGCGTATATAATGCGTAGACTTGTTCAGAATTCCGGCACATCAAACTTGCTGCGTGCACTGCATACAAGTTCAATATTGATACTTGTATGTAGTCTTCACAGCAAAAAAAAAAAAAACATTTAGAAGCACGGGATATGAGTTTCTCTTCTTTCTCTCTCTTATTATCTTTATAACTTTTGGGCATATTATTCTGTGTAGTAGCCTTGAATCTACACGTAGCTTAATGGTGTATTGAATCACGACATCGTTATTTCAAGTATTGCGACTGCTGTGACTTCTTGCTTGTGATAACCACCATGTTTCTGGGCCTGTGTGATGGCTAAACCCTATAGACATTGCTTATTTTAGTGGTACAGAATTGTGGTTCGCTTACCTTAAACAAAATCATTCTCTCTCCCTCACTTTGGCGCAATATCTTCAAATCTGACCACTAGAGGTAATGATGCACTGATGTAGATGTTCGAGTAGAAAATATGCCAACATGGCATGAACTTTACAGCATACGTGCACTGGTTAGCCCTAAATTTTCTAGTTAAAATCCACAACAACCGTACGCACAAGGTTTTTTACAAGTGTAATGAGCATTTTTTCGAAAAAATAGATTCATCGACGGAACCTGTACTGATGGTTCAAATTCTTCAAGATACTTTGCTCCTGCCTGGTATACTTCCTTAAAGTCCTCAGCGGAAATATATTTCTGGAACGTTGTAACATGCATTTAGATGTTTCCACGTTCGCCCAAATATCTTCTTTTCGGATCTCTCTTCAGTCGGGGAAACAAAAATAGTTGCACGGAGCTAAGTCAGCACTACAGAGGTAATGAGGCATCGACAGGGTGCTGCTCCGGGCCAGGAACTTGGTAACGACGAAAGACCTGTAGCTGGGGGTGGGGGCATAGTCACGGTGGAGCGTGGCCGTATCCTTGATGTCATCTCTCACGCGTACGAGACTCCGCGTTTCAATTTCTCGGGCCGCTACAGTGAAAGGCCGTTTTGAGATCTTCTCCCTACGGCATAAACTCAATTCGCTGGATGTTCAGTCGACGGTGGGAACGCAAAATTGTGCGCAAATGATCCACGTTTTTGAGCGCCCAGAATGGGGCTCATTGTTGACCTCATCATGGCCCTCCT
The DNA here is from genome assembly GCF_043290135.1 of Rhipicephalus microplus. Taxonomy (NCBI): domain Eukaryota; kingdom Metazoa; phylum Arthropoda; class Arachnida; order Ixodida; family Ixodidae; genus Rhipicephalus; species Rhipicephalus microplus. The sequence continues at coordinate 255,663,240 of NC_134701.1, forward strand.
TGAACGCTTTGTGCCACCTCCCGGGCTGTGACCTTGAAATGCAGTAATCCTTGAAGGTCTCTTGAGGCATTTGGAATGTTTCGGTTTTATCCTTTTCCAAGCTTCACGCAAAGCTTGACAGCGTATCACTGTTGAAGCGAACCTTTCATCACGCCTCCGTGTCCACCTCGGTAGTAAGTGTCTGTGGTGCTCGGTTGCTGACTTAGAGGTCGTGGGTTCGATTCCAGTCGTGGTGGTCACATTTCAATCGAGGCGAAACGGTAGAGGCCCATGTACTGTGCAATGTCAGTGCACGTTAAAGAACATCAGGTGGTCCAAATTTCGGGAGCCCTCCACTACGGTTTCCCACGCAATCATGTGTTGATTTTGGGACGTAAAACCCCAGATATTATTTTTATTAGAGAGTTTTCGAACAGGGGCACCAAAAGTTTGGGGCCCCAAAGCCCTTTGCGTATGCACGCTTTGGGTCAAGCAGGAGCGAAGAGTTTTCGAATGTAATTTGCGGCGCTTGGGATACTCATCCAATTATTGGTCATGCCACTTCAGTGGGTACCATCACGTTTGTCTGGCACAAAGCTTTTGGAGCAGGCTTTGGGGCTCCCGCTAAATTCGAGGATAGCGTCCCCAGTCGAAAACCCAAACGCGGTTTGGTTCTTGCACATGCGCAGTGGCCTTGACGCTATTTATTTCGAAAACTCCCTATTATTTTTTTATCACACCGTGTTAACGCCTGACCACACGTACCGTGAAAATGCCGAGCAAGTGCCCTTCTCCCATTTTCGGGAAATCTGAAATAAGCGCCATAAACAAGTCCACGACCGAGCAAGCGCTTCACTCCCAAACCTGGTTGGATTGTCCTCCCCCATTGGGAAAGTGGGAGGGAGGGAAGGCGAGGTCTTTTACTCGGCATTCTACGGTACATGTTGCAGCGCGTCGGCGCATGGCTTTCTGGCGCGGCGCCGCGCCCTCTCTCAATGAAGAGAGGGAAACTTAGCTTCACGTAGCAACGCGCTTTCTCTCCCTAAAGGGAGAGGGCGCGGCGCTACGTCGAACAGCCGCGCGCTGACGCGCTGCGACGCGTACGTGTGGTCGGAGTCAGCGCTTTACAAAGTGTTAAACAACCTTTCACGCGGAGACACGTCGTTTCGCTTACACTGCTTGAAATAAATTGGCGACCGGCTGCGTTGGAAAGGCAGATTCCCCGCTACATTTCTCCGTCGGTTTTACTGCGCTTACATGGATAGCACGTCATGATGAACTCATGCGCATCACTTTCGTAAGTGACTTTTATGTGACTTCTACTAATATTAAACGCATATCAAGAAAGTAGCACAGGAGTCGAGTAACGCAACAAAAGCATATGAACAAGAAAAAAATATCAATGCTATAATATCTAGCCTTCATTCTTGCACAGTTGTTTTTTTTTCGTGCTGCCCCCAGAACGTGTAGTGTCACCAAGGAAGGCTTTAGCTGTAGAAGAGCGATATTTTTTTCGAAGCCATGAAAAGGTATAAAAAATAAAGTACGTCATTTGCCTACATTCTGTACATACTATTATACGCATTTGTTTTATGTGTTAATGTAGCCGTATCATCAAACTGTGATAACTGCGAACTCTAAGGAAGTTGTATCCGCTATCGACAAAAACACTTAGTAAAAAAACTGAGAAAAGTATTGCCTATGAAAGAGCTACGCTGTACTTCTGAGCCCTGATATAGACTAACGGAATTTGTCATGTGTAAACAGCGCGCTTCCATATATGTGAACAACGTATATTATTCACAGGAAGTCATCCGCATTCTGTTTGCATTGGCAGCGAAGGCAGAAAAGTAAACAACATACCGGCGTGAACTCAAGCCAAACCCCAGCTCAGCGTCTCTGCATCCTGATTTGCAAGGGTGGATGGCGAATATTTTCGTTTCAACTCCCATGTTTTGTCAATAGAGCTTGTCCGATCCAAGTGCCTGCCCGACCTGCTGCGGAGCAAGCTTTGATTTTATCAACCCTCTCGTTATTTTTTACTGGGTGACGCAGTTAAAAGATTGATAACTGAATTCGCATTGCTGTTTGCATTGCCGTGAAATTTTCTATAGCTCTTTGTTGTCGTGTAATCGGTGGTCATCACCTCGTCCTCACTTGACTTAACCAGTTACAGCAACTAAAAATGATGCACATACTTACTCAATCAATCAATCAATCAATCAATCAATCAATCCTTGTGCATCCGCGTTTTCGCTGCCACCTTCTTTTATTACCAATACTTACCAATTGCCTCAACCTTCAGTCATCCTTAGATTATATTAAAATTATAAAAACGCAAACTGAGTGAACGAACCAAAATTATTTCGTGTAATCAACAAATTCCAGCACAGCTCTCGCATTTTTGCGACTGGCGTGGAGCGTATGTTTGGGTCTCATCTGCCTTGGCTTTGGGAGCTATTGTTACGCGGCTTGTGCATATATACTCAAGCATGTTTGCGCAGCCTCCTCACCGGACCCCTGCCGCTGTCAGACAAGCCTGCGCTGACGACTGACTTGCCTGAGCGTCTGCGTTTGCTTTTCTTACGCGACACTATAGCAACACAGCTAGTCCACGTCACCCGTGGACGGGCTGCAGAGACACATTATCTTGTTAAGGGAAGGACAGAGGCGTTGAAGTCCAACTATCAGTTCACTGGTCGCCTCGCGAAAATGAAATTGAGCCAATAACAAGTCATGCGTCTGAGAATTCGGACACCAGCGAATCTGGCCGAATCTCTCCAGAGGAGCAATATTCACTCTGTTTTCAAGCAGCGGTCCTTCCTGACAAATGTAAGCGCTGTAACGATGACTTTCCTGATTTGCATATACAAGTAATTAATTTTGCAAATGTGTCCTGTAACGACTGCCTGGGTATTCTGCCTCGCTCATCACGACTGTATAAGTTGTATTACGTGCCGAAGGGGAGGCATCTGAAGACAACGTTCTCACACGAACTTCCTTTTCAAGTGGCTATAGCTGAGCTTAATGTCACCTGGCTTCTGTGTCATCACGCGAGCTAGCTACCACGTTCAAATATGCATGCCATTCCTGCGCGATCTCAGAATTAAGTGCATGCGTGCAGGTGATATAAATTTCCGGAGCCCTCCACTACGGCGTCTCTCATAATCATATAGTGGTTTTGGGACGTTAAACCCCACATATCAATCAATCAAGTGCATGCGTGCAAAGCCTCGAAAAAGTGCAAACCATTGAGTATATACGCGGCTTCTAGCATTGCTGTTGTTGTCGACACAGCACGAACTAACCATACGATAGTCCCGTTAACGTCTGTAATGTCCAATATATGTTCGAAGATGTAGATGAAGAAGAAAGAAACTATTTCTACGAGAAATTCTGCATGGCTCATTCTTGGGGGGTTCTATGTTCATCTATAGATTCCCCTTGATTGTAATGCGTTGCGATATACAGTACGATCAGCGTAAAACACAAGTGGTCTTAAAGAATAAGTGAAATTAAAGAACCAAGGCCTCCTCTTTGAAATAATGAATCCGAGACACATGAACGGAATCAGCCCGCTCTGTCGACATTAAAACTCTATATAGAGGTTCTCAGTTTTTCATGAAGCAAAGAGGCCGTTTGCGCAATATTCTGCTTCAGTGAAGGAATGCCTACGTGCGCTTAGCAGAGTGTAAGACACTGCTTTCGCCATGTAAGCTATAAGGAGAGGGACCGAACGAAGCGCTCCTTATCTCTACAGTGCCCACACGTGCGTTCGTATTGTTAGGGCCCTAATCTCCAGGTCATAAAGGAGACTTTCCCGTTTGTGGCTAAGAACCGTCTAGACGGAAAGACGTTTGGAAACTCTGAAATCTCTCTACATGCGCTATCTCGAGATCGCATGAATGAACAACGCTTGCGTTCGGTCTCAGTCGGTTAGGAAATTTGCTTCGGGCAAAGCCCCCGAAAATCGTAGATTGGTGGTATTTGAGACACATAAAACGAGTGCAAGCTTGCACGTCATTAGTAAGGAGTACGACTATTAATTATGCATAAGATATTACTTTAAAGAAAGCTGTAAGCGAAATATGACGTATATAGTAAGCGGGCAGTGTTCACGTCGGTCATGTCCACATAACAAAGTTGTCATAGAAATAATTTACAATATGAGAGACCAAAAGCCTGACACAGAATCAACTTACGTGGATTGATTTAGCATATTACTTGAATTATAAAATGGCTTATCAAATGCTACGCGCTATTCGTATGCGCTGTCCCGTATGATATCCTGCGTGGGAGCATACAGAATATCAGCGCATGTGGGATATTAGGCAAAATACTGTATCGCTTGAAGAAAGCACTAGGTAAATATAAACTATGTGAGAACCTCCGTACATTGGCTTCGTATGAAAGACTTCGTACACAGGCAGGTATACGGCTACCCTATACAATTTATTTCCGCTTGTTCTTGCGCGTATCGTGCACTCGATTCATTCAACATTACAAAAGGAGTGAAACAACAGGAAGCCACGTTGTTTTAGGCTCTTCTCTTGCCATCACCTGCTCAGTGAAGAAGAGTTAGTCGTCTAACTGTTTATCTCCCTGTCTCGCCTGCTATTCATATTAATTTTTGATCATTTATTTCTTCCAGTTTTTCCATTGTTCAGCAGCAAACCAAGACAAAGTAGACTAACCTGGTTAGCGCAATGTTCTTTTTCTTTCTTTTTTTCTTCCCCTATCTTCGTTTCCCACGAACACATTCGCAATCCCCGGCGTAAACATGCCACCAGCATTCCGAATCTTTCTAACACCAGCGCCAAAACAAATACGAGACGTTGACGTTGCCTGTGTTTCAAAAAAGCCATCCGTTCAGTGGGAAGAACAGTATTGTCTTGGCGAATCCGAAAGCCAATGGTATATTCGGACAGGCAGTAAGTTACATACCATACCAAAGAAATATATTTCAGAGCTTTGTTTTTATGGGCGCTCTAGTTAGCTATATGGACGCTACAGAAGCGCAAATGTTACCATGTACTGCATATAACTAGAAAGCGGTTCTTTCTTTCCCGCCAACAAGATGTGAACGTTCAACTCATCTTGTTCGCACCTTCGCCGACAAAACAAGCGCGCGCTTTTAGAGAGAAAGAGAAAACGTATAGCCACACGAAAACGTATACGTAGCGCCGAAAAAATTCGAATATTGTCTGTCTTAACATCGAAGGCTTTTCGTGTAAGGACTGTATATGTATATACAGAGATATATAGAGCAGCAGCGAGCGCAGCAGTGCAGAAGACCAATCGATTTGGGGAGCCCTCTGGTGTGCCATATTTTTTTCGCCTTATTGAATGGCTGGCCTGTGTCCGCGGGCACTCTTATCTAAAGACGCCGAAAAAGGATCGAACTCAGGCGCGGGCGTTGCATAAGCACGCTCACCCGCTTCCGTTTTTTGCTAGTCCATTCGACCACCAGAAACGATTACTCTATACGCCTCCCCTCTCTCTCCCCAAACACACACAGCCCACTCCTTCTACACTGCAGTCTGCCGAAGCCGTCATTGTTTTCTTGTTTCGGCTTTCTTTATGAGTGGAGCATCTTGCCGCATTTCGCAGACTGCGCGGATGCATTTGACGCTTGGTTGAACACAGACTGGTCTCTTTCCCTGCACCCATCTTCTCTTTACATTTCAGTGGGCCTCCGAACAAGAGCCAGGTCCCGCAGTAAAGATAGGCGCATGGGTCACAAAAAAAGAAAAGAAAAAGGAAGGTCGAAAGAGGGACGAGCTTCTCCGGGTTCGACGCACTGTGCGCGGGGAGCTTGCGTGCACTATCTCAATGCAAGCAAAGTTAGCGGCCGGGCTCGGGCAAAGACAATCTCGCGCTGTCGCAAAAGAACATCGAGAATTGAGGGAGGGGGGAAGGGGAGGGGAGAGCGTGTTCGACTCGTAGTAAGCGTGCAGAAAGTAAAGAGAAAAAGAAAGTGTCCATCAGTGCAAGCCCTCAAGTTGCGACATGAGTACTCGAGACTGAAATGCGTCGTGCCTTATTAAAGGGCCACCCGGTGACAAATTGCACTTCTCTAAGAGGGTGCTGGAGAAATGGAGAGAGAACGGAGAGAGAAAGAAAAGGCGATCATTTGAACCCGCGAACGAGACACGAAGTAATGAGACGCTCGGAGTACGACGACTTAACTCGTCGGCCGTTTTTTTTCGGAGCAAATCGTTTTCGGATGTAGGTCGTTCTGTCGCGGAGTGTCAATTGGCTCTCCGGCGGCAGTACTGTCCAGACCGCGCTGAGGACAGCCGTGCGCGGTGAAATTGAAAATTGCCGCCAATGTGAACGGAGATCTGTCTCCTGTATGTAGGACAGAAGATGGAAATGAAACGCTTACGACGAGGGTTCTTGAAAACGGGGGACACCGGTGGCCCTACGGTTCTCGTTCGATAGAATCGAAATAGCCCTAACTGCGCGCGCCTCGAACGGTGTTCGCCTTTCGTTGACCGTCCGAGTATAAAAAGCTGCGTGGTTTATCAATAATGGCGGGCCGCGGAGGAGTTCGATTGCATGCGTCTGCATTGGACTTGCAGTTGCGTCAACAAAGACGCTCTCCGATCAGACAGGCGCCGGCCGTCGTTGAGCTAGCGCACTGGTCACGTGTTAAAAGATACGGAATCAGAATGCGCGCCTGGTTTCGTATGAGAAAATGTGTGCGTTTCTTCATCTGTGGAAGAATGAAGAAAGTCACTTGTGTGATGCAGCAGTGAAATATGAAGACAAAGAAATAGAAAACAATAGGTGCCACGCCGTGGTGGTCTAGTGGCTAAGATACTCGGCTGCTGACCCGCGTGTCACGGGATTGCATCCCGGCTGTAGCGGCTGCATTTTCGATGGAGGCGGAAATTTTGTAGGCCCGTTTGCTCAGATTTGGGTGTACGTTAAACAACCCCAGGTGGTCTAAATTTCCGGAGTTCTCCACTACGGCGTCTCTCATAATTATATGGTGGTTTTGGGACGTTAAACCCCACATACCAATCAATAGAAAACAATATGTGAGTGCTGTCCTCACCCATCCTCGTTATTCGTCTTTCAGCACTGCGTCAAACATGCTGACATTCCAACAGGCCCAGCTTTTCATACTACTGAACAACAGTAATGATTCATTGATCAATAGATCGATTTGTATATTTATTTATTTATTTTTTATTTATTTATTCATAAATACGTAGCACCCTAAGGTTCACCACTACACAGCCTCTGAATCGTTTTTAGCATCGAACATCAAGCTGGCTATCAAATGTTCATATACATGTACGAAAGCCTTTTGTGGGCTCAGCATGGCCCAAAACCTATACTATCGCTTTCTGAAATATATAGTAACATAACTGTAAATGCAGTACGGTGGTGCAAGGTTACACACGTTCTATTTGTTGAATGTTCTGCGCGCATCGCATAAGAAGAAGAAGAAAAACTGCAAGCGAGCTCGTTCGAAGAAGACAACGAGAGTTCCCTTTTACGTTCTGGGCTTATGCAGATGCTGATAAACGTCGGCTTCAGCTTTTCAGTCTGTGTCGGTGGTTCAGTTGGCCACATATTTTACACTATTCACGAAGCCTGGAAGAGCCTCGGTCCCTTAGGGGTCCTTAGATGCGACCTTTGTAGTGCGAAAGCGTAACTATCAAATGGTGTTGCTTGCTGCAATGACATCAATTATGCTCATGGTCGTAAGATAAAAAGCACTTATTAGGACGAAGACTTTGGATGCCCCATCAAACACCAAAATTTACCGTTGGTGGTGGTGTCAACATGCGCGATGCAGAAAAAAAATACCATCGTCACGGGATGGCATGACCATACGACATCATCATGACGACATTCACCGTCAAATTTTGTGGCTTCGTCCTGACGTCACATGATGATATCGTTGGATGACATCGTCACTCGATCAAAGGTTGACCATTCCTTCAGCAAGTGCAATATCAGCTGAGGTGCAAAAACTTGCAATTCCTACGATTTTGGAGGCAGTGCACTGCAAAACAACATGATTGATTGATTGATATGTGGTGTTTAACGTCCCAAAACCACCATATTATTATGAGAGACGCCATAGTGGAGGGCTCCGGAAATTTTGACCACCTGGTGTTCTTCAACGTGCACCCAAATCTGAGCACACGGGCCTACAACATTTCCGCCTCCATTGGAAATGCAGCCGCCGCAGCCGGGATTCGATCCCGCGACCTGCGGGTCAGCAGCCGAGTACCTTAGCCACTAGATCACCGCGGCGGGGCACTGCAAAACAACATTAGGTGCAGAAAATTACCAGGGGGGTGGGGAAGGAAGAACGGGTACATCGACTAAGAAGGCGAAAAAGACCGCTCTCACCTGCTAGTTGTCTTAGGCAAACTCGTAAGAGACTCCGTAATTTTGTGCTACTTCGCTTCACAAAATTTTCGATGGATACAGCGGAACGACACAATTTCTGTTTGCCATACCATTGACCCCACTGCAGTAACATCGGGTTGCACATTTGTGACAGATATGGGGCAACAAATAGCCACGGGAAACCGCCGTGTCAACCAACTGGACGCGCTGGCCGCACGTGCTTGACACCATTTGAATGCGGGCAATCAAACAAACAAAAAATATACCGAATCACGTAAAGGGGTTACCGACTCCAGCAACAATGCCGAGAACAGGAAAAAGACTACAGCATACAAGCGGAACTTCCGGAACCGGTTTTAAAACTGTCTACAGCCGCGCTTCCGCCATTGGCTCGCTTCCGCACATCACCCGTGATAGATCCGGAAGTGATAGCGCGAGCAGGCATCAGGCGAATCGTACCTCTCTGCAACGGACCGCTCCTGATTAATAAGCAGTAGAGCATGCGCTTACGTTTCCAAATGTAAGAGGCTTATTGCCGATTGCACTTTTATCTGTCTGTCTGTCCGTCTGTCCGTCCGTCTGTCTGTCTGTCCGTCTGTCCGTCCGTCCATCCGTCCGTCTGTCCGTCCGTCCGTCCGTCTGTCTGTCTGTCTGTCTGTCTGTCTATCTGTCTGTCTGTCTGTCTGTCTGTCTGTCTGTCTGTCTGTCTTCTCGGTGTATGGGTTGGTAGGTTAGTTTAAAACGAATGTCTTTATGCTTACCCCCCCCCCCCCATAATTCATGGGGCTGTTGCGTCTTGTAGTCAAAATACATATGCATATGTTGTTTATAGCCCTCGTAAATTTCAATGTTGACATTAACGCCGGGGCTTAACCAAAGGTGTCATTGACAATGTTAAGACACTGAGACCCTCAAAACCCACCCCTTAACTCACACGGGCTCACTGATTAGAGGAGTGAGCTCCCTTCTCTGCCTTTGCGCACCTGGCGCATGTTGTGGTCCATCAAAAAGTAGTACTCAATACCAGAAGGGTCCACCAGGGCAAGTATTTAACGCCATGCCTTCGTCTTCGAACTGCTCCTTTCCGGTGTCGGCGTCGGTGTCGGCGTCGGCATCGTTAGTTGTTATTTTCCGTGAGCGTAAATTTGAGACAGATGCAAATAAAATAAAAAAAGTTTGTTTGAGTGGGAAACAAACCCAGGTCATCTGCACTGCCCTGTTGTTACTTGGAACTGCTTGAGAAAAAAAACTATGTAAGAACGTCTTGTAATGCGAGGAGCCTCCTTTGCACATAATAATATTTCGTGGCAGAAACGTACAAGCGTGCCAGGTGCCCAGACATGTGAATCACCCAATGAGCGAGAAGTTTTGCAGGCCCATAGCATTCTCTCAGACAAATTTATTCATAGACTACAAAATTATCAACAAAGTGAGCGGCTGAGCAGAATTATTGTGTAGTGGGCATTGAACGACTGTATACTTGCAGTCGGAATTGTTGGATATACTATAGCTTGAAAATTGTAATGTTAAGCGTACCATTGTTCTCTTCCTTGCTGCGAGGTTGACGTGTTCGAGAAGCGAAGCGAGTCTATAGCGATTGAGAAGGCCATTCGAACGGGACCCGATTAGGCTGTGTCGTTCGTCCTATTGTGAGGTGGCCCAAGCGCCCTTCAATTATTTCTCACTCTGAACCAGGCCAAATGTTTTTAATTTATCTCTCTCTCTCTCTCTCTCTGAAACACAGCCAGCGCAAACAGCTACTTTGGTCTAAGGAAGCCGTCCATCGAAGGCGATGAAAGAACCCTTCGCGGTGTTTTCAGTTCATCTTGACTCACCCACCCCTTCCCGCTCTCTCGCTCTCTACTTCCATTCTTTCCATAGATCTACACTTTATGCAATGTGCACGTATACGCTGTGTTTTAGGGCTCTCATACGAACCTGGACCAACGATACCGACTCCATAGTCTCCTGCAATATCACGCTTGCCCATTCAGCCACCATTACATTGCGGCCATCGCAACGCGTGGAATGGAAGCTGCGACGTTGAGGGAGTCCACTCCGAAAATTTGCTTTAGGTACACTCCCTTTGTATTTACGACTTGACACTTCGCTGCTGCCTCATCAGATAAGTACGGCCCAGACTGGAAACGCATCAAACACGGCTGTCTACAATATGCGCTATTAAACGCTCGTGTGCCACAGACCAGCAGACTATTTATAGTAGCACAGTGTAACTCAATTACACTAAGAAGCATTAGGAAAAAAACATACGGAATCAGGTGATGATGACGACTCTCATTTGCATTTATATGAACTAGTGCAAAAATGTCTGACGGAACCTAAATTGTTTATTCCCGCTTCGCATGTGAACTGTGGATGGGCGTATACTGTTGATGCTAATATTGTCTGGAGTCGTCCCTTTGACTGTCATATTCAACGTGCATTGCTCTCGATTCTGAAGATAGTAGACCGGACACTAAGTAGATATGCTCCTGCTGGTCGCCATAATTTATTGGAGGCATATAAGCGAAAGTACCATGGGACGCCATTTTTTCCCGGCCTGATCTGAATGCAGACTTCAGAGGCTAACTGGACCAGACGCTTGACGTTACTGGCATAGAGTTTCCTAAAATAACTAGAGGGGGCTCTGTCGCTGCGATTGTTCAGCGACAATGGAATGATGGGTAGTACACACATTTGCCTAGTCTTCGTACTTGCGGGCGCCGAATCGTACTTGCGGCTTCGCTTGTTGCTGTGTTTCGGTTTTGTTTTGAAAGAAAGATTCAACCCTTTTGAACTTCGTGACCCCATTTGGAAAGGTAAGTTTTAAAAAAATAAGGCTGTGAAGCGCAAACGCTGACCACTTGCTGATTTTTGTTTCGTGAGAAAACAGCTCCAAGCTACACGAAGACACACGGAGCCCAAAGCAGGCCAGAAGTACAAAGATTAGGCATATGTGTGTACTACCCATCATTTCTATGCTCGCTGAAGCGCCGTAAGTTGCAGCTCCCATAAACACTAGCGCCAGAGTTCCCTCTAGTGTATATTAGGAAACTCTATGCGTTACTGGACCAGGAATTCACCCACCTGCTCCTCGAGGTTCACTGGATCATTGAATAAATAATAAGGTGAGAACCTGGAACGCCTCACCAAACAAAATTTACAGTCAGTGGTGTCGGCGTTCTACATCGGCGTCATCAACATGAGTGATTAAAAAAAGCACCAACAAGTGATGACCCAACCTTATGACGTAAGGAGGCTGTCACACATTCCAAACTTTGCGACAACATCATGATGCTATATAACGTGGCGTCACGTGATCAAAACTGCTGAACTGCACAAAGAGGATAGCAACTAAAGAGACAGACAACGGCACCGAGAGCACTGCTAACGAAAGAAGTTCATTTCCTTGAACACAGATATTATACAACCGCACAAACGTGAATACGCATGTACTAAAAATCAACGTCTTAAAAATTGGCTGCATGTCTGCGTGCTCCTCTGCAAATGTCGTTGAAAGACGAAAGTCTTTTTCTGGCCAAGTGGTCATTTATGTTTTGCCTTGCCTCAGACAGTGCTTCCAATTGTCTGCATCTGGCTGGCATTGATAAAATAGAGAAAGCGCTGCATGAGGCACGCCATCTGGCCGTGCCATTGGGAAACATGAGCTTGTGCAGAAGCCAGGGCCACTGGCAGGTGGTAGCACCGTATGGTCGGAAAAGCTCTTTTTCGTTCATAACGTCGCATTTTTAACGCAACGTAAGAAACATTGTAGGGCCTTTAGAATTACGCATCTATGTATTTTCAAGTAGGGAGCGCACAACCAAATACTTAAGTATTTATGTTGTGTCTCACATATGCGTAATATTTGCTTTTTAATGACCGCAGCGCCGATTATGACCGAGTATGACTGCAGCCGCCGATTCAAGAAGGCTGGACGTTGAGCAAGTGCTTAAATCTTGACCATGCTGCTGAATCGGGTGATAGACAGACAGCTAAATCAGAATTTCGGCATTCAAGTATCCCAAGAAAGACGGTAAGTTGGGCCAGTTGGTTAGGATCCATCGTGAACTTACTTACAGCGCAACACCAGAAAAAATACAGGACAGGGAAGGAGCAAAAGAGAAAGAAAAGACGGCGCCGTTTTTTTCTTCTTTCTCTTTTGCTCCTTCCCTGTCCTGTATTTTTTCTGGTGTTGCGCTGTAAGTAAGTTCACGATGTATCCCAAGAAAAGCTACCGTCTTTTAAAAAAAAGTTCTTTTCTAGATAAGTTAATAGACGGCGTGGTGACGCATTCAAGACCTAATCTGAAAATGTTTTCAGCTTCTATAACCTATCTCGTCAACTTATCATTTCTGATGAAACAACAGTACACACGCTGAAAGGAGGTTGATGGCTGCTGTATCTTACTGTGAACCACAAGCCATCCATACGTTCTGTTGGTAGTTTGCGCTCTGTGTGTCATCGTCTCTTCCTTTAGTCACTGTACCATTTGTGCAATTTGACACTTTTCATCTCGAAACAACCGTCAATCTAAAGGCCATGCTATGACGTCATCACATGACATCCTCGCTTTGTGAAAGGTGGGCCGATCACTGAGGCAATGCAAAACCAGATGATGAGAAGAAAGCTCCCAATGCCTCCAATCACAGAGGCCGTGCGAAACCACGCTATGCAATAAAGCTTTCGTAGGTGCACGGTAAAGGAACGGATACTTCAGCTAAAAAAAAATGGCTTGAACCTTTGAATCTTCTTACGCCAATGACGCACCGTTCACACGGTGACAACTCGACGACACCAACGTCAACAGCGAAGAAGTGCCTCCGGTTATGCCCGTGATGTTGCTACCGCAATAACGGTTAAGACGCCCCTTTTTCGATATCTCATCGGTTGCACTTGCATTACGGCAGCAATGTGATTCGAGGAAACAATGCTTCTTCGATTTCATGCCGCCCCCTCGAACGATCCATAGAGAGGAAAAAACGAAAACGACAGCAGTATAACCGTTACGTGCTAAATATAATTCTGGACGCCAGGGCAACGACCGTGTATTTGAGATCGTTGCGTGCACTGTGATGTTTGTGTGTTCGGTACGGTACGGGAGGTACCAACATCGAAGAAGTCACTGCACCAGGCTTTTTTCCTTTTTGTAAAGTAGGTGAGGGTAGGAAGGAGATGGGGACGACGAAAGACATTATTCAGCTAAGGTTGCGGCCGAAGTTTCATCACGCAACATAATAATGGCGTTGAGCAACTTCTTTTGCGTAAGAATCGATCACCGGGGCAAGGGAGACAGGGCACGTTTGGTTAAGTCCAGCGCACTTGTTGAGCAAGTACTGCTTCAAGTCGTTTAAAGCACACATAGCTGCCTGTAACGAGAGTTCGCCGCAAGTTCCCGCAACGTGTCTTTTCTCTAGGGCACGCTGCCTCTGTGACTCCATAACTCCAAAAGAAAGCAATAAATGTGGAGGAGTTAAGCAAAGCAGATGAAGTAAATAGAAACAAAAGACGGGGCATTGATTGCTTGCCCTCTCATCGCAGCAAAAGCGGAGCTTCGATGTAAAAAAAGAAATGTCCGTCTCACATAGTTTAAAGGAATGACCGACGCAACGCCTGGTTACTGTCGATGCCGCGCTGTGTCGTTATACTATATGTCCGAAATGCGAACGACGATACCTCTATCACCTGCTTCAAACGTAACCGACCTCCGCTATGGACTGATTTTCTTATACGAATATATTGCATTATATAGCAAGATAAGGGGGGAGGGTATAACCGTACGCTCGCCTCACCCTCTCCCGGAATTTTCTACCTCTTGGTACAATTCCACCCACTAAAATATAACTGAACGAGTCCCTCAGTGTCCATTCAGCCTTCTTGCTGCGCCTCTTCAATCGTGTGGCGGCACTGAGCACGCCCGGGTCACCATCTTTATAGCGTAGGTCAGAGAGCGAGACAGCAAGACGTTGTTGCAGCCCTGGAGTGCAATCCCAGCTGCTCTTTTTTATTATTCGTATTTCTTGTGGCCGAGAGTCGCCGCAGAACCACAGACCCCTCGCCTCTCGTGGCCTCGCGTTGTCATCGCGTTGATGTCAATGGCGCCACTGTGATACTCGAGTGTCTCCTATGCTTTTCCTTATTTTGAATTGTTGACATACTTCTAGTTGTGTTGCCATGCGAAAAGGAGTCGCCAGTGCCGATGACTATGCCAAGAATTTCCAAGAAAACTCTCTCTGAGCAGGGCTGCGTAAGGTCCATTTAGTAACGCCATTGTGCACACGTTACATATATATATATATATATATATATATATATATATATATATATATATATATATATATATATATATATATATATATATATATATATATATATATATATATATATATATACTGAAGAAGTTTTTTTCAATGAGCCAAACGTACTTGGGAAGGAAGAAACACAACTTAGCGGTTGTCTTAATTTTATTACCAACGGTTTCGACCGGTGGACCGGTCTACGTCAGGGTTTGCGAACAAGTGCATTTGTTCGCAAACCCTGACGAAGAGCGGTCCACTGGTTGAAACCGTTGGTAATAAAATTAAGACAACCGCTGAGTTGTGTTTCTTCTCTTGCCATATATGATGAAGGCCAGACTCTAGGCCGAAACGTCGAAATGAACCACGTTGTGACCGCTCACGGAGTATCTACTTGACTATATGCAACACTACGGCAACAACTCAATCCATGCCTGCATATATATATATATATATATATATATATATATATATATATATATATATATATATATATATATATATATAGTCTAGTAGATCCTCCGTGAGCGGTCACAACGTGGTTTATTTCGACGTTTCGGCCTAGAGTCTGGCCTTCATCAGGAATATATATATATATATATATATATATATATATATATATATATATATATATATATATATATATATATATATATATATATATATATATATATATATATATATATCAGTGTTTCTTTCAGGTTTTCTCAAAGACAAATGTCATCACAGAAAAGTGTTTTCCACCACACACGTTGTACAATCTGATATAAAGCAGCTTAAAAAAAACACCTGGCCTGTGCAGAACACGTGGTACATCCTAGAGAAAGCTGGAAGAGCGGCCTTTCATGCCCGTTCTTCTTCTTGACCTCCGCATGAGGCACGCGTCCACTAGAGGGGATTGGCCTAGTGTAAACTCTTCAGGATGCAACTAATACAAACGCACTTGCCAGCTATTCACTACGCCACAAATCATCATAATGTTAGGTGCGGAACACCTTACGCGAAACACCTTAAACAGGAAACGCTGACAACCGTCAGCGTCTCCTGTCATCGTAGCTCTTCGCGGTGTCTGCTGTCATCGCCTGTCGCGGTGAAGCAAGCGGCAAATGGGACGCCCAGGGCGTTCGCTAAGCAAGAGCTTGCGAAGACAGCTGCTCGCACGCGAGAGACAACACAACGTCGCTTTTCCGATTGGCAAATACGACGACGCGTTCACTCGAAAAAAAAACCCTGTTTCTGCGATGAATGCTGGCTGCGAAGCTGTCTGTCCTCTCTGGACAGACATGGACAAGCATGGCAGCACAAAGTGCTGATACAAAAGGTCGTTCCGCTACAGAGTATTTCATCGTATATGCAGCATATGCCAGAGTAGTAGTAGTAATAGACTTTTATTTAGCCAGAAAAATCTACCGACTTCAAGGGAGAAACACCAATATGGATGTGCATGTTGGGTGACCTGGTTTCTTAAAAGTGGTTTCAAATCTGTGACAGGTTCAGCGAGTCTAAACAGTGCTATCGTTATTGTGACTGTATTTTTTGCGTTAAATTTGTGTTTCTGACACAAAATTGAACGACACGAATTTCTGACACAAATTGATTATAAAGAGAGAGAGAGAGAGAAAATTCATCATTTTCACCCGTCCGAGAGTCTGGGTGATAGGTGAGAGACGCAGCTCCTTCTTCACTGTCTACTTCGCCCCTATAGATGGTTGATTGATTTGTGGGGTTTAACCAAGGAGGTTATACTAAATAACCTCCTTGGGTTTAACGTCTCAAAACCACCATTTGATTATGAGAGACGCCGTAGTGGAGGGCTCCGGAAATTTTGACCACTTGGGGCTCTTAAACGTGCCCCCAAATCTGAGTACACGGGCCTACAACATTTCCACCTCCATCGGAAATGCAGCCGCCACAGCCGGGAATCGAACCCGCCACCTGCGGGTCAGCAGCCGAGTACCTGCCCCTATAGACGGAATCAGTTGGCTGTTGACAAAAAAGAAGAAAAAATAATCCCCGCATTTCCAGGTAGTGAATTACGATGAGTAGAGAAGCAGTTGGGTAAATCGCCTACTTTACTAGAGTAAATCGCCTGCTCACGCTCGTAAATGAATGACAAAGCATTGTACAGTTATATACAATATTTTATTGGTCATATATATTATGTTGTGTGAGTCCGATTGGCGTTTTAGATGCGGAGCATCTAATACTCGAGGCTTGTAGTGCGGCGCCGTCCGCAAGCTTCCTCCTCCTTCTTCCATCATCTGTGCATCCCTTCCTCCTCCACACACCGCGCGCGCTTCACTCCTCCACCATCTGTGCACCCTTCCTCCTCTACACACCGCGTGCCGGCAGCTGACGCACGCGCATGCGCCGTCGCGCTTCGAGAACATCGGCAGCTGACGCGCGCGCATGCGCCGTTGCGCTTCTTCCCCTTCTCGAACATTCGACAGCTGACAGTGCATGCGCCGTCGCGCTGTATATATACTCCAGGTCGGTGCTCGCTCGCTCAGTTGCCGCTCGTCGGTTGGTTTGTACGGCGCGTCGACGTCCGAGGTCGCAATGATCGACGTCTCTTCGACCAGCGCCGGCCAAAGTGTTGGCGGAACCGCAACCAAGTCGTCGTCCGAAGACAAGGCAGCGCGGAGAAGAGCTCGCGACGCCGAACGTAAACGTCGGCGTCGAGCGGAAGATGCTCAACTTAGAGAACGTGAAGCCGCTAAGAGACGTCAGCGTCGAGCAGCAGCACCGGATTGGGCCGCTTTGAAACGTAAGCGTCGACAAGAGGACCCGGACTTTCGAAAACGGGAAGCCGAGTGCAAGCATCGGCGACGAGAGGCCGATCCCGATGCTGCCCGCGAGCGCAAGCGCGCCGAGGTAGCGGCGTGGCGCGCCAAGCAGTATGCCACGCCCAACGCTCGCTTCAAGCGCGACATCCTCGACCGAAGCTTCGGCCGCACCTGCAAGGTGTGTGATCGTCTTTGGTTCGATAACAACTTAACTCGGATCGGCAACATTCAGAACAACTCCAAAGCGTTGTCGGTTCTTTGCGATACGTTTGGAAAGGGCACCGACTATGCCGACTACGTCGTGTGTGCTACGTGCAAGCAGTCGTTGATTGCCGGTCGAGTTCCCTCGGCTAGCGTGAGTTACGCTCCGCATCCTCCTCAGTGTTCCCCCGAGGGAAGCTGCGGGCAATTTTTTTGCTGTTCAGCCACCTCTTGCCGAGCTCTCACCCCGGGGTAACAGCTTGTTGTCAGCGTTGCCATCGAGCCGCCGCTTCCAGCGCCCTCAACTATTAGGGCCGCTTGGCGCTTTTGTCGTCGATTAGCTTGTCGTCGACATTGCCGTTGAGCCGCTGCGCGCCTTACGTTCGTTTTTTATCTATGGCAGTAAGATATTGTTCTATGGGCATCATCATCCTCATCGGAATTGAGTCCTGGAAATTTGGGTTAACAGCCGAGTACCGCAATCACTGTACCATCATGGCAGCCACGGTGCAATTTGTCGGGTCAACGCACCCTCATGAGCTCTGAAGTGTGAAAGATACTCTCCATCAGGATCTGAACGGAATCCGCCTATTTGACGTCAGGGACATGCAAGTTGCTTCATGCGTCCACCACTGCAATAGTTGGAACTCGCTTATCGCTCATTGACTACAGAAAAGCGATGAAAGCGGATGCTCTGGCTTCTGCAATCGAATGGCAGTTCGATTGCACAAGCAAGATAGTTGGCACATCCCGATATCGTTTCCTAGTAATCTCTGCAAAAGGCGCAGCACCGAGCCTCGATAACTGCAGCTTTACATTTATATGCATAGCTGTTGCAAAATCTCCCATTCAAGAAGTTCCGGGAAAGTCCCAGATATCATTCTACTCTGTATCGCTGCAACAAGCGTCGAAGATGATGACGTTATATCTAGTGTATCAGTGGTAGCGATGAAATGCTATAGATGATTGAGCGAAAATGGGGTGTCTCAATGCAAGCAAGTGTGATATTGATAATGAAATACCAACCAATCACTAAAATCGGATCACCTTTGTCATCGTATATGTATCTCGCGTCCGAGTTTCGTCCTGTGTGATTTACGTTTTGTTACAAACATGTACTTCCACCTAATCTGCAAAATCGTCAACTTGTATTACAGTTTTCCGACTTTCGTGCGAAATTTTGCTTTGTACTCATTGTACATTGTTTCCAGCTGAGAAAGCGTGGACAAAGTACACCATAATTTCTCCAAGATCCCGCCGTATGCAAATTATCAGGGCAAGATGAATGCAGCCCTGTACAAAGCAGTCCTCCTAGCAGTAGAGGAGAGCCATTGTTTCGGTCAATAATGCGCGTGGAAAATCGAAGTCTCCGAGTGCTTCAGTGTGCTATAATTGGAAAGCGGCGAACGGGGCCAGCCTACTTTCGAGCGCCTTTTGAAGGTCTGGGCGCACTTATGTCAACATTCCCTAAACGCAAGCAATACCGGATGGTCAATGAGGACTTCTCTGGCAATTGTCTTCACAGCCAAAGAACAAAATAACGCTAAATATATGCTGAGGAGCGAGGGTTGTATGCTTAGCGCAGGTGCGGGAGTGCTGGTCCATAATGACATCTAGGGATATTAAAGAGGCAGTGCACTCACTGTCGCGGTTATATTGACGAGACACGTTCGATAAGCTTGGCTCAGAACATGTGGCACATACACTTAGCTTACAGTTGTGGCTATTCCCAACTGAAGTATCATTATATCTTTAGATCCGGTTGCCGACAGCTGGGCAATGCTTGCACGACCAGTACGCTACGTTGTTTCGCGATTGTGATAGTTAGACTATACCGTATGTGAGGCGCGTGGTTTTCATAATCACCCTTGAGCCGTCATATGCGCATCCTATCTTTATGCCTGCGGTACGTGGTAACTTGGTGAGTTCCAGAGGTTGGAAAGACCTAATGACCAAAAGCAGTAGATAACGAGCTATGATTAGATTAGGAAATATACCAGTGCAGAATGGACGTGGCTGACTCAACGTAGTCAATGGGTGAGTCTTTCGTATAGTACCGTGAGCAGGAAAGCAGAGATTATCAAGTAATGATCTCGTGATTACAGCATCATTAAGATAGAACGATTCAAGAAATGGGCTCTTTCATTTTCGCGGTCTACAGTAGCGTCACACAGCGTTGGCGTAATCATGTGATTATGAGGAAACTATACTCTTGATTTGCGCGTAAAATAAAATATAAGTGGAGGCAAGGCAAGGTAACTGAGAGACTGAACATTTTCCTCTGGCAGGATAAAAAGAAACGGGGAAAGAATTTTTCGATTTCACATGCACGGCAGCTTCGTATAGGCGTGAATTACTTCAACAGCAAAATATTTTAACAATACTGCTTATTAATTTATGATAACATTTACAATTACTAACTTCAAAAGTATACCCACCAATGTGTGGATGCGTCTACATCTAGGGCTGTGCATCATATTGGCACACACTCTGCTACGCTGGAGTTGCCAAGTTTTCACATTTCCCCCCCTTTGATGTATCCGCCAAGAATAGATCTTGAAAGGATAAAGGGACTCGCGGGGTGGACTAAACTGACAATGTTGCGCCCAGTAAACTCATGGTCATACCGACACTTACCACTCTGCGTGGATCTTCGAGTTAAGAAACCAGTGACGAAAAAAAAAGGACAATGATTCAACGAGAAGAACAGCGTTATTCGTGCTTGAACACAAGCCGGATCAAGAGGAGGACAGCGCGGACAAAGGTGGATAAAGGATGCCAGTGACAACCACGTCGCACCGCGATACCGACCGCTCCCCGTGGACATTTCAGTCAAGAGAATAAAAAAAGGAGTCAAATGGCATCCTATCCTGTGTTATTGCTTTTTTTCTTGTTTTTGAACTTCGCGCAGCGAATCTTTCTCTAAGGTGTGTCAAGATAAACAGATCAAATAAAGCTATATTATAATGCAGGCTGCACACCTTTCATATCAAGGCACAGAGTAAAGAGAAGCCTTGTTCTACATCTGCAGCATGAAAGTGAGGTGCCTGTTTGTGACAAGGTCTCTCAGAAGCTGCACGTTACGTTCAGAAGCCACAAGAAACACTATAGCCTGTAGTGATACAAGTTTAGATGTCTGCAGCCATTTCTTCCTCACAGTCGGATGCACACAAGCCTGTCCCATTGGGCACGCACTCCCAACTGCCGTTATGAGCCACATGGTTGGTAAACGCGCATTCAGAGAACGCTGCCTAGTGCCTGGGTGGGACTATCTCTTTATAGTCACTGAGGCGACCGGTTTCCACTCTCTGGTCACATGGATTTCTCCGGGCATCTTAAGTTGTGTCCTACTAGAGAAGCAAAATTCGCCAACGATTACAATAATCCCTAATGCGAATTCTGAGCATGGCTTCGTGTTTGGACTGAGGTTTTGGTTATTCGCAGTTGTAGCAATGATACATACGTTCCATATTGGCACCGAAAATGCCAGCGCAAGATACGCACGCCTTTTTGTGCATTACAGGCATCATGAACCAAGTGAAACGTCGATAGCCATGTTATGATTAGCGAAACCCAGCCGCAGTGCTCCTGCCAGCACTGCATGCCCACGAGCTGTGACCAGAGAACCAGCGTGCATAACGGAGGAACAAAGCGAGGTTAGGGTCTAGTGGCTCGTGATACCGGGAGACTCCGCGTTCGCTCTCTTTCACCCTAGCTCGCTCTATCAGTTACGCCAACGTCAACAACGCAAACGGTGACGCTGCTCAACGATGGATCGAGAGCTTATAAGAGCTGCGCTCCGAAACTGCGGAAGAAAATTTCGGAAGACTTGGTGCAAAATTAAAAAAAGAGAGAACGGCGACTTTGGTAGGTGGTATGAAGCAGCAGTTCAACACTATGAGAACTGGAGGAGGAGAGAGGCAGTGTCATAAGGGAGAGACAGTAAGGTTGGCTATGTCGATTTTGCACCTCCCCTTCTTAGGCGACTAAGGGAGGCGCCCTCCCCTTTCCCCCCTTGTGTACCCCTAAGGTCGTGAAGCTTATTACAAGAGGTCGAATGGTTTGCTTGATGCGTTTCAGGAATAGCTTCAGCGCTTTCGTACAACA
The DNA here is from genome assembly GCF_043290135.1 of Rhipicephalus microplus. Classification (NCBI taxonomy): domain Eukaryota; kingdom Metazoa; phylum Arthropoda; class Arachnida; order Ixodida; family Ixodidae; genus Rhipicephalus; species Rhipicephalus microplus. The sequence goes on from NC_134701.1 coordinate 255,684,985, forward strand.
TAACACACCACAGACTCTAGAAGTCCTGGTAAGAAGTTCTGTTCTGTTAAGTGGTGGTCATCTATAAGCACACTGACGCTGTGCTAAAAGCAAGTCTCTCATCTTCGTGTGCTGTGCAGTCACATAAGATGCGTTTAATGGGTTTTTTTTTTCACGCTTCGACTGTCGCATTTAATTGTCACTGCCCGCCGTCCAAATCAGGAACCAGTAGGCATTCCTTAAACGCACCTATATACTAGTCGGAGGTATAGGTGGCGTATTAGCGTAATACTCGACAACATGGATAGTATTTCACAGCAAGGCCAATTGAGCAAGCGTGTTGCACTGAGATCTCAAAACAAGCGACAGCTAAATCAAGAACTCGCACAAGGTCTCTGTATAGAAGCAGGACAGATGAAGCAATTCGCCGCTTTCTAGGTCAAGTAAACAGGCACGCTGCCAATGAGCTCAAGCTCGAGAGAAATCTGGCGGACGGGTTTTAGAGAAAAGCAACTAAGTATAGTTGAACGCAGAAATAACAGCCCCATTATATCTGCGTTAAGTGCTCAACATGCAATGACGTTTTATTCACTACCATTGTTAACCGAGAAAAAAAAAATTGCGGGAATCTCCAGCAGAGGCTTCCGGCTGGAGTCGCGTCCAACGTGCTTTTATAATACGCGAAGGAAAAAAAAAACAGACGCCTTCTTTCTTATTGAAGTAGTTGAGAGACTCCTTTCGAAATACCTCCGTCAACGTTTAAACATTGCCAACGTTCCGATTAGCGGTTTGGCAAATTACTGGCAGTGCGCTCTACGTTTTTCAATAATGAGTTTTGCGTAACGATAAGGTTGGCGGAAAGATGGGCTTTCGAAGTTACCTGTAGTAGTTTGTGGTTCTGAGAGTTTTGCTGACGGCCTGACAGTAGTCAATAAACTGTCCTTTTGTGATGACATGATGACACATCGTGACAGGGTTTACCACAAGCTGGAAGCAAAAAAAAAATGTCAAAAGATTGATATTTATTTACAGTATTCGCACCCTTCCCTTTCGTCCTTTCATTCTAGTTTGCACAGTGCAGGTTTAAGATGCACAAACATTTGTCTTGGAACACCAAGACAATGTTTTGAAAAAGTGGTTAACGATTTAGAGTACTTGATACTCTACTGTGGGATGGCATAAAGCCGGCCGTTTTGACAAAAATTACGCAAGAACTTCTGTTATGTTCAAAAAATATGGTTGATTTGATATGTGGAATTTAACGTCTCAGAACCACCATATATATGATTATGAGAAACGCCGTAGTGGAGGGCTGCGGAAATTTTAACCACCTGGGGTTCTTTGACGTGTAGCCAAGTTTGAGCACATGGGTCTACAGCATTTTTACCTCCATTGAAAATGCAGCCGCCGCAGCCGGGATTTGATCCCGCGCCCAATGGGTCAACATCTTCAAAACCATAATCACCCATACACCAATAAAAAATTATGTTAAAAGCAGTAAAATAAACCTGTCACAAAATGTCTATAGCGTATAAGTTTTTTATCGTGTAAAGCACGACGAAGCATATTCGCCAAACTTAAATACATATGGATAGATAGATATTGCAACCCACATTTGTTGAACACGCACGCACTTCACTTCACACAAGCACTGTCATATGAACAATGACGATGCGTCCCTCTAGTATCAATACATTTATTAACGCGATAGTGTTAAATAGATTGTTTAGCTCAAGTTTGGTGTCGGCGCCAGCTTTGGTGTCAATGATTGAGAGTGTATATCAGCTTTATCCGTGAGCGACAATTCGAGGTGGATACAAATAAGGAAATTATAAAAGAACCCCGGTTGTAGTGGCAATTGAACAAAGAATTTTTTGTGCCAAGCAGGTGTTCTGTCACAGATCTACGCCCATGGTTGAAATATCTTATTTAAAATAAAAGAATATAAATGTTGTGTAGTGGGAAGATCGTCATTAAGTGACGTAATACTGAGCGGTCAAAGCGTATATAGAATCTTACCATGCGCCAAAACATGTGGCTGTCGCCACGAGTGGTTGGTTCAAAGGCCTGTCAATTACAAGGCTTACAGGCATAATTATTGTCATTAACAACAATGTGTGCTGCTGCGTGTTGTTGGACATGTTATTTCTGGCGCAAAGCTTAGAACATGAAGAAAAGAAAGGTAGTAAAACAGATGAGCGCGAACTATCAACTGTTCATTGCCAGCAAACGCTGCACGCCGAAAAAGCTTCCGAGGATGCGCAGCTGCGGGAAGACGGGACTTCATAAATGTCTACAGGAAAGCCATGTATGAAAAAGATGAAGTTCAAGCATGCTCAAGTTTTTTTAAAAGGAGTTTGCAGAGTACGCAGTATACTTGAAACCTAACGTTACTTCCTGTGTCTAGCAGCCGGTAAAACTTGTTCTCTCTGTAACTTTCCTGCAAACTTATTCAGCCGTTGCCGACGAGCTTCTGTTATGTGCATTTTACACGCATCTTAAAAATAAAATATTAGAACTGTCACCTAGGGGCGCTTCCGCGATACTAAGCTAGTGCACAAGGAAAATTTGATCGTTCAGAACAAGCCAGATTTTCCCGGATGCTGTCATTGTCATCTTACGCATATTGTAAGCGAAGGAAAGAGATATACGCGAGCTCCCATTAGAATTTGCAGCAAACTACAGTGTTGGGAGCCAGTATAAGTTACATCGTCATTGCACGTGTAGCCCAATTGAGAAAAAAATATACAGAAAAAGATTTCAATTGGGTAACATACGCGTGTAGACATTTCCTAACCACAGCCCTGCGAGGTTTGCCAACTGGTGCGTAATCTCGTCTTGCTCTTCTTACGTAACGAAAAAAAAAAAACCGTAACTGTAGAGTGTGCTTTCCAGCCAGCAAGGCTGGCATCGAGCCATTTCGCCGCAAATGAGGCGAAACCGCTGTTCTGGACCGAGCCGGTCGTAAAACACACCTCAAGAGCAAATGTCGCAAAGAATATTTGCATATGTGCAAGCTGTTACGGCGATCATCCCGTCACCTGAAGCGTTAGGGACACCTTCAAAAGCTTGCCCCCTCAAGTGGCGACTGTCGCAAGATATACGCGTGGCAAAACGCAGACTCAGCTATCATTTGCATCCCAGTGAGGTTATCTTTCTTTTTTTGCTTTCTTCAAAGCTTATCAAACGAGCGAATGTCTCAAGGGAGGCTCTTCTTGCTGCACTGTTATCTATAAGAATGACAACGTTCGTGCACACGCTATCTTCTGACGTCGCAAACCTTGCCGGGAAGGCAATGTCGATACGCTTGGAACTCAACGGAGCACAATCACGTCCCAGACCAGGTTTCAGCGATAATAATCTTAATTGTAGGGGTTTAACGTCCCAAGACAACCATATGATTATGAGAGACGCCGTAGTGCAGGGCTCCGGGAATTGAGACCAGCTGCGGTTCCTTAACGTGCACCTAAATCTAAGCACACCAGCATCAAGGATTTCCGCCTCGATCGAAAATGAGGCTACTGCGGTCGGGATTTAATCTCGCGACCTTCGGTTGAGTTGTCCAGAGTATTGGGCATTATTAAGTCAAGCAAGCAGGTGATCGATAAATTCTGCTGCACACAGAATCTATAAGGTGTACCTCAAGCCCGAGTAGTAGGATTGAAAGGTGCGTGAAAAGGTGCGAATGAAGGCATGCATGTTCGCATCATGTTTGCATTAAACCGAATGTTTACATACAACGTCCATGCTGTTTGTTTTCTTGTCTTTGGTTAATTGCCGCACTGGCTGAAGCATCAACAACCGAAGCACGCTAGACTGCATGTCAAACAAAACCCGCGGCCTTGTCTAAATATATATATATATATATATATATATATATATATATATATATATATATATATATATATATATATATATATATATATAGCTTGGTATTGTATGGCCGAATGCGTCATGCTAAAACGGTTACTGCATGATCGATACCCTATGCGCATATCGACATAGACGCGCGGGCTTTCATTCTTCTAGCACTATATTCTGTGCGCGCCCACCACGAGTATATGCCGCTGTCTGCGAAGAGACGCTCATGAAAAGCTGCCCTCTCTCACCCCTATAAATACTATGAAACCTGTTGGGACAGGTCTGTCGGTGACGCATTTCACTTTTCAGAAGTGTTCCAGACGCCCAACCATGACAGGTTTGCCTACATATTTCGCGTTCCGACGCATTGCATCTCCTTTCCGGTACATTGCATGTTCTCCAAATGCTGTAATTGTTTGACTCATCAGTGACATTTTGGCGCACTTGTTTTAAAGATATCGTGATTTGCAGTAGCACGGATAACTGGGCTAGTTGGTATTGGTTCATCTTTTAACTGAATAAGAGCACGCACTCAGACAAGAACACTATAGAACAGGAAATTGGACAGACCAAGAGTGCCTAAAGAGCTGTCGGTTAGTTAGACAGACTGAGGCGCTCTTGGTCTGTTCAATTTCCTGTTCTAGTGTCCTTGTCTGAGTGCGTGCCCTTATTCAGTCAAAAGATATCGTGATTTGATGAAATTAATGAGCCTATGCTCGTGAGATATATGTCGATAGTGTACGCCCTCATGTGTACAGGATGTCAAGTTATTGCATCTATTTTATAATTGTTGCGGCCCTTTGTCATAGGAGCTCTGCGGTTCATGCACGAGCGATAAGAGACGCCAGGTTGCATCTGAGCGGAAATGTGATATTGAAGATAAGACACCTCAAAAATGCAAAAGCCGCGTCAAATGCACATCGCGCTATAATACTTGATGTCCCACTGTTGTGAACTTGAATCTGACGCTGGACATTAAAACCTCGTGTTATGTATTAAGTGAAATAGCCGTGACTTACCCGGCCCATGTGCTTAGCATTGGACACCAGAGTTGAAGAATCATTCGACGTATATGACACTGAAGACCCCCTCGAGCGTCAACGTCACACTCTCCACTGTATGACCAGTTATTTGCGAAGACAAAGGTCGTCGTTCCATAACCACAACGTCACCTCGTTTATACACGTAACGGTAACCAACGCACCTTGCCCTAAGACATCGTCAGAATCAACACAAGCTGAGAGTTTGCTCCGCCACGGTGGTCTAGTGCCTAAGGCACTCGGCTGCTGACCCACAGGTCGCGGGATCGAATCCCGGCTGCGACAGCTGCATTTCCGATGGAGGTGGAAATGTTGTAGGCCCGTGTGCTGTCATAGGCACCGGACAGTTGATGGCGTCATTTTTCCTGGAGTACCCGCGGCAACTAGGAGGAACGTGCAACAAATTTTGTTGGTCTTCCTGCGAGACACTGGGCTGTCTGACACGTGGTGACAAATTCCAAATTCAGGCCGTGCAGGCAGGGCTAATCCCGCCTGCTGCAACAGCACCACCACCACCTAGGCCCGTGTGCTCAGATTTGGGTGCACGTAAAGAACCCCAGGTGGTCGAAATTTCCGGAGCTTTCCACTACGGTGTCTCTCATATACTACGGTCTCATCACTACGGTCTCTCTCATATATGGTGGTTTTGGGGTGTTAAACCTCGCATATTTATGAACACAAGCTGAGAAGCCATTGTTTATATGCGCGTAAGCTATGCTCCCTTCTTTACGACCGCTATCTAAGTTGCCGAAAGCTAACCAGCGGAAAGCGCGTGGTTAACCGAACACACACACACACACACACACACACACACACACACACACACACACACACACACACACGCACACGCACACACACGCACACACACACACACAGTAGAGAAACACAATCTCAGCAACAGCGCAGTACTAGTATTTTGCGATGGTCTAACAGCATTGGATGGTAGAAGGTAAGCAGACTGACAAGGCAGGCAGAGAGGTTAGCCAGAATAGCGTTCGGTTGGCTACGCTACTACACTGGAGGATTGGTAAATGCGAATATAAAAATGAAAGATAGAAAAAGATGACTGTGAGAGAGAGGGGCAGGTATCATTGAAGCATCACTTATCCCAATGGCCCTTACAGCCTTCTCATAACATTTCACAACAGTTATCATCGCAGGATATCCCGCTAGCGAACCTATAGCAAACATTGTTGGCAAGCGGGGTGCCAGGCACTTTGTCCATTTTCAGTATTTTATTATCCTTACATCACTTGTCCAAGGCGTTCCTCTGAAGCTAGACGGACCCAATTCAATATTATTTCTTTGGTCATTATTTTTTGGCGTGGTGACATCAACCGTGCCGTTGAAGGTGGATCTGATACGCAGATGCAGAATGGTGACCGACTCACGCGGCCCTAGAGATAAGCGTGCAAGCACATTAAGTTGCATGCGTAATAAGAGCCAGCGACACCCTTTAACGATGCTCTATACTGGACGCTTATCGACAAAGACGTGAAACGAACTTCCTCCATCCTTGCGCCAGACCGTACACGCTGTCCCTGGTTTTTCAAGGTGTTTTTCCGAAGGTGAAATTTCGAGATAGTCTTTCCAGTGACGAGAACAAATGCACAGGTGATAGCGCTGAAATGGTAGTCGCTGCTTATCTATATTACGTAATCGCGTACTTCTCATCCCACCAATGACGTCATATAAGCAACCGACGTGTTCCAGCGGGGATTCACACCGGAAGTTGGGGTGCACGCGCAAGCGCGCACCGTCGGCCAAGCTCTCCTGCGCAAGGACGATTTAACAAAGACATTGAAACAGCAGCCTGGCACCTGCGGCCGTTTTTCGAGTTTGTAGCACACCTTAAAAAATAAACGCTCACCAATTGTTCCAGATGTACAGCCCTCAGGGTTTACTTCGGCGACGAATCGTGACCTTCGCGGAAATTCACCTTCAATGTGTCTCCGTTAAACGAAATTTCAACATGCATACGTCACACACACGAGTTCACTTGGTAGCGTTCAGTTCGAAATCGTGTGTAGGAGTTAGAGTAAGTGGCGTGGGGAGCTGTAGTAGACGTGCGAACGCAAGGCAGAACCAGTAAGCGTGAATGGACGTGACTATATATGAACGTGACTGGGTGCCGGTTAGTGTGAATGGACGTGAGTATATATGAACGTGAGTGATGGCGGGTGTTAATGGGTGGGCGTATGAGTGTCACAAATACCCATTGTTTGTGAATAGACCAGTGACAGTGGGTGGATGTGATCATTAACTTAGTGAGAACCTATGAGTGACTGTACAAGTAAGAACAAACGTATGAAAAGTACGTACCTCGTGAATGCCCGCATGGGCAGGCATTTTTTTTTATCTCTGTTCGTGCCCGCCATGAAAACCTTAGTATAAAACCGCCATGGAGTACTCGAAACTTTGAAGTTTCCGATAAACGATTTAACTACGCCACCTTTATCGATGTCCCAGAAAACAGGCCGAACGCGGCGTATCTGAAATAAATATCCGCCACGTCGACCACGAACACAAACACCGACGAATCCCGGCGTTCGAGCCCCCGTTTGAAGAATGCCACGATTTCATCGATGTTTCATTTCAAGCGCTTCTCAATTTTCTGCCAGCAAGCCGGACGCAATTGGCTGCCCGATGTGACACACCGGAAAACCCGCACGATCCTTTCGCGAAGGAAAAAAAAAGTTGCGCGACTGCCTTTTTTTGTAAGAAAGCACGGCGCGCCATCGTGAGCGGTTCGTGTTTATTCGAACGCCGGTTGATATGTCCTCCCGCTGCCATCACGCTTCTGTAAAAAGCCGTGCCTAAGCTCTGTTGTTTTAAGTTTCTTTTATTTATTTTCTCCTTAAGGCGAAAACGATTGCTCTGACATTGCTGCTCTTGTGATAACAGCATGTTCACATACGCTTGGAAGAAAACTTTCAGTCGGATGCTTGAACCGAACTCTTGAGTTTTCTATTATAGTGTCCACCCTATAGGTTACGAATGAAGTGATTCGAATGAAGCCTGTTTGATTAACTATATCTGGTTTAACTATTTGATCTTGTAGAAGTCGTAAGTTTGGCTGGGAATGTCCCACACCTAGAAAAAATACCGGCTACGAAACGTTGATAATATGCAAGAGCCGGCACCGTCAACCAATAAAAAGTTTATCGTCCTTGTGACGCAGACGAGGGTGGATATTCTTAACGTTTCTGAAATACCATAGTCTCAATACAACTCCTTGAAAATAACACAACTCTTTGAAAATAAATCCGGCTAATTATCTTAAAGTTAACAGTCAGCGCCAAACACGAAATAAACATTGTCACACACTTGAGTATCCCTTCAAGAACAATGTTTTTGGCCACTCTTTTTTTTTTACGAGCCATACGCGCTTGAAATGCCCTGCACCCCACCGTATTGACACAGCCTACAGTTGATGAATTCGTTAATTGAGCGAGTGAATGTGTGCTGACTTTTATTTAGCCGTGATTTCCTGAATCGATGATGTCGCAAGTTTTAACTCTGTCTGTACAATTTCGTTTTGTATTTGTTTTTTGCTTGCCCCAGCATTTTATCTGATGTTTATATTCATAAAGACTCTTTGCCTATCGCTACGGCGAATTTCGCACTATGTTTGAGATATTCGCTTCAAATTTCAAGTGCTTGCAACATGTATTTTTAGTCTGTGTATTGATTGTTTTTACTATGTACAAAGTGACACCACTCCTGTAATAATCCCATCACGGGATTGACAGTATTCTGAGTAAATAAATACTATACGGCGCTCTATTTCTGCTGTCGCCAACCACCAATTGAGAATATAAATTGCCAGCTAGCTTACACCCACACTCTTCTAAGTAACTCTGACGAAACGCTGTTGTACAATACGGCTATTCCTGAGGTTTCTGAAATGGCATTGCATCAGTATTAAACGACGCTCTATTTCTGGAGTCTGCAACTACCAACTGAGTATGAATCGTCAACTGCCTTACATCTTCTAAGTAACTTTCACGAAACGCTGCAGTGGCATTCACGTAGTATACCGTCGCCTTTGTCCACGGCGTTTATGCTATCGTTCGCCCCACTTTACATACAGACGCCACTTAAGTATACAACCATGTGGAGGAGGTTTATACTTACACTAATGGGTTCGAAATGGGCCAACGCAGCCGTTCGGGGGGGGGGGGGGGGGGGCTGCACGCTCTGTAACGAGAACAGCTGCCAAAACAAATATTGTAATCGATAGTATCCTCAGGGCCGCAGTGACTGCATGCAACCATATATCTTCAACTTCGACGCCGAAGGCAAAACATTTCTTCAAAGCGAAAATAATGCAATGTCGACCTAAACATTAGTCCCACCGGAAATGGGTTGATGCAATACTGAGTTTTATACGCGTGTGGCCTGTTAGAGAGACTATAATTTTCCCATAACTCAACAGCTTGGGCTTTTATGCGAGGCTTCTGTAACTGACAGATTGCGGTGGCGTGGTATATACGCGAAAAACTCAATGCCGGTGAATGTGAAAGAGATTCGGCCATCAGAAGTGCGCCAGTCACAGGCGTAAATGTATGTGCCACTTTTCCAATAACGGGTACTCTCTCCATCATCGGCTTGTCGGTGATCGGGCGTTTTTGATATCACAGTCTGATGTCACTTGTCATTCCACGTAGCCGCTCTAGATTGTTGTCTGGATATGAACCGATGGCCGTCTTTGTTCCCCAAAGTAATTGAATTGCTGCGCTGCTAAGCACGTGGTTGATGGTAAATTCCTGTCATGGAGGAAGGGAACCAGCACAGCTCATTGCGCAATGTGAAAGAAAGAAAGAATGATTGAATGAATGAATGAATGAATGAAATTGGGCAATCTTTAGCTTCACTTTAAGAGTTTAACGCGGTAGCAATATCCTGTCCCAAGTCGCGTCCTTCAGATACTTCGTGAATTATATATTTTCAAACTTGCTACGCATCCTCTGCGTGGCCAATAGGCGCAGTAACGTGTGTATGCGTTTTGTAGGGGGTGATCGACTTTAAACCATGAAGTCTTATGATAATAACAGGTTCTCAGGCCCGATGGCAATTCACGCTTGTACCACGCATTATAACAGCTATATGTCATGTTGCACTGTGAAGCATGTATACAGGATGCAAGCAGAGGAAGTTGTCTTCGCTGTGTTCCCCAGCAAACGCGTGGCTGTTTGGTAGAACGCCCGCTTGCGTCACAAGCGACCCGGGTTCAATATCCTCTCAAACGCATAATTTTTTATTTGCATCTTTGTTGATTTTTCGGTCACGCACAAGATTATCATTTTTCGCTCAGAAGCGACAACGCCGACGCCGGAATTTTCGCGAAACAAGATTTTCAACGATGTACCGTTAGAATCCAAGTAAGAAGACGCGAAGCTTTGCTTGTCCCGATTTTCCCGACAGGGCAAGGGATGCCGAACCCTCTTTCGCACGCCTGCTCTTTATCGCCACTTTTCTTTCCCCCATATTGCTTCACCCTAATGCAAGGTAGCAAACCAGAAATTTGCATTTCAGTAAGAAGTTCGCATCTCTGCATTTCTCTCATTCATGTCCACGGCGGTGGTGTAGTGGTCACTATGCGCACAGCTTCTGGCCCGAAGGTCATAGGTTCGACCCCGACCTTGGCGGTCGCATTACGATTGAAGCACTATGCTAGAGGCTCGCGCGCTGTGCGATTTCAGGGCACGCTAAAGAACACCGGATGGACGAAACCTTTGCAGCAGTCCACTGAGGCAGTCTCTATCATATCGTGGTTCTAGCGCGTAAAACCCCAAATACAGTTTATTCTTCGTTGATCCCTCTTTCACCGAGGTGCTGTACTGACATTGTGCAAGAGGACTTTGACAAGGTGCCAGGTATACGGGGTGCCGGCTCAACGTCGCCAGGGCAGTCGTTTCGCCAGACATCCGCAGTGCATTCTCCGCTGCGGAGTTCCGGCACACGGCGATCGGTTTGCGCTACCGGCGGGATCTTTGTTCTCGTGAGGCGCCCTGTCATCTGCGGCGCGCGTGCGTCACTCGGGCGCCGGCACACGCAAGATCACGCATCAATAGTCGCCGCGGTGTGTGCTTGGCGCAATCGATTGACGTACATTACACGAATGGAGGTGCCGCACAGGCCGTCTCATTTCGAGGGGAGGGAGTGGCACGCTGGGATTGCGTGCCCCAAGTAAATGCCTGCGGGTAATAGGCAGGCTCCAACGTTACTGGTTGTGATAGATAGATAGATAGATAGATAGATAGATAGATAGATAGATAGATAGATAGATAGATAGATAGATAGATAGATAGATAGATAGATAGATAGATAGATAGATAGATAGATAGATAGATAGATAGATAGATAGATAGATAGATAGAAATGGTGCGCGTATGTGTGTGTCACTTTAGCGACAGCTCTGGCATGTAAGTTCAGGCAAGATGGTGATGAATGAAATAAATCGCATGCTACGAGAGACAGAGCACATACAAAGAAGCATTCAAAATGTAAGCTCATAATTTAACTAATCCAAGAGTTGATTGCCTTGTAAGTGCTTTGGAAGACCATGTAAGGTCTGTAAGTGAAAGATGTAAGGGCTTTATATAAGGGAGGGAAATAGGTATAGTTATTTTCAGGGCATGGACAGTCAAGACTGACAGCTAATAGCGTTGGCATACACTGATTGATTGATATGTGGGGTTTAACGTCCCGAAACCACCATATGATTATGAGAGACGCCGTAGTGGAGGGCTCCGGAAATTTTGACCACCTGGGGTTCTTTAACGTGCACCCGAATCTGAGCACACGGGCCTACAACATTTCCGCCTCCATCGGATATGCAGCCGCCGAAGCTGGGATTCGAACCCGCGACCTGCGGGTCAGCAGCCGAGTACCTTAGCCACTAGACCACCACGGCGGGGCCGTTGGCATACACTGCATTGAAGGTGACACTACCGGGTGAATTCGCTGCAATGCAGCTAAGATTGATTGATATGTGGGGTTTAACGCCCCAAAACCACCGTATGATTATGAGACACGTCGTAATGGAGGGCTGCAGAAATTTCGACCACCTGGCATTTTCGCCTGTATCGAAACTGCAGCCGCCGCAACCGAGATTCGATCCCACGACCTGCAGGTCAGCAATCGAGTACCTTAGCCACTAGACCACCGCGGTGGGGCGCAACGCATCTCAAAAACGTTGAAGTACGCCCGCGACACCGTTTTCTTTTTCTCTCCTCAACCGATACAATCTGATGAGTCATTCATAAGGCCGAATCCAGATGACGGCATCGGCCGCTTCCGGTGAGATCCGGACAAGAGCGCACGGATCAGCGAGCGCCTTCGTCCCGTGCACATGACTCGGTCCGTTAACTTGTATCCCACTGATTCACACATCGCCCGCGTGTCCGCGTCCTCGTCCAATTAACACGCTTGTGCTTCTATCGCGCGTCCTTCGCTCACGTGATGTACACAAAACGTAGGCAAATGCGGCGAGCCCCCTCTCCCCCTGCAATCGCCTTTGCCCGTCCTTGCCTCAGCCCTAACTTCCAATCGGTTCCGCTCCATCAATATGCGCATATACGCCGCAAGAGCGCGCCAACGTTCCGAAGGCTACCACCGGGCAGCTCCGCACGTTCCCTTCCCCGACGTTGGTGCGCCCCGTCTGGCAACCAATTGAATTGAAACTCGCGTGCGCGTGAGTGTATAACGAGCGCAATTCCTGCGCCGTTGCAAGGTTGCGTCGATACGCTGCCACCTGCTGCGGCGGCGGAGCGATGACTTTAGCGTGCCGCGTCGGCGACATTCGAAGCGCTCCTCTCTTGGGCGCCGCGAAACCTTGTCCTCGTTTCCGTGACGTCCTCGTCCTCCATTCCGCGTCGCGAACGCGAATCCAAGTTTTCGCACTCCTCTCCTCCCCCCTTTCTGCCATCCTACCTCCCTGCCTTTACCTTCTTTTGTTTCCCGCCAGTATGGGAGAGACACAATTAGCCGTCGACAAGTTTTCGGTGGCGTCACCCAGCCAGAAATGATTGCCAAACGAAGCTGTACGCTTCGCCAGCAGTATGTACCGCGTCAAGGCAGTCAGCCGATGATTCTTGTGTACACAGGCGTGCGTGTGTGCGTTGCCGCCCGGCGGAGGAGCTTCGAAGCGAGACACGAGCCAAGAGAGGAACGTCGCAATCAACGATTTGATATCGGCGAGCGCGACAGGAAGTCGGAGGAATCGCGTAAGCGCGGCTTCTGCGTCGGAGCCTTTATACTATACATGCAGACAGCGAGCGCATAGCGAGAAGCGCCCTGGAGATGAAAAGAGCTCCTTATATACGCCGAGCCCGGAAATAGCAATTTAGCTCTCGAAAGCCCGCGTGTACACAGTTGATAGTTGAGCAACTGAGAAAAAAACACAGCGGAGGATTATGTTGCTGGAGTGTTAAGTGTGGGCGAACTGCGGTATTTCCGAACTGCGGCGTGTCACGAATAAAAAAATATATCGGCAGATCTCACGTACACTGGAAATCGACGTTATGCGAAGCATGCGGAGGAAATGGGACTGTATTGTAAAATTTTATTGAGCGACACATTATATATGACGCTAGAGATAGGTGCAAATAATGCACGCACAGACATATGTTGAAAGTTGCAGATGTTTATATAACCAGTGGTTTGCACTTGCACAACGATGCCAACACGAACATGAGTATCAGCAACACCAGGGGTGACAATCTCACACATTATGAAGCTCTGGTTCTCACTAGGATGGCAGCCCTGGATACTGCTACGTAAATCAACTTCACCGGATGACACCTAACTACAATAGACGTTGACCCGACATGACAGCGGTGTCATAGGAATGCACATGTACTGTTTATGAAATTGGATAGCCAGCACTGCAACCACAATGGGCGTTTTATGAACATTAGCGTCTATTTGAAAAGTAGTTCCGAGACCTGTCATGGCTCTGTGGTACAATACATGATTGTTAGGCAGAATGCTGGGGTTCGATTCTTGCTGGGACCATGACATTTATTCTTTGAATTCGTCGGTCAATGCTGCCAATTTCAGCTTTTTTCTTAGTGCTCCAGCGTTAAAATTACCCCAGTGTGTTCTCGCCGTTCCTGGGTAGATACTAAGTGTCGATCACGTGTTGCACATACCCGCCCGTGGGTAGGTGTCACTGTCTGACGGAAAGTGTTTGACGACGTACGCGACGGGATTGTGAATTTATTCATGCCTAGACCAGCGTTCACGCGTAGTTAAGAAGGTGATCACGAGAGCACCCAGACGTAAGCGGATAGATAGATAGATAGATAGATAGATAGATAGATAGATAGATAGATAGATAGATAGATAGATAGATAGATAGATAGATAGATAGATAGATAGATAGATAGATAGATAGATAGATAGATAGATAGATAGATAGATAGATAGATAGATAGATAGATAGATAGATGCCAAAAGTGCTTGCGGTATACGCGAAAAAATGCCTCGCCTTTAGTAAGAGAAAAGACGACATCTATCATGCGTTTAAGTCGATTAGGTGATAAACTTCTACTAAACGGGCGGTGAGTTCGTAAGTGAGATGGAGTAGCTCGTTCCCCATTCCGCTCTTAACTGAAGTGTTGCTCACCGTCTGGCGCACTTTTTCTTTCTAGTTGAGTGGAACTATTCAATCAACGTTCCAGCGTACGGTATATTTTTGGCTTTTATGTAACATCCTGCCCTGTGTGATGATTCGTGCAAATGCCTGAGGGTTAACAAAGTTAAAGCATAAGAAGCACCCGCCTACACGACCTTCAACCTTCCGTTGCTGCTCCAGTCCCCTGTGTCCGATTGCAATGGCGGTGAAGTGCAGGAAACACTGGTGTACTTTGGCTTAAACGAATATGTTAATAAATTCCAGCTTGGTCACAATTACTTCCGGGTCCACTGCTACGGAGTACTTCATCATTATAAAACGCGTCGCAGAATCCCACTGAACTTCATTTCGTATTGGTACCAAACTCGACATTTATGCATATCATGCTAGAGGGACGGATACTGCTCAATATTAGTACGCGCTGAAGGACACTAGATTGTCAAAATTTCTGCAACCCTGCACTACGCCATGACTCCACATCACAACGCGGTTTTAACATGTGAAACCCAGGAGAGTGAAAGAGAGGAGAGGATGTATTGTGAGAGAAAATTGTTAGTTGAATCCCTTGATATGATTATGTATTCGTATCAAACGAGTTTCTTTTTTCTTTCTGATATTTCTTTTCCTTTTCCTACGGGAGAACAATGAAAACAGGAAGAAATGATTTATAATGTTTTTGTTTGTTTGTTTGTTTGTTTGTTTGTTTGTTTGTTTGTTTGTTTGTTCCTCTGTCAGTTATGCACACCTATTTCTCTCTGGAACATCATGAAGTTCACGATGAAAGAATTTAACCATCAAAACTTCTAGTAAATCTTTCTCGTCGACGCGGTAGACTTTTCTATCACTCTTTTGTTTTTGTTAAAATGCAGTTTCATTATTGACATACCGTATGAGTTATTGTATACCAGTTAAGCCTTCACGCAGTCCTGCGCCAGTTAAAAACATGCGGTCAGTAAATTACGCTCTAAAAAATGTGGCATTACACCTCGGCATATCTCGTTATTTCTTTTATAATGAACCCAAAGTTTTTCAAAATTTTTTTTCTCAAGTTTTGCTTTCTATACTTCGAAAACTCTGAGGCTCTACCCCGTATTCACAAACGCTCCTCGACTCAGCTTCCACCCTTCACTTGACAGAGTTGAGCAATGCGCCACCGCTTGGCTGAAAATGACGCTGCGCTACTTAAAAATCGCAGCGGACTATCACTGATATGTAGTGATTTGCCGTGCCTAGAGACGGCGCTCCCATCGGCTTTCTCAAGCGAAGGTGAAGGACGTTCTAGAATGTAGGGGTCTGTCTGTTATATTCAGGGTTGCCACGTTGGCCACAGGTCAGAGAAAAGTTGGAAAGCCGGTCTGTAAACGTATTAAATTGCTTAATGGGCAGCTCATTCACTCGTCGATTGATTATTAACAATAATAGGTGGTGGCGTTTAACGTCCCAAAATAATGATATAATCATGAGGCACACCGTAGTGGAGGGACGCTTAAACGAAATTTCACTATGTGGTGTTCTCTAATGTGCATCTAAGTACAAGAGCCTCAAGCATATTGCCGCCATGGAAGTACAGCCGCAACGACAAGAATCCGATTCTGCGACCTTCGGTCAGCAGTCAAGCTCCATAACCACCTGAACACAATGGTAGACTGATGGATTGTCTGATTGACTGATTGATCGATTGATTGACTGATTGATCAATTGACTGACTGATTGATTCAATGATTGGTTAATTGATCGAAAGATAGATTGATTGATCGAATGATAGATTGATTGACTGGTTAACTGAATGACTGATTGAATGATTGACTGATCTAGTGATTGATTAAATAATTGATCGATTGATTGATCAACTCATCGACTGACTGACTGATTGATTGATCGACTGATTGATTGATTTTTCTGGTTTGCTAACTAACCTTCGCAGAAAAATTCTTATGCATTGCGTGCAGAAGTTTGTGAGAACAGGTCGTATACGTAGCGAAGCAATCATCCGTCAGTTTAGTGTCGCCCCGTGGAATTTCGCAAGAGCCCTGCTTTTGAAAAGGGCAACTGCTTCAGAGGATGCTGCTCCCGCACCGCCACGTGTACCTCGAGGCGATGCGAGGTGCAGCAACGTCAAGCGGATTCTGCGCTCATGACTCGGTCGGAAAAAGATCGACATTGTTGCGACATTGACTGTGCGCAAAGTCGGTGACTCGGGTTTAACGTCATGCTCCTGTTCACTCGTTCGATGAGCACTCGGCTCCAGCTGTTTCCTCGCCGAGCTCCCTCTCGAAGTCGTTCCACCGTATAGAAACCTGTACATGCGTGCGCCGAGCGGTTGCTCAAGATGAAAATGCGACCGAGTTATCTGCCGGCGAACGATGAGGAAACTGCGCTCCTCGTGATCGTGTGGGAATTTTGTCCTCTCGGGCAATTGGCCCGGCCGTTCTAGTGGCATTTCCAAATTGTCCCCGCTGAAGCGCTATTCCGTAGAAGTCTAACCAAAGCGATCACTGCCGCTAAAACTGCCGTCATACTTGGTACGATATTATTTTGTTGCCCATACCATTGTTAAGAAACACCGATGTTGAAATAGTCTTTCTGCAACAGCTGTGTCCATATTAATAAAAATATGAAGTTTCGTTAAAACGCGATAACCTTAAATCAAAGCATACAGCGTACTTGCGTCGTACAGGCCGCCATGTTGTTGTGCCAACACAAGGGGAAAGCTAGGTTCGTAGCGTGACGTCAATATCATCAGCTCGCCTATGGATCGCTTTATGGAAGGCACGGGGGTTGCCCCAACATTAGGCTGTTAAATGAATGTCTTCTTTCTTTCTTTTTTTAGATGTCATGACGCGAAATAAAAAGGTCGTAAAATGTCTAATGCAACAACCCAAACGTAGCGTGTGGGTCTCCCGTATAGCACTGCTTGTTTAGCTGTTAAAATGCAAAACGGTCCTCCACGCCCAATATGGAGGTCCTGAAGCACATTCGTAAGAGTTTTATTCCGTACAACACAGTACCATTCCATTTGCTCTATGTCTGCACGCCTAGCTTGCCGTGTAGGAGGCCCTGGCGTATTTCGAAATCGCTAATCAGGAAAGGCCAACAGTGAACAGTAGCCTACGGTATGGTATAGGACAGTCACACGGGGGTGGGGCCCCCGAGATGGCGCCATTATCGGAGTGGCAGAGCGTTTATCTTAGCGGTCGCCGCGTATAGGCACATAACCACATTCTATCCGTACACATTACAGCGTCATACACACAGTAACGCACACAGCCTCTCATCGGCGCCCACCGTTTCGACAAAACCCGTAAAACCAGAGACCATCTGCGCCACCATGGACCGCAGAGATAGCGGCAGACGCCGCTATAGCGCCCCAATGAATGACGTCATTTGCAACCCTTCTATAGACCCGCAGTGCTTCACATGCAGATTGTGTACTTATTCTGACAAAGGTGTAAGAAAAAAATTCCCAGCCACGTCTTTATCGCATGATTCGCACCGCGAAACAGGCTAACCACAGCCGCGAATATTCTGCCTTCGCGTCATCGTGGCCACCACCTTGTGGTCTCAATACGTCAAGAAGTAGCGTCTGTAATGTTACGCATGCAAGTTATCAACATGGTTTCCTAGAGGTGCAACACACATGACTCAGCATTCGTTATAACGCCGCGTAGACTTCACACATCATTGATTCGCATAATTTGGTGGTTTTATATCAGCTTAGCTCGAGAACGGTCAGATCGGATCAAAGTACATACATAATCAACGTGCAAAATGGGCAAACGCTTTCGTGTCGGATCATCGGCATACTTGTGCACCACCTAATTTCTAGAGTATGGCTTCGTAGTACATTGTAGCGTGTGTGTTGAAGTTGTACAACTTTTTGCTGAACAAGCTTTTGGTGGAGCCCGCGCGGACAGAAGAATTGCACCAGTAACGCTTAATATGAATATTGATTAACAATATTTTCCCCATCAACTTCTCCATCTAATAATTTTGGAACGATATATCTCCTCTGCACTGTAACTCTCGCCTTCTAATTCCCTCACACAAGTCTGGTAATTATTTTGATCAACTGACGACACCAAGGTCACCGAATTGAATGCTGGCCTCGGCTGGGGAATTTTTGAGGACGTAAAATGCTACAGGCTCGTGTAATTGGAATTAGGTGCGCGTTCAAAAACAGCACGTGGTAGAAATTTCCGGATTCCTCCACTCTGGCGTCTCTCATGATCATATCCTGGTATTGGGACGCAATACTCCGACAATTATTATTATACCGTAAAGTTGGAACACTGTCTTTCAGCCCAATTTTCGCTGGGCTTGACGACGCGAAAACGATGTGTTATGCTGATTGACCTTTCGTTTCCTTGACGCCAATTTTAGGCCTGTCTTCTTTATGGCGGCGTCACTATACTTTGAGTGCCGCCTCGCTTACCGTGGTTGTTACGTTGGACGATGCACAGACGTGTCCACCTTGAAGTTTCCCGAAGGATGAAGAACGGGCAACTGTCGTTTACTGAGTACACCAACGAAAAGAGCGCAGGCAGTGACGTGAAAGACACTCACGTCACGTGCAAGTGATTCTTACTGAGACACGAATACTCCCTTTGATGTCGGTAGCGCATGCGCAAAGCTACGTTTTGACAAGATTATAGCCGGCAACAGATCTTCTGCGCATGACCCCACCGCAAGGAAAGTTGTGGAAGTTGATTTATGGCGATTGACACGTTCGTAGCAAAAAAAAAAGGGGGGGGGAGGGGGAGTGCGACGTAAACAAATAAGTACACCCTCTATATCATTTCTACAGGTAAGCACTTCCATAACTATTCCGCAGCGGAATGACTTATGCAGTGTCATACCATCACGTTCAAGTGATGTCGTTTCATCAACAAGTCTATGGCAAATTTTGTAGATAATAAAATGCGAAATTTCGCAACATATACTTATGACTGGCGTGTTCGGCAAGAATCGACCTGGAACAGCACGTGGATGCCGAGTTATGGCCAACAAGCGTGGGATTTGTTGTGTTATAGCGAAAAGACTACTATTCGCGTATTGAAAGTATTTTATGTACACTGCAATGCATCGTACCGTTAATGCCCTTCATGATGGGGCGTACTGGTACTAAAAGTGATAATCACTTCGATTGTTCTGCGCACCATGATGGTACTGTATATATGCAGACGAAAACTGTGGTCACGCTTTTTAGCGATCTTAATTAACCACCGCTCATACGGTCAAATCTGGGTTACAGTGAATGCCGTAGCCTGGGTGAGTGGGAGGGGGTAACCATTGCGGGGTCTGAACTTTTCGTCAAGCCACCTCCTTACATGAATTCTAGTGACGCCCCTGCTGAGTAGCGTGCTAACAAAAAAAATTGATCTCATTGATGTATAGGCATTGCCTTCTGTCTAGCACCGCTGACCACAGACACAGAACGCGTTGCTGATCGTTCGGTGAACATACTCGGCCTTGGTTTTGACAATTAACCTTGCGTAGCAATGTTTCGGTTACTTCCACCTGTCTCACCTAATTTATCAAGTTGTAACACGTTTTGATGTCACGTGTGAAGTACTTAAATGTTCGAAATGTAAGAGAAGAAAAAACACGTTTATGACAAGAGACCTTTCGGTCAAATAGGTCGGCTTCCTGTGTTTCCTAGAACACTGTTTATAGCAAGTCCTGATGTGGTTACACAAACTTACTATTAAT
The DNA here is from genome assembly GCF_043290135.1 of Rhipicephalus microplus. Lineage (NCBI taxonomy): Eukaryota > Metazoa > Arthropoda > Arachnida > Ixodida > Ixodidae > Rhipicephalus > Rhipicephalus microplus. The sequence continues at coordinate 255,705,217 of NC_134701.1, forward strand.
AGCAACACCATTCATTCATTAATTGAGAGAGTGAGTGAGTGAGTGAGTGAGTGACAGTCTTCCTATAGCATGACCGTGAGTGGCCCTGGCTAACACTGACCGGACACTATAATACCCACGAATGCGTTGTGGGCGAGGGAGAAGCCTTTCAAATAGCTCAACTTTTAGTACAACGCACCTGTAGGTGATGCCCATACTACTTATGAGTTCGCCTCCCGCCGGCACCTGGTTGTTCTATCTCAACCATCCAGTTTGATCACCCGTTGTCTCGTTATTCTACAGTACAAGTAGAAACATCGAACAGCCTGTTCTATGCTTTCTTTGCCTTCGTTATCCACTCAATACCACTGTGACTGCGACGAAAGACGGGATTCATCGGTTACCACTCTCCTCATTCATTGCGAGTTGTTTCCGTTTCAAGAAGTCATGACTCACAGTACGCACACACGCTTGAGGCCATGCTATTAATGCTATACGAATATTGCGAAATCATTTTTGCAGGTGAGCGCATTCACCGGATGAGATCCAGTTGTACGGTCGACATTGCAGAACCAGCCGTAAAACACTTCATACCAACTTCTAGCGTCGCCATATGCCTATCATCCTTTTCGTGCTTCACACATGAGCACCGCTGCTGTACCTGCGGAAGCTGAGTCACATCTCACCGGAGGAACGCGCGTTGTCACAAATCGCGGCAACAGTCACGTTCGCATATGCGCCAAATGCGCTGCGAATAAGTAAGAAAACAGATGCAGCAGCAGTGTTTTTCAGATGTATCTGCAATGCGCGACCTTTCGCACGACGCACTGAGTCACGTACGAATTCAGCAATGATGCCGCTTAGAAGTGTTTGAGTGTAATTGCGGCGCACGGCTGTTTACTTTAAGCGCTCAGAGCAAACCGGCGTGAAAATTAAGGTCAAGGAGATCACAGAAAACAAATGATCTAGATAGATAGATAGATAGATAGATAGATAGATAGATAGATAGATAGATAGATAGATAGATAGATAGATAGATAGATAGATAGATAGATAGATAGATAGATAGATAGATAGATAGATAGATAGATAGATAGATAGATAGATAGATAGATAGATAGATAGATAGATAGATAGATAGATAGATAGATAGATAGATAGATAGATAGATAGATAGATAGATAGATAGATAGATAGATAGATAGATAGATAGATAGCGTCTACCATACCACCGCCATATCGAATCTCGGTCGAATCGATCCCACGACATTCAGTGGTCAAGCACCATAACCCCTATGCCAACACGGCAGATTAGTTAGTTAACTGGTAGTTAGTTAGTTAGTTAGTTTGTTTGTTAGTTAGGTAGTTACTTAGTTAGTTAGTTAGTTAGTTAGTTAGTTAGTTAGTTAGTTAGTTAGTTAGTTAGTTAGTTAGTTAGTTAGTTAGTTAGTTAGTTAGTTAGTTAGTTAGTTAGTTAGTTAGTTAGTTCCCACCATGTTTAACGTAGCAACATGCTCTCTGCGCGCAGCCACGTTACAAGTGGTATGAAATGAACGGCACTCCGGTCCGTTGTGCCAATGCAACTTCCTCGGCGAATTGAGTGCATGGACGGGCGCTCACGGCAACGTACTGCGAGTCCGGTGTTGTTGTCTATTGCAGTGGAAGCACGTCACTCACGCTTATCTTGAGAGAAGTTCTGAGTTTATTCAACACCAGCGGGAAAAGCTGAGAGCAGATATCAATTGACAAAAAAGATCAAATGTCATAACAATGATTGCCAAGGTTTTGCATGCCAGAACCACGATATGTTTGGGAGCCACGGCGTAGGGTGCAACAGTGGATTAGCCTCTGCCCTTTGGGGTCCTTTATCGTGCCACTCAATCTAAGAATATAGACGTTCTTTGAATTTCACCCCCATCACAACAGAAACCGGTGCCATCGAGCTACGCCGCCCGACATCTTACGTGCTAAGCTATCATGGTTGCTGGTGCAGCAGCTGCTGCAGATAGGGTGCGTATGCTGCTGATGATATAGGGTACTGCTACTGCTGTTGATGTTGTTCTTGTTCTTGTTAATTATGGTGATGACGATGAAATAGACACACCGGATGGCTTTTGTCTTCTTGTCATCTTCGACGAATTCCTAAAGGACCCGGTTGGTTTTTATTAAGGCGAAAAATTTAGATGCCTCATCAAGTGCGAAAACTGACCGTATGCGGCATCGGCGTCCACGCGAGCGACGGAATAAATAAATAATCGCCTGATTACTTCATAATAACGTTCCCTGGCGTCATAATTTGTGACATCATCATGACGTTACATGATGACGTTCTGACAAGGCATCGTCGATTGGGAAAGAAGTGCCGATAACGGAGGCAGTACAAAACTAGGGGACGGGCAGAAAGCTTGCAATGCTTCCGATATTGAAGGCTGTAGAAAACCACGTTGGTTGCAGATTGATTGATTGATCTGTAGCGTTTAACGTCCCAAAACCACCATATGATTATGAGAGACGCCGTAGTGGAGGGATCCGGAAATTTCGACCACCTGGAGTTTTTTAACGTGCACCCAAACCTGAGCACACGGGCCTACAACATTTCCGCCTCCATCAGAAATGCACCCGCCGCCGCCGGGATTCGATCCCGCGACCTGCGGGTCAGCAGCCGAGTACCTCAGCCACTGGACCACCGCGGCGGGGCGTTGGTTGCAGAAAGCTTTTGGAGGTGGGTGGGGGAGTACCACTATACTTCTACTGAGAAGAAAAAAAAAAGAACCTGCTTTTTGTCTACGAGTCGTGTTAGACGAATGCACACGGACCCTCGTGGGCTTTTAGTTGCTGTATTATCATGATTATTGATCGAACACCAAATGTGAAAAGCTTTGATTGATTTATATGTGAGGTTTAACTTCTCAAAACCACCATGTGATTGTGGGAGACGCCGTAGTAAAGGACCCTGGAAATTTCGACCACCTTTAGTTCTTTAACATCCACCCAAACCTGAACACACGGGCCTACAGCATTTTCACCTCCATCGAAATTGCAGGATTTAAAAAAATATATATAAAGATGTGATATAAAGAAAGGCAGGGAGGTTAATCAGAAAGCAAGTGTTTGGTTTGCTACCCTGCACTGGGGAAGGGGAAATAGGAGACAGAAAAGTAAGGAAAAGGGAATGAGAGAAAGAGAGCGGGACGGAACCGAAAACACACAAACACACTAAAACGTCACAAACGTTCGACGAGGCGGGTCGATGGCAGAAACTTCGGGAAAGCCTTCGTCTCTTTTCAGCATGAAGCTCGATCTTTCGGTCATTCCAAAATTAATTTTTCAGAAAGCAAGGTTGTGAAAAGTCGATAGGGGTATACGCGGGATGCCTACGTTGCGGCTAATCCCGTTGTCGTTGTCTATCAATTAAAGACCGAGCCCCACAACACTTAGTTGGAGTCAGTATACTTTGTTAGACAAATACTACTACTACTACTACTACTACTACTACTACTAATAATAATAATAATAATAATAAATTTGGGGTTTTACGTCCCAAAGTCACGACATGATTAGGAGAGACGCCGTATGGGAGGGCTCCGGAACTTTTGACCATCTGGTGTTTTTTTTTTTTTTTGAACGTGAATCGACATCGCGAAGTATGCGGGCCCCAAGCGTTTCGCCTCCATTGAACTGCGACCGCTACGGCCGGGATCAAATCTGCGGTCTTCGGGTCAGCTGCCGAGTAACCTATAGTCACTGTCCCACCAATGCGTACATTTGACAAACAAGACACTCGATGGCTCATGTTTCAATGCCATTACACTTCCGCTTGCCCTCGTGCTGTAATAAACTATGAGTACAGTTCACGACATCAGAAGGACTCGTACGGCGCAGCGCTGACAGATGCGTCCGGAGACAACAGACCCAACAGAATGACGGCCTCTCTTGGCATCCGGTCTTTCTGACGTCGTCGCTAAGCCATGAGCAGGCAACGTGCACGAACTTCCTCTTCGTTCGCAACTGCACATTCCTCTTCAATAGAGTTTCCCGGAAACAGCTCACATTTCTGCAGCGCCACGAAATACGTCCCAAATAGCGCAAGATGCCTGAGACAGTGGGACGCAGATAGTGAGCTAGCGTATCTTCTTTTCTATCTGACTTTCCTTTTTACTCGGCCTTTTGTAATAGCAGGCGTCATTTGCGTTATGGAGATCACAATACAGACATAAGAAGATAAAAACTACCCCCGTGCTACATGGCGATTTGTAGGACAGGGTATACTCATAGGTTACTCTATAGTTAAAACGTCTTAACACTTGTCAGATGGTTCACGACTGCAACAAAATCGACACTTGAGCTAGTTGGTTGAGATGAAGACTGCAGTTGAAACATTTTTTTTCTAGCAGTGAGTGAGTGAAAGAGTGAGTGAGTGAGTGAGTGAGTGAGTGACACCCTTTGGTTTTAACGTTGATCGACTGTGACGCAAACCACTGTTTTTCCTCCACCAAAACTTAAAAAAAATAGGCTATAAAACTACGTATTCAGAAGGGACGATTCATCCCATCCTTCAGGAAAGAGAAAATTCGCGTAGCATAAAAACGAAGTCAGCCTTGAACCTCCAAAAGTCTCACTTGACTCATCAACATGGGTCACTTCGCTCTGAGGCATGTGGGCTCCAGTCTACCTTCAAAGAAAAGAACCGCCCAACACACGGGGCTGATGACATCAAATGAAACAATAAATGAATCATGAGCTCTCGCTCGGCGTTTCTACCGGTTGACAGATAAACGACAACTTGCGCTCGGGGGTGGGTCTTTCAAATAAAAGACACCAGGCTTAATTTGAAGTGCGTGGTTCTTTGTTTCTTTAAATCTTCAACGAGGGGGGGGGGGGGCAGTAGATAATTCCTCTTCGCCTCTCGGTGCATTCCAGCTCATCGAATTTCCAGAGAAGCGCAAGCTCATGTTTCCGGGGAAAGCCGCAAAATACACGCCCAAATACCGCAAGAAGCCCGCGAAGGCGTGGCTGGCGGTCGTCGTGCGAGGCCGCTGTCTCTTCGTCCGTTTCTCATTCTTTTCTTTGTTCATTTGTTTCAAGCCTTTCTCCTCGAAGATCGGCGCATTGTACGTGCGGCAGGAAACGGTTCGCCGCATTCTTGCCTGCCCGGTCGGAAAACGCGAAACGCACCTCACAGCTTGTAGGTACATGCGCACACACGCACACACTCGTTCGTAAGTCTAAGAAAGAAGGGAGAAAGAAACCTTCGAGAAAGCGCGCGAAGCAACGAGACCGCGTGCAATCAGCTGTACAGAAGCGTGGGGGTCACCTCACTGTGCGAGGGCTTGCCCGTCTGTCTCCGACCTCCGACGTGGAAAGTTACCCCTGAGCAGGTGCTGCGTCAACGCTCGAAACGTACCAAGCGGAAGGCGGGGGCGAGGACGCACTTCTAAGCGGTCTCTCTCTCTCTCTCGCTTACTCCGCGGACGAGACGAGATGGAGCCTTTTGATGAGAGGGTGTGTGACGTATCCGCTACTCCGAGAGTTCAGTGACGCGTGTAAAGAGACGCAGTTTTTCTTCATAAGGTGCCGTATAATTTGCTACATACTCATCATCCTTTTTTTTTTGTTTCTACGCCGCAATCACCACGGTGTTCTTTTAAGATGTGTATGTAGGTGCAAGGTCTCAAAAGAAACTTGCGAGTCGTGGCATGGAAGTTCAGTTTCCATCGGCAATGCTCCTAGTCACAGAAAAACAGAGGGGTCGGAAGGGGGGAAGTCTTATTTACTGTTTTTTGTATTTTTTACGCGATAAAAACATGCAGAGAGCTTTGAAACATGCTCTTCCTACATACCTCCATACTCGCAGCCGACACTAAATATTCTCCGAAATTTATGCCACTTAGTGACATGTCAGTGAATATAGGCGGTCGGACAAGCCGACACGACGCGAATACGACGAAAAGACAAGAATTGGGCACAATACGAGTAATGTACTGTGTTATGGTACTGTGTTGTGCAGCGCTAGGACGTCCTTCTCGTCTAGTGTTTCCATGGTGCTCGCACAGTTTTTTTTTTCTAAGTATCCATCATTATAAACTCACTCACCTCTCTACCTTACTACAAAACTTCGATCTAGAAATCATAGATACAGTAGACCATGTAAAATAAATGGCTTTAGCGTCACCGTTGCTGATTGCTTGCCCTCTGTGGCGATTTCAGCAATGAGAAGACAGATGCTGAAGCAAAAACAGCTTTAAGCGATGTCTATCTTAACTATACGTATTGTATTAATAACAGACAGGAGTGCTCTGCTTTGTTGCTTCATACGAAACTCTGCATTGGTGCGCACTGAGCCCATCCAGGTTAACGCCGCAACAACGCCCAATACGTATATATGTACACAACTACTTTTCCAGACGGAAGCGATGTTATCAGCTACAACAGAGTCCGCGAAGTGGCTTTTCATGTACAGGATGCACTGCTATAGAGCGAGACACAACTGCGCCATTTGTATACGGGCAGCGCTTATGCCTATAACTATACACACTATAGCTTCGTGCCAATGGGTGCCTTCATTGTTCACAGTGCGCATAACTTGGTGAGTTAAGAATCATTGTTATAGTATATTCACGCACAAAGTAGTCTATTTTAGACTGAACTATATGTGCTTATTTAGGCTGGTTGGTACATGTGCATAGACTAAGCGACAGAGCTCAAACCGCAGGACAGAGCTGGACTGAGCACTGCATTGCAAACGAAAATTCATCGCGCACAATGCTGTACATATACGCACATTTATCATGACAGAATGGTAAGGATACGGCAGTTGTTCCAAGTGAGTACGCCAAACAAGGTATCGCTTAACTCGTCTCTGTCCTGTTGCAGATCTTGATGTTTCTCGTTTACTGTTGTAATGCGCTAATACTTCTTTCCACCTCATTCATCTACTCTATAATTTACATACACCCTTCAATATATCCGCGATGCGTCCCTTGGATCCTGAAGCTGCTTCTACTTAGAGATTTTCATGTGCTTCCAATTGCACCGCATACCGAGGTGCAAGCGAACCTGTGTCAAACGCGAGGGTCATTCGCAGTGGTTGCCTATGAGGTCAACGCGAACGTATACCGGCCGTCGTTTCGGTGAGACACCCACACAGGTGACACGTCACGCAAAAGTGAAAGAATTCCTGGACGTTGTCGAGAACACAGCTCCAGGATTTGGGCGCACGTTAAAGAACCCCAGGTGGTCGAAATTTCCGGAGCCCTCCACTACGGCGTCTCTCATAATCATATGGTGGTTTTGGGACGTTAAATCCCACAAATCAATCAACACAGCTCCAGGTTTCAGGCTTGCCAAAGTGCGATACCCATTTATTTATTTTTTTCCCTCGTAATCCAAAATGCGCCGAACGAATTGATAACGACGTGGCTGTGAGTGACGCTTCGTTTCGTGCACTTCTCATCGTTTTATGGGCAGTTTCGCGAGTTCCCAAGAACAAAGGACGCAATATGCAAAACTCTCGAGTGGAGCGAAGTTGCGAAGCCAGGACGACATCCCGACGCGCAACCACTCTTTTTTGTTTCGCCTACCTTCTTCGATCGAGGCCACCGCGCGAAATTTGTTGCCTATGGCGTCACTGTCTGGCCAGTCATATACGGGAGGTCCGCATTTCGACGGCGACGTCATAGAGAAACGCTAACGCTTCCCTCTAAGACCTTGGATATTGCACACAAATAAGAAACAATTGCGATGGCGCTCAGTGTACCCTGCTCCCGCAATCTAAATGCACGTGACATTGCTTCATGTGTCTGTGTTCCTTTCTTTCTTTTTCTTCGCATGCCTGCTTTTAGCTCTCAGATGTCCTTTTCTGTCTTTGTGTTCCTCTTTCGTTTTACCTCCTGCTGAAATGCAGCTTTTGGGGAATTACGCAGCAAACGCGAAGAGCGCTCTAGAAGATTAGAAATTTCACTACCTTCATTGCTTCTCCTTCAATTATATATCCCTCTCTCCTTCTCCACAGACTGTTCAATTTTCAAATAGTGACGTCACGCCTCTATACGCGGGGTCCTTCAATGCTTGTTGAGAGGTGTCGGTCATATATGCCAGAGTGCGATCCTGCGTAGTTCGCGATCATCAAGGCAATTATGAGAACATTTCAATTCTTGCAGCGCGCTATCCCTAACTAAGACAAGATAGAAAGGGACCAATCATAAGCGTATAGTCCCTCCATTACATTCTACTTCTTTTCCACCTTCCGTTTAAAGAGATATCTTTTTTTTTTTTTCTATTCGCTCGTTCGTTTTTTTTATTAAGACGCTCAGACAAAATAAGCGCGAAAACGACACTCGTTTTCGTCTCATGAAAGCTACATGAGGTCACATGCGCGCTAAGCGATTTCTTATGTGAAAATTCATCACTGCCGGTGATGTTTGTGCCCCCTCACCTGGCTTAGCAAGGACAGCGTGAAGGAATGAAGTAGCCGATGCGCTCTTAACCCTCACCAAGCAATTCATTTAAAAGAGGACATATAAAAACAACGTATAATAACCAACGTCAACTAACTGGCTCTTCCTGTATTGACGCAGCGCAATGGATCAATTCGAAGGAATCTTCTCCGTTTCTCTATGAAGCGGCTCTCTGTGGAACGCGAAGGAGGCGCGCATGTTTAGTGCAACAGAGCGCAATCCTGCGTATTTGCCGATCGTAAGGCCAATTCTGAGACAGGAAAAGGGGAGCCCCGCATCCGCGGCCCTTGCACGTGTGCGTTCGAGCGTGTCTCTCTGGTTGGGAGGAGCGAGCGATCCGCATCATCCGCTGGTCTTGCAAAACGTTTCGACGGAGGGGAGCGGCGCCGCCGGCGTGTCCCGTAAAGAAGAAAACGGAAGCCGATATCGGAGCTCCCGGCCGACACACGCAGCGGCATTCCTCCGGGGAAATATGCGCTCGGCTTCCCCCGTCGTCCGTCCTCTTCTTCTTCTTGCTCTCGTGAGCTGTTTCGCACGCGACCGGCAAGGTCAGGTAATCGGGCGAAATGGCGGGCCCCGCGGCGAGGAACGGCGCGCGTGTGTATGTACTGTGCATACGTGACCGATCGGATCATTCATCGGTGGTCTGTCGCGTATCGCCCGAGTGCTTACTCGATGACTACGCAGAGGATATGCCGTGAAAGTGAGAGGGATTGCGAGCTGAGAAGTAGAATTATAAGAAATGAAACGTAAACGGATTAGGGCGTTTTTTGGTGTACCCTTCCCGGAAGCCTTTCCGTAAGAAACAACAGCGAACACTGGGCGAGTAGAGAGAAAGATAGAGGGAGAGAAAAAAAAGGACAATAAGCTGTGATGATCAGAAACAAAAAAAAAAGCGATGCAAGTATAACCACATGAGACCATGGTTTCCTTAAGGTTCTCTAGTCTAGCCCAGCATAAAGGGTAGAAACTTGGGCATGACACAGCGCTGTCTCTGTGTTCTTTGGTAGTCCTTGTTTGTTGCGCTGGTCTTACACTTGATTGATATGTTGGGTTTAACGTCCCGAAACCACCATATGATTATGAGAGACGCCGTAGTGGAGGGCTCCGGAAATTTCGACCACCTGGGGTTCTTTAACGTGCACCCAAACCTGAGCACACGGGCCTACATCATTTCCGCCTCCGTCGGAAATGCAGCCGCCGCAGCCGCGATTTGAACCCGCGACCTGCGGGTCAGCAGCCGAGTACCTTAGCCACTAGACCACAGCGGCGGGGCTGGTTTTACACTTAATAGTCCGGTAATTTTTAAATAATGCTTGAAAAACTATCGTTGATAGTTCATGTTCGCACATTGCGTGTTGCAATCGGGTTTGTATTTAGGAATGATGTCACTGCTAGCAACACGGCGCAATCACCCTACCCATGTGCGCACGCGCACAAGAAGCGCGTCGTTTTCCCTCTTCCTATATTTTGAATTTTTTACATATATACCGTAGGTCAGGCTGGTGCTGCAAACGAGGATGACTCTCTCTTTCTTTATCATTCATTTCGTACTATCTCTCTTTCTTTATCATTCATTTCGTACTATCTATGAACTCCATTTTCCGTTATGTGTAAACGTGTGCGGTCAGCCGAGAAGGTCAAGATGGGGGCCTCTGCGGGGTTCCCGTATACCGACATGTCATCATCTTTATTTTCTATCACTCCTCGGCCGAGTGGCCGAGTAGTTCCTAATATAGCCACTTGCATCGTTTTCCGCCCCCACCCTCATTTTCTTTTTTCTCTCTCGCTCTCTCTCTCTTTCAAAAATGTAGTGAGAAAAAAAACGCGCGCTGCATACTCGACGTCAGTTTGTGGCCCAAGGGCGACGGGTGGCCTCCAGACTACATAGCGGTCATCGTTGCACAAACACCACTCGAGTATATACAAACCCGGCTTTGGCACGGGCTGAGCAATCACGCGGTGGTAATTTTCCCCGCTATACGAGAACCGTTTGGCCCCCGAACCGGTTCTATTGCTCTCCCTCTTTCCTTTACTTCTCTGATTCCTCCTTCTGGAGTGGCTCGGCTTAGGACGGTGTCATCGCACCTGTGGCTTTGAACAATGTCTGTAGCATTGTAACAACGCCTGTGCTTCCTTTTTACTTGTTTAGGCGCGCCGTAATATCCTTGGTTTGTACAAACGAGTACAAAAAACTGTCATCACCATCATCCCACTACTTTCCGCTGGTAAAAAAAATGGAGAAGGCAACAGACGGGTTATATGTGATACTGTTTCAGTTAGTCGGGTGTAGAGCACTCTGTATATATCATAACAAGGATTTGTTATTCTAGTAATGACGCGACACCAGCATGTCTTCCCCACAGTTAGCTCTGCTGAGATGCACATTCCAGTACCGCAGCCCCAAGTATATACAATACGCCCGTCTACGTTTAGGTTCGTAGCAGTGTGTTAATGATGACTATCTTTTATTTCGATTCATTGCAGCGCCAAAATGATATTGCTTAAGATGTCTAGTAAGGAAAAAAGAACCAATACGTTAGATATATCATGAGCAGGAGCACCTAGCCAAATGTCAAAGAACACTATCGAATGAAGATCTTCGTATAACCCCCTTTGTATATAAACATTTATTGAAGCTAAGTATCACCGCTCGTTAGCCTGCGCACTTTAGGGCAAGCTTCACACATGCTTTTCTAATAAAGCTGCGCATGTTTTGCAATCATCACCATCGAGCTGGACAGTACTGCTTGCTAAACTAACAATAAATGAACTGCCGATCCCACTGGGTGCAATGCGGCAGCGCAACGCCTTTTACATTTATGACGGCAAGGAATTCGCATAACGACTTGTTTTGATGTCGCGACCAAACACTTACTTAAGAAGATAGAGAGAGCAAAAAAGAAAATATTTTCTGTTATCTTGACGAGCTCCAGTTCATCAAGGTCTGCAATCCGGAACATTCCGGGTCGCCCATTGAGCGTCAATGCGTATCTCCGGGGATAGTATTAGCACGCATCTCAGGCAGATTTCAATGTAAAGATGTGTTAGAATGTTTCGAAAAACGAAAAGATCAGCAACTGGGAGTCTTCAAGGGAAAGTTGGTACATGATACTGCGAGTGAACAGTGCGAAGGCAGGACTAAGACGAAGGAACAAGCAACGCGAGTGCTGATGAACAACTGTGCGACAGCTTAAATCTATGAAGCGTTTCAGGTGAAGAAAAAAAGTAAACACGTGCGTCAGCGAACCTCCAATTACCCTCCTAAATAAGGAAGTAATGTTTTTGTCAAGTTAAATTGTTACATCGTGACTCGTGGTGGACGTACGTTTCATCACTATGACCATAGTGACAGTTAATATTGGCAGGTCGTGGGATCGAATCTCAGCTGCGGCGGCTGCATTTTCGATGGAGGCGAAAATTCTGTAGGCCCATGTGCTCAGATTTGGGTGCACGTTAAAGAACCCCAAGAGGTCGAAATTTCCGTAGCCCTCCACGACGATATTTGGGACGTGGAGCCCCACATATCAATAAATAAAAAAATAAATAAATAAATAAATAAATAAATCGACAGGTAATATTGCAGCGAAAGCTGTATATGACTAAGGGAAGCAAAAAAAAGCATTCAGCATGCCTGAATGGTCTCCATTGGACGTCTGCATTAGCACTCAGGCTTCGGCTGCGACGTCTATGTGTGGCATGTGAAAAAACACTGCTGTAAACCCAAGCCAGACGCGTGTCTAATTCCATAAAGAAGCACGAACTTGCAACTAATAATAGTGAATGGCTTCAGTGCAGCGTTGAGTTGAACCCACTACTGTACAACAGGGGCACGCGCTTCAGTTTTCACTGGTGAACCATTTGTACTGAGTGCGTGGGCGGTGACTTGTTTTTCTTTCTAGCTCTTATTTTTTATATGCATCTATCGAAATAAACTTGCACACAGTTGTCCGTCAGCACCTGTGTTGTCTGTTCCTTTGTCTCAGCCCCGTTTTCGCACTTTTCACTCGCAGAATCACCAACCGGACGTTTACATTGACCCAAGTGGACATGGGTGTGCCTGTCACACAGGCCACTGTGAAGAGTCAACTGTGCGCACCGAAGTTTGTTTTATCTTAAGACCTGTCTCACCTGTCAAGGTGCTCTATAATAGTGGTTACAGTGCTCGACAACTGGCCTGCAGGTCGCAGGAACGAATCCCGACCCCGGCGGTCACATTGCGATGGAGGCGAAACGCTCGGTCAGTGCACTTTTTAGTCGCACGTCAAGGTTGATGTTTCCTGAGCCCTGCGTTACGGATTCTCTCATAATCATGTCGTGGGAGGCAGAACCCCAACAATTATTATTACTAGAACAGCTGTTTCACATATCGAATGCTATACACGGCAACTTGTAGCTTCACTCTTTCTCTATTGATGCAAAGCATCCAGCCTGCTCAGAGAATTCGTAATTCACCTACGTTTTGACCTAATTTTTATCTCAACTTTAATTTTATTGTGAACAAAAGTAAAAACAATCATGAAACGTTGCGTAACCTTTTATTTTTATTTTTTGTTTTGGAACAGAATCGAAATGAAACTTTTATAGGTGGGACAAAATTAAAACCTAAACGAAAAACAATTCGTTCGGACAACCAGCCGGGAAGAAGACATCTCCTATTTAAAGTACGCTGTTACAGGAAGGTGCCTCTTGCCTAGCCGGATGTTAAGCCTCACTTAAATACGAAACGCCCCGAGTAAAAAAGGATTTCCTCATTGGCCTAGGTGCGAATGAAAGAAAATTTTCGCGAGGCGTGTCGTCGGCCTCTGAAGGGCGGAAAATTATGCTTCAGCCTTGTGAGAAAAAAAAATTTAAAAAAAACGTAAAATTAAAGTGAAACTGGAACAACGTATACACAAACTAAGGGTTTCAGCGAGTTCTTCACGTGATTATTTTCAAAAGCCAACAGATAAGCAGAGAAAAATATATATGAAAAAGCAGAATAGATGAAGGCGTTATTTCTTCGGAGACATGTTATTGGCGCCAGTGCACATAAGTAATAGCCAATTTTATATTGCGCTAAATATACGCTAACAATAATGCTTAACGAAATCAATGTTTATTCGTTGCTGTTGCACTTACTTGGCGTTTCCTCTTTGCAGAAGCCATAGTCCTACCGCCAAAGCTTTCAAAAATGTCCCTCCAAAATCTGCAATATACGTGTCTCGGTCCGTAATGCACAATGTAGCCTTCAAGAAGAAAAGAAAGAAAGAAAGAAAAAGAAATAAATAAATAAAGACAAGTGAAAAGTATGTGCATATTTCTCTATGGCGTTAGTTTAGTCCTATGACATCAATTTGCCATGCTTTTCTTTTTTTTTTCGTAAATAGTTTAGCTGCATATGTCATTGTTTTGATTATTATATATACGGTAAAGTGGTGCGTATGGCTCGTAAACCATGTCTAAGAGTGTAGGCATCATACCCTGTGTTTGCGTACATGCTACAACCTTCAAGGAGTTTGTCTGAAAAGTAATTAACCGCTGCAATCACTCCGCATTTCTCGGTCGTTTTACGCGTAATTGTTACGCTTTTCTATTTTGTTCTTGTGTATCGTACGTTCGTTGCTCGAAACCCCCAAAGTGGTTGCGACCAAAAAGTCATCTCGATTGTGAAACGCGAACGTATCAGGCTGCTCGCTCTGGTCAGTGACTTCTCATCGAGCGAGAGTTTCAAGGCTTCGAGCCTGCATTTGTGCAGCTCGACTGCTGTGAACAAATAGCTCGGAAGTTGAGTTGAGTTGAGTTGAATAAACTTTATTTGCCCAACGGTTGTTGCTATGCCCGGGGCTAGGCTGCCAGGGACACATCGTTCGAGGAACATCTTTTGAGGTCCTCAGTGACGGCCCTGGCCCGCTGGACGGCCCACACCTGGTCTTCGAGGGCCTCGCTGAGAAGGGCGGCTTGCCATCGCTCATCAAGGTGCCCCATTTCGGTGGGTTCCTCAGTAGACGTTATCCTTTCTCGTGGCCTATCTTCATCTCTTTCGCATTGCCAAAGTATATGTGCCATATCGGCCCTTTCGTGCGCGCACCACGGGCAAATAGCTCGGAAAAATTGCACCATATTGCGCTAAAGGCACGAAATTCGTTATCAGTGGAGTAGGCGGTGCGGTGCTTCTTTGAGAGCATGGAGCAAAACGTCACGCCAAATGTCGGTCGGCGAAGAAATTTTACGTAGCTCATTCGGGCACTAACCCGACACGTTAATTTTTAGTGCCACGCTTATTGTGTACGCACGTACTTCAGTAACGAATCCACATTTCGACAATTTTTCAGTACCGTCTGGTGTTTTAAGACACGCACTGACATCGCACACCAAGCAGGCTTCTGGCGTTCCGCCTCCGTAGAAACAAGACCGCCGCGTCCGGGATCGAAGCCGATGCCTTCGAGTCAGCAGCCGATCGCCGTAACCACTGCAGCACAATGGCAGACTATTCAAGGGAACTGTTCCTGAAAATATGGTCTCAAGAATATGCACAGCAAAAAAAATGATAGCATATCCACGGGGTGAATGATGGAGACTGAGGCGAAGCTGGGTCCGCACGCCACTGCCACGCCGCTTCGGCCTCCAGCTATTGTATGCCGGGATCTTCTCAGCGCCACCGCGCAGCTTCACGGCACGCTTCTGCCTCGCGTGCTCGCACATCAAGGTTCCGTCTTCGAGCGCAAGCCACCGCCGCCATGCGCGCACGCCGCTCTGCAGCCTTGTCCATACGCTGACCTTCTGAACACGCGCGCGCGTCAGAACGGATTTTATTTTACTACACTACTCCTCCTACCGTACGGCACCACCGACGAATTCGTGATCGCCATCTTCGTGAGACTTCATTCCTATTTTTTCGCGCGCAGGCACATCGGGGTTCCGTCTTCGAGCGCGAGCCACCGGCGCTTTGCGCGTATCATAATTTTTATCGCTAAATCGTAAATCGTCCACTGACCGCGTCCATCCATCGGCTGTCTGTTTGATGCATGGACGAATGAACGCATGAACCAATGCAGGGACAGACCGATGGACACACGGATGGATGGACATGCGGACGGACGCATGGACGAATGAAGGGGTGGATGCGCGGGCAGACGCACAGATGGACGTGCGGATAGACGCACGAGAGGATGGATGGACACACGGATGAACGGATGGACGTACGGATGGATGGATGCATGGATGGAAGGAAGCAAGAACGAACAAACGGACGGAAGCGCGGACGGACTAATGGACGCTTCGCCCCACTCATAATCATTCACTCCATGGATATGCTGTGATTTTTATTATTTATTACTACAAGTAACGACCTCTAGTATCATATCATTTGCTTTTTTTCGGCGTATATGAATTTCATTATATTGTCGCGGTACTGCGCGACCCAAAGGCAGATAAACGTTGACACAGTGACTCTCAGCACGCGAACAGCAAGATTACCTTTATCTTCGATCAGCCAGAGCTCCACTACCTGGTGTCCGCCACATTCCCTTATCGTCGTTTTGGTCCACCAGTACACACGTGCCATTTGCCCCCCTCTTAACGAGCATCGCCCCGATGCTAAACCAGTAGTGCAGTTTTTTGTTTGTTCTTTAAGAAGTGTCTTGCGCAGTCACTACCTTTCATAAGGCTTCATGCGCACAACGTGAACTAGTTCAGGACGGTGCTAGCGAAGCCTCGTACTACAAGAACTGTCGGGGACGACCTCAGTGACATCACTCAGTCGTCGCAGTATTAGGTATGGCCCAAAGTATCTCCTTAGGAGCTTTTCAGAGAGTCCTCGTTTCCGTATGGGCGTCCAAACCCATACTCTGTCACCGGTCTGGTAAACGACTGTTCTGCGGCGGGAATTGTAGCGGCTCGCGTCGTACTCTTGTTGTTGCTGGATTCGCAGGCGTGCTAGTTGCCTTGCTTCTTCCGCTCGTTCTGTAAACATCTCGGCGTCCGGTTCGATGTCGTCGAATTCGTGCGCTAGCATCGCATCTAACATGGTTCGTACTTCCCTTCCGTGAATTAGGCTGAACGGGGTCATCTGGGTTGTTTCTTGCTTGGCAGTGTTGTATGCAAACGTGATATATGGCAAGACTTCGTCCCAATTTTTGTGTTCGACGTCTACGTACATTGAAAGCATGTCTTCAATTGTTTTGCTCAGATGCTCTGTAAGCCCGTTCGTTTGCGGGTGGTAGGCGGTGGTATTACGATGGGTTGTTTCACTCAGTATGATGACTTGATCTAAAAGAGCTGTCGTAAATGCGGTTCCTCTGTCTGTGATTACGACACTTGGTGCACCATGCCGCAGGACAATGTTCTCGATGAAAAACTGTGCCACCTCCGCTGCTGTACCTCTCTGGACAGCCTTTGTTTCAGCATAACGGGTAAGGAATCTGTCGCGACCATATGTACAAGTACCGCCCTCTACGGCCGGTTCGAGAAGTGACGAAAGGTGGCTATACATACGATTGCTACGGGCTGCTCAGCCCACGCCTAAGGAGCTTCGCCCCTAAAAAAGCAAGCAGCATGTGTTGTAGGCTAATAGATTCGAATAATAATATTCTTTGGGAAGACGTGACAATGGTGAGAATAAGGAGGACCGTTATTTACGGTCGGCGAATATATTCCGTTGCGAAGGCAGGCCCCTATGGCCGATGTTCTGTATGCGTTAAGGCTTCGCATGAGATACAGCCTGCAAATATAAAAGTGACATTAGTTATAGGTGCGGTCAAATCAACAGTTCCTGAAATATTTTGATTGATAACTCACTATCTATTTACTGATACCGATTTCATAGTAGTTCATTTCTGGGAGATGATTTAGACTCTAACCAAAAGTCTTGAACAAACCCGACGTTTCGGAACCGACTTGGTTCCTTCCTCAGGTGTGACTGCGGAGGCTACGTAGGAGCGTCGTCTTCAAAGCCCTCGCGGTGTGACTAATGACCCCCCCCCCCCCCCGCCTCTCTCTCTCTCGTTTTGCCGTGGAGCGCAGCCCGTGTGAATACACTGGGGGAAGGGTTTCGAGAGAGCGGTTGATATTATGGGCTGTCCACTGTATGTGCCACGACTCGAGTAACAACATTCTCCTCTAGTTTGGCTCGCTTTCAAGGATGGCCGTTGCTTCAAAATTTATTTTGTGATCCAATGTCTCAGCATGTTCGGCGACTGCGCTGCGCTCTTTGTAGAACTTCCGCACATCGTTGGCGTGTTGCTTCAGTCGTTCCGGCAGGTTAATTCTTCGTAGCAACTTCATTAATTAATTTCTTCATAGCAACTTCGTTATGACTTGTTGAAGCACCGCTACTCTATCATGAGAAACACAAGGTTGGACAGCCGTGAGTAATGTATCATACTGAGAAGGGAATAGTTATACCGGATCTCCTTACTAATGTTAAGGTTATTTCAGCGCAAAAGCAAATAAATTCGAATACTCTAAGCACACACTCAATAAGAAATGACAACAGCCCGTTCAAATTTATTTCAAGATCGAAAGTTTACTCGTAGTTAACACACAATATAATAGCGCTTTATCGAAACCATCACTAGTACAGTCACTGAGCCCCATGTGTGTTTCTAGTCGAGTTCTTCTTTTTGACGTTTATTTTTTTTTCAATATTGAGTTTTCTCTTACACCGAAGGGTATTAGCATGAAATCCATACGCGTACACACGTAAGTACGTACACTATCCCATGTGTCGAGCTTTTAGTGCAGCAGGGGATCGCCATTGATTGAGATTTGTCGCTCCGTGATTGCCCTCCAGCGTGTATTTTGGAGTCCATATTTGCATTAACATGTCTTTATCAGCCTCTTTCTTTTACTTGTCCTCAATGCATGTATACCTGTGTGATGGTTTCTTATCTTCGACGGCGAAATCATTTCAGTATAGTTGTAAGGCAGAAACATAGCTTATCCGTTCTTGAATAAAACATTAATGAGCGCCACGTGGTCCCACTCGGCCCAGAGTCGTGCCTCTCATTACCAATACAACTCTGTAAGCCACGTATGCACCAGATAGCCGTTTATCAAAGTCCTTTAAGTACGTCACTCAAGGCAACGCCCCCTTTATTTATTTCAATGTGAGTGCAATCAAGCGCTTATCAAACGGGAGCCGTCGTTTCACCTTAGTTCAGGGAGTGGTTTGTTCCTTCGTGCTCCTTGTTCGTGGCCGCCACATCACGGCGCAGAGCATGTAGTAACGTTGTAGTGACGCTTCCCCATTGGTTGCCCGCATAGCGCCACGGACGGCGACACACCATCTCAAAACACCCGATCTTTTACAGAGGCTGCGTGACCGCCAGCATAGTGAACACGAAAAATTCAAAACGCCGCCCACGGATCTGTACACAGCTGAACAAAAATTACTTCGCATCATCTTCCTCGTGAGGCATTGCATGATAGGCTCTTTTCCCCATGACCGAAAAACACTCACGAAGGCTATAGGTGATGGACGAGAGCAGGGAAAGGCTATAGGAGAGAATGGGGAACGGCTGGATCGTGCGCATCTGGCTGGCATTGATCTGGCATTGATAAAATAGGAGGCGTTGCTCAGTGTGTCAAAATCATCCTGATCCTGCGAGATCAATATATATGGTAACTGCTGATTATATATATATATATATATATATATATATATATATATATATATATATATATATATATATATATATATATATATATATATATATATATATATATATATATATATATATATACAATATTATTGAGATCTAACATACAATAATGCCAAGCAATGTATAGGGAATGTATAAGTATATCCTGCTCACGGCTGGTTATTTTTTCACCCACTTTTCTTTCTTCTTATTTACATTTCATTTGTTCTAATACCTTTCCCTATACATTCCTTGTCATTATTGTCTGTTATATCTCAATAATATTGTGTCAAAACACGGAAAAACGAGCCCTTAGGTATACACTTCTTTCCCTTATCTATATATATATATATATATATATATATATATATATATATATATATATATATATATATATATATATATATATATATATATAGAGAGAGAGAGAGAGAGAGAGAGAGAGAGAAAGAGAGAGAGAGAGAGAGAATAAAGAAAAGGCAGCGAGGATACCCTGCCGCTCAAGCGAGCTGTTTTCATACGTTTGCTAGTCAGTAAAAGTTGCCTTGCTTGCGCTTCTAATTCGTGCTTTTGCCGCTTTTCAAGAAGACTAAAATTATGTAATGATGTCTTCGCTCAACCATAATGATTCACTTAGGAGAGAGGGTTAATTGGAAGTCATGATCACTGAACCCCATTCTATAGCTTACATGGTTGCAGGGAAGAGACACTTATTTGGTGGAACTTTTTTTGCGACTCCCGAAGCCCAGACGCCGAGATCGGTTTGGTGCTAGTGCCATTTCTCTTTTCCCACAAGTGTCCGAAGTCCATACAAGAGATTGAGGTTTTGTTTCTGTGACACAAGCATAACCGAATCCGCTGTACAGATGGTACAGAATATCCGTACCTACTGTTTTAGGCTGTTATGTACTGCCAGCTCACCGGAATGTCCCTTATGCTGATTCCGCAGTATGATGCATTTGCAGTTTTTTATTCTTATGCTTCATTTTTTTGGTGTGTAACACTTCTAAAAGTTTTCCTTCCTATTTCCTGTTATTTTATATTTGTTTTTTATTTTCAGGCACCACCTGGAAAATTGTGCAGAGGCATACAGTCGACAGGGAAGAACAGCATGCTCGAAAGCCTTGTTTTGGGGATGATTGCCAATTTGATGAAATGATCTCGTAGTAATTATAAATGTAATAAATATAATACACAACTCACTTCAACTGGATTTTTGTTTTGTTTTATGATGGTGCTGCTATGTTGCAGTCTTAACTGCTCATTATTTTAATACTCATACCCCGAGTTCTACAATTCTCAAAAAGAGTACTAATGGACAAATAGAATGCCAGTAGACATATACACGATTAATACACCAATAGACCAATATGCAATAGGTCAACAGAGCACCAATAGAGCAATACACTAATAGACAAACAGAGGTCTTATAGACACCAATGCCACCTAAAGGTTCATACGATACCAATAGAGCAATAGGTTCAATAATCCGATAGGCTATTGTTTTTCCTATAGGCGGTTTTTGCTAGGTACAACCCTTTCCTACATGTGATGAAAAAATTCAGTCTACGACGACTTTGGCCGCAGAACTGGGAATAGTAACCATTTTACCACGGCAGGGTCTGTAGTCGTACAAAAAAAAAAGACAAATCAGACAGCAAAGAGCAAGGGGAAGGAAGTCTTTCCCCCCCCCCCCCTTGCTGAAAGAAAAAAAGACAGTATTTCCAAAGCACCAGTTTTCACGTTTTGATCTAGCCGTGTCTCTTTATGGCGAAATTGTTGTACTCGACTGTTGAAAGGTCGAGTATAATTCAAAACTTGCTTTACCCTCGAATCTCGAATTCACATCTTATTGTAATCCGCCAGGTACTGTGGGGGGAGTGGTACTGCTGTGGGAGGTGGAAGACGAACACGAAAGTGCACTGTTCCTCTGCATGACGTTAGTGCAATATACTAAAACTACGAAAACAGGTTTCGCAAGCGCGAAAAGACGCATAAATCCAAACATACAAGCATGCACACACCCGCACAAACGAAAACCTAGGTGTGGCGGAGTTAACCTTGTAATTCCTCGCAAGTCGTCAGTGAAATGCCACTGATTTATTTATTTATTTATTTATTTATTTATTTATTTATTTATTTATTTATTTATTTATTTATTGAATGCTTAGAATGGTCTGGTTAAAATTTCTACTTCCAAAAGTACTGCGTTGATTCCGATAAGACAAATGCAAAGCGCTCAGAGGCTCGCATTCGCGCACCAAATTATTAGGCGCTTTGAAATCAGTCATGACAACTCTGCAAGCAGCCAAGCTCCAGTATAAAGACCAAAAAGAACAAAGAAGGATTGAGTAATACAGCACGCTCAAGATGTTGATTCGGATAAGAACTGGTTTATTGTGACAGCAGGATTACGCCGTTGTGAAGACTAATTTTTGTTTAACAATGTTTTTTTTGCTTTTCTTTTTCTTAGCCTGTCTGTCTTCTTTTAATTAATTACTTCGTGAAACTACAGTGGGATGTACAAGCTTGCTTAATACTTCTCTGCTTGTTTGTTGGAGTAGAATAGATGAATAATAACATGGCAGTGAGATTATTTCTTAAATTTGAATATAGCTTTGCAACAGCGAGCGCTTAGGTTAGCTGATTTAGAACTGCCCATCATGGTCCTCAAACGCTGCTTCGGTGATGTGTGGTAATATGCTTTCGTGGCTTTTTATGGTACGTTACCGAGACACCGTTACGATCTAGGTGGCTGCAAAATGAGCATTACTTCTCGTGCACCTAGAATCACCCATTTGTCGCATGATAAAAGCTATATAGGTTGCTCAATGTGTTACTAAGCCACCATAGCATTACGTTGAGCCCACGGCCAATCCAGTAGGACGTGGCGGCATGGTGTCTGGGTTTAATGACATCACTGCCGACCCAAGGTTGCGAAAGATGACCGCTAAGGGACGCAACACTCGTTAGTGTTGCTTCCATGCCAACCGCCCACCGCACACACACGCTTTTCTATTTTGTTCTTGTCTATCGTATGTTCGTTGCTCGAAACCCCCAAAGTGGTTGCGACCAAAAAGTCATCTCGATTGTGAAACGCAAACGTGCTATCAGGCTGCTCGCTCCGGTCAGCGACTTCTCATCGAGCGAGAGTTTCAAGACTTCGAGCCTGCGTTTGTGCAGCTCGACTGCTGTGAACAAATAGCTCGGAAAAATTGCGCTAAGCGCGAGCGACTACTACGTCACAGCTTGAGTAATATATACGCGCGTGGGCCTTTGCGCGTCAACTGCGATTTCCGCGGAGGCAATAATTGTCGCGCGACCACAGCTAACGAGGCTCTACGCCGCTCTTCAACTACCATGGGCCGATTCCATCACGCCGAGAGAGAGAATGATAAGAAAAGAAGGATATGAAGAGAGCGCGAATTTCATCGTTGGCTCGCCTGTCCTTTCTTGGGACTGCGATGCGCGTGTCTGTGAGTGCGTACGCAACGCTGGAAGCAACAGCGCTGCTGCGCACGGCGTCCGGAATTGCATCACAAACCAACGCCTCGGCCTCGCCTGCCGGGCAGCGGCGACGAAATAGCTCGAACGGTTGGTTCCCTTGAAAAACACGGCGAAAGCAAGCGAAAGAGAAGCCGTTGCAGCTCGCTTGTGCAAGCGGCGGCTCGGCAGCCGTCTACGTGGTGACGAAAGATTTCCGAAGACGACGACGCAACAACGTATGCCGACACGGGCTCTCGGTTGCGCATTGATCAGATACGCCGGAACTCTCCGCTCATTTCGATCGGATCGCGACAGCCCCAATGGGATACAGAGTCCACTTTTTCTAGACGCATCTGTCCCACCGACAGGTGTCTCGCGATTTTGTAGTTAGGCCTCACGCAACAGGTGTGCTTGCAGCCTTGCCTTCTTTGTAACCTGGCCTTCCGCGGATGGGCCACGTGGTTCAGAGCCTGGCATTTCAAAGCAAAAGGAATTCAGACCTTTTCGCTTATCAAACTAAAGGGGTAAACATGTCTCGTAATTAAGAAGGAATTTTGGCTTACTGGAACACGTTCATGATCGATCAGCGCAATGGCTCTATTTAGGTGAGAAAGAGAAAGGAACGAAGACAAGCGTGGCTGCAATCAACGTGCCCAAGGAACCTTCTAAAACGGCAGTGGACCACAAAAAAAAGTTTTTTTTTTTTTTTCGGTGGGGACGTACAGGGGGGGGGGGGGGGGCTCAAAAGTTTTCAAAGTCACTATCGCATGTATTCTTATGGGAGCGTGGTCTGGGAACTTATGAGCCCCGCTGTACTTACATGTACGTATGCCTTTTATTCTTAGCCGGTTCAAGCAGATATAACAGCTTACGTTTCCCACTGAGAAGTGTCGAAAACCCGTAGAACATAGAAGTGTGGCAGCTTTGGCTAGTTGGTATGGCATGACGATAGTTACAGCACGACAATAAAACGATGACACAGCGACATGAAGGACACTGTGCCATCGTTTTGTTCTCGCGATATGACTATCGTCATGCGTAGAGCAAACACGAACACGTTAAAATAAAAACCACATGCAATTAAAAAAAATGGGCTCAGCCGGGATTTGAACCCGGGACCTCTCGCACCCGAAGCGAGAATCATACCCCTAGACCACTGAGCCAGACGCTAGCAATGTTTGTTAATGTTTAATAAGACCATAATTGTATTTTGTAGTGCTTGTTTAAAGTTATGTTACGTATTTTGGAATAATATTTTGTAACTATTAAAAGGTTTCATACATAAAACTTTTTATGCGTAAACTTCACGTTGTTTAATGGTTGCTTTCTTTTCATAATAAGACACCATCGCGGGAGACATCACGCCATGGCTGAATGTTTACCAGCCATGGTTGTGTAGTAAAAAAATATCTTCGTTTCCTTAATCACGCTGTGCTAGACCTTCGGCTATCATCTAATAGGGTAAGTTTAACCTACGGAACGCCGCTTTACCTATATATTTGTTGTCGTTTCTTTTCGTAACTATTAATGCGTGCTTGAGCGCTGAGAATTTTGTGACCACCGCATGCTATGCCACATGGCTACTGAAGCATCCCGATTATTTCATACCGCCCCTTAAGCGTATAACACTCACTATTCTTAGATAGCTGTCAAAGTAGTTTAGGTATAGCGTTCGAGTAGCATGCTGTGAAACCAACTCATTCGCCTTTCATGGAACCACCGCGTTATGATGGGATGGTACTGTGTACCAATCTTGACGAGAGGTAAGAGAGTTGTGCTTGCACGCTGTGAAATGGCCGTTGATAGTTCACAACAGGTAGTTTACGAAAAGTTTGCTTACCCGCTAAGGTGGTCCACTGGTTATAATACCCGGTTGCTGACCGCAAGGTCGTGGGCTGCCGCATTTTGATGAAAGTGAAAGGCTAGAAAACCGCGCACCTGGATTTACGTGCACGTTAAATGAAGTGGTGTTGAAATTACCGAGGCCTTCCACTACGGCTTTTGTCATAATCATATCGTGGCTTTGGCTTGTATAACACAAGTAGTTATTACTAGCAGTATCTTTTATTGTTTCCAGTTGGCGTGTAGCGGTATACAGAACACTAACAAATCAATGGACACCAATTAGCCTTATTTATTGATGTTTTGAAGACAAATGTGTTATAGAGTGCAAGCGTTCATGACGGTACATTAAAGACATAGTGACTGCATCTGAAATCAACACTAAGCTTATTAATGAAAAGGAATGATGTTCTCCATAATCATGTCTTGGTTTTGGGACGTAAAACCATAGAAATTCTGTGCTGTGCGCTGAGCCTGTGTGTCGTGATGGCAGTCTTTCGCGAATCAAGGCGAGCTTGAGTTTTCGCTTTCTTCCATGTGGCAGCAACGAGATGCCCGTTCCGGTACAAGGCGGCTACCAGCGAGGTCCCAGCTGCTGGGATCGCGTGAAAATGGGCTTTACGATTGGTTTTTGCGTCGGAATGGCGTCAGGGGCGCTCTTCGGAG
The DNA here is from genome assembly GCF_043290135.1 of Rhipicephalus microplus. NCBI lineage: Eukaryota > Metazoa > Arthropoda > Arachnida > Ixodida > Ixodidae > Rhipicephalus > Rhipicephalus microplus. Next base: position 255,730,268 of record NC_134701.1, read on the forward strand.
GTTTTTCCGCTCTCAGGTCAGAGGACCCTTGAACAGTTTGTTTCACTACCCATTTTCTGAGTTATATATGTGCAGTGCAAAGGGAGCACGGCGTAAGATACAATTCTTAACCATGCCATCTCCTTTGCTCGGTCCTCCAGCTTTTGATAATAGGCTAAAAGGAAGAAGTGTTCACGACCGTTACGTGTGGTTGTTTTGTGACAAACCAAAACACACAATCAGAATTCTCATTGCCACTCCTTGTTGTTTATCTTTTGTCCTCTCATTCATAATGCATTGATAAATTTTATATCCTATTTGATGCTTTACTATTGCTGTGGTGCTTCTCTAGATGCAACCTTCAACCAATATCCGACAGTCTCTTTACCTGTTGCTGATCTTATGTTTCAAGTGCATCACTGCCGAAAAGTTATTATGGTACAATCATATCATGGTGCCACATTGCCTCAACAGTTTCCATACGAATATGTTATAAGGTGCCACATAATGGAGGGGCGAAGAATGCTTGTCCAAACTAATGTGAAGTTTTCGCAATAGCTTACTGTGAGTTTAGGTCTGGTGCAAATAGATGCTCACGTGTCCTTTACAAATTGACAGTATACAAAAAACTCTAGTGCATATTGATATTTCAACAACCAGTGCTTTTTGGCTGCATAAGGAAGATAAGAGAATATGGCAAAATAGGGGTGTTCCATAACTATTTGGTTTGTAATATAGCACTACCAATCCTGATTCTCTTAACTTATGTACAAGTTATCTTTAGCCTAATAAGAGCGTAATGTAACATTTAAAGAAGTCTACTTGATTAAAATTATAGAATATTTTCTAAAATATGGTTTCTGTTGCTTTCAGATATGGCCTGAGGGGGCGAGAACTGATCCAGAGTGTTGGCAAAGTGATGCTACAGGGCGGTGGCACATTTGGAACATTCATGTCCATAGGAACTGCAATCAGATGCTGAAAGTCTATAGCCGTTTACCTACTCTATGTTTCGCCGATCTGCTCCGAGATGTATAATGAATCACAGCGTATAAAATTGTGTTTTCTTTTGCGACATAAAGTGGCCAACTTCCTTGTGGATAAAGGATTTCATACCCTTAATCAATACAGCCTTCATTCTTTTTTGGCATTTCTTAACGTTGCTTCTCAATAAACGAATAAAACTCTATATACTTCAATAAGCTCATCTTTGTATACATCTACAAACTGTTGATCTAGGGACAGGAGATATTCTTCTTCAATTATTTTGTAGCAAGCAGACATAGTAGCAGCATGGTGGTGTGCAAAGCTACTATGGAGTAGGTGAAGCAAAACCTTGTGCCTGGTATAGTGTGCAATGTTTAAATGAATATTAACCCGAATCATGATTGCTTCTTTGATATATTTGACAGATGTAAGTTTAATTAATTACCAGTTTTGGCGACTTAGAGGCAGTAGTGGCTTTGTGCGGCTGAGAGCAGTGGCCACAAAGGATCCTTAAACGTGCAGACTTGGTTTGGCACACAGCCTTGGCAGTGCATCTATTGTGGCCGGACCTCTCACGTATTTTGTAGCTGAACTTCCACAACTTGGAGCAGTGAATTAGTATATAATTGCACGTGTTACTGCTTATGAAACAAATGTTCTCATAATTACTATTGGAGAATTGCCAGAATTTTATTCTGCAACTATGGAATGGTTCACTTTGTGGCAGTAAAACTTAGGTGAATAAAAGCTGTTTTACAAGGCTTTGTTCAATAGGAAATTATCCGTGACAGCTTTATGTGCTACTATGATAACTAAGCGAGATACAAATATCTGTACTGCATGAACTTCACTTTTCAAGCATTTCTCTGTTTCTAGAAATGCTCACGAAGGCAAATGTGCTGGAATGCTTATTTTCCTGTGGATTAGAGCAGCGTACAGAATTTTCGTACATTGCTGCAGGGGCACTGTTTCAGGCAGATGCACCATTTCTTCAATTGAACATTGAGGTCTTTCAATAAACATGTGTGTAGTACAGCCTTTGGGACTGAGGTTGTGTGCCTAATGCCAGTGTTAATAGTGCCCATAAATGCACATTTTCATAATCGGCTCAAATAAAAGTACCAATACTGCTTTCAAGGGCCGAAATATTGAAACTCTGCGTTTGTATATGCTTTTTACAATCGAACAATGAAAAAGTTAGAATCATTCACAAGTCCTGCTAATCTTAATGCTAAAATTGTAGAAACAAACGCAGAACCTACGCATTTGCCTTTTTGATAGGTTTTAACAATTTGCGGCAGCACGCATTGCTTCCCAAAAAACTTCTTGTTGCTTCAATTATCATTTAAAACAGTGAATTAGCTTGTTTCTTTGAGTTGTACACGAGTAATAAGACTTTTCTGGTGTCTTCGCTTGCAGCGTGTTATTGAATGAGGTTTTTATACCTCATGGCAAAAAGTACTTATAAAAGAAAAGGTGTTTGAATTCAGCTGAAGACGTTTACTGGTAATGTAGGCTTTCCGAAACTTCAGGTTTTACTTTCTGTATTTCACCCTGCATCGACATCCAGGAGTCGAAAGAGCGGGCATCCACGAGAAGAGTATCGCGATGCTGCACCCACCAAGCCACTGCAGTAGCGAAATGGTGCCTAGCAACCATTTTAGAGTTGCTTGCTGCAGAAATGGAGAGAAAAATACTAGGAGACACGTTTTCTTGTGACGGAGGTACCAAGTTTATTTACATTCACAATGGATTCCCAACTACTACACGTCATTCAAGCCAGCATGAATCATTCACACATTGCATCCATAATGACGCTCCCCATTTCTTCGATGCACTAGCCTGTCACACGAAAGCATTAAATCCACAGGGGATTGCCAGTCCCCCTAGTATATTTAAATAAATTTAGTTGTCACAGACAAGACATAGAAGATCAGGAGAACCCACCCCCCCCCCCCTTCCCCTAAAAAAAAAAAAATCACGACAGTCACTTCGCACATTCAACAGCATTGATCATAGGCATGGGAGAGTCAGTCGTTGGTGGTTTCTGTCTGCCCCTCCCCCGACACTCACACAATTGCACGGTGCCGTAATTCTAAATTCCTGTCGGCTCTTTTTCCTTCTGCTCCGAGTTGGTGCATGAAGGCTTGTGTGTAGGAATGAATACATATCTATATTAATGAAGACGCGCTTTCTCCTCACCAAGTGAAACAACAGATGGGACAGTGGGAAGATAGCCTGTACAGTGAACGACTCGAAGCTCGAGGCTGCTGCTGCATCTGCAGCAACAAGTAATCATGAAACTGGTGAACATCCACCTCTGATGCAGCTTGGTTGCCTCTCTTTGGAAGTGCTTAGGAAGAGTCACCGGGAAAGCTAAAAGCTGCAGCTTAGGCAGTTTCGGGGGCAACGAAAAAAAAACAAACATAGCACGGCGGATGAATCAATAATGGTGCTGGTTGTAGGAATGGTCGGTGGCAACAGATGCTGCTTGCAGCAGTTTTGTTTGAGAAGTCCCCCAGGTGCAGCAGCACGGCAGTGAGATCCCCGGCCAGCAGTCGACTAGGCGGTGCGAGCATCAGTCGTGCGCAGCACTACAGGTTGGCACAATTTGGTCCACGTCGAGCCGCATAAGGCACCCATCGCGATGCGAGCTCGGAGACGATGATGTGAACCACGGGTGGGAGAGCAGCTCGTCGGCAGTGAGGCGCTCGGAAGGGTCGCGCCGGAGAAGCGACCGCACGAGGCATCGCGCTCGTGTACTCAACGATTCGGGCACGGTGAAGTGGCCCCGGCGGATCTTGGCGAACAGTATACTGGGGTCGCCGTCGTGGAACGGGTAGCGACCCACGAGCAGCGTGTACAGCATCACCCCAAGGCTCCAGCAATCGGCCGCACGGCCACTGTAGCGACCGCTCGTCGAGCTGCTGAGGATCTCTGGGCTGACATATGCGGGGCAGCCATGCTTGTCACTCAGAAGATCGTCGTCGAAGTCTTCCAAGACCACAGCATCTTCCAATGTTTCCAGCTTGATCCGTGTTCTGTAAATGAAAAGAACATACAAAAAAAAAAACATGAATAGATATGTCAGATTGTAACCAAGTAGTGTCTCAATCTCTGCTAATAGCGATTCAACTCATTCCTATAAATGTTTGCTATAAAAGCTCGCTGCCTGTCTGCTGGCAAGGCTAAACAATAGCTTCCGGTCACTGTTATGTGTTATTCACCAGCAGGAATGTCTGTTTGAAGAAATCACTACTAAGAATAAGACAGAAGTGGTGCTAGTTTATGATATGCAAGCGATTGATCCAACAGAGTTTACATAATGGGGCTGGAAGCCCTTAAGAGCTCATAACCAAACCTATTCAACATGCCCACTTCACACTAACAGTTCAGGTACGGAAAGCTTGTTTTTATACCCTCAAATGTCGTTAACAGACTCTGCAAGTGGCGAGAAGAAATATATGATCACTGTTCTCGACACTAACCGTTCAGGGTCCTCGAAGACAAACTTGCGGAGCTTGAGATCACGCAAGACGACCCCGGCGTTGTGGCAGGCTTGGACAGCCGATGCCACTTGCCGGAAGAGGCTCAGCGCCTCAGACTCCCGCAGTCGCCGCTTAGAGCGCACATACGAATGGAGATCACCGTACGACCGCTTGAAAAAGACGTAGCACTTGGACTCCCCCAAGAGCACCTCCTCAACTTGATTGACGTGGTCATGGCCATCGAGGCGTAAATGTGCTGCCAGGGCTTGTTGCCACCTATCGATAGGGATAACCTGAAAGCACAAGAAGAATTTTGCAAACAATTAGGTTTTTTTCTCTTTTTCCCACACTTTTAAGATCAAACATTCAGCAGCTTCAAAGATGTTGACAGAGGTTTGTGCAATACAATCGTAGCAATGATGATAATAAATATTACACAAGTAAAAAGCATGTTTACAGCTTCCGGCTGTTGGCAACCTAGACAGATCAGACGCTCAGACTTATTGCTAACTTGCAGAACAACGGCTCTAAAAGGCAAGCTGCCTTCCGTGAAACCGTGCTTGAAGAACGGAAAGGCTTGACAATGTTTAGATTAACTACACAACTCTGTACTACGTCATGCAAACAAAGCAAGATAATGCCAATAATAGTGAGAAATGTGTTAATATTTACATGCGCCAAGCCAATTATAAGTCATTTCAACATTAATAATTGTTGGGAGTTTTATGCCCCAAACCACGATACACTAGAAGAGTTCGAGACACCACAAACGTTGAGCAATAAGTGAATAAGTTGCAACATAGCAGTTGTGCGCCTTTCCAGTTTTGTTGTTGAGCTATTCCAGTTCATAGGCTGCGTTAATAGTGTCTTCACTTTGCACTTGTGTCCGTGTTTGCACTGTCAGCCTTGGCAAGACGGGCTTCTGGCAAATCGTCTCTATTGAAATGCGACCAGGATTCAATACCCTGACCGCATTTCAACATTGGCAAGTAATTTAGTGACACTGCAAGCTCCTAGACACCTCATGGTCAGAGTAGAGAATAAGAGATTCATCGCGCACAACGAACCGCTGTCCGTCGGCTAGCTATCCAGACGGGTCGTGTCAACCCAAGGTCGCGAGAACGTCACAGCTATAAGCCCGACAGAGCTCGAGCGAAGGTTATCGTGGAGGGGGCAGGGATATTGCGACAAAACAGCGGCGGCGCCTGTTTCCGATACTCGAGCGAGCGGACGGACGCGCAGATTGCGGCGAGCACGGTCGGCCGAATCCTGCGACTCCGGCTGCAGTGCCGCCGCCGAAGGGTAGCCAGGCTAGCACGGACGCGGCAAACGATAGCGGCGATAGGTGGATGCGGTTGCATCACTCGCCTGCAACGAAATAGCGCCAACGAAGTTGCCGCGTTTGGGCAACTCTCCGACGGCCAACGCTTTCCGTTCGGGATCTTTGGACACGTGTTCGGTTCGGCCGCACCGGTCGCTGCCAACGCGCCGCAAACAAGGTGCACGGTTTTTTTTTTTATTCTCCTTTCCGATTCCTTTTACCGTCTAATCGGTAACCGTCCCTTTTATTCTCGCCCGTTGTTGCTGCCACGCGTGGGAAACTGAAATATATAGTTTTTTTTTCTCTTTTTTTACTAAACGAAAAAGCCTTGTAGGAGTTTGTTTTATGTATTTATTGCAGGCCTGTCTCACCAAGTGCACAATAATTCGCACGCAATATAAAGTTGGGAACGAAAGTGAGCAGTGAGTGCCAATAATTGAGTACAACACCGCCACCGAGCACCAAAGGCAATCCTGGGCGCAATGAATGACGTAACGAGCGTGTCCTGTTGCGGACATCGAACTTTTCGTTTTTTTTTTTTTTTGAAGACATGGCGTAATCGCGTTACAACGTAGACGATGCCACGTTCTCCTTCATGTCGCGCCGTTGGCAACGCCACGTAGCACGGAGATGCAGACGCTTTTCGAAATATTTCGGGTCGCCAGCGTACCCAGCTGCGCCGCGGCGAAAGCCCACCAAAAAAAAACTGCGACTCGCGGACCGTGCTGCGCAGCGGTCTACCGCCGCAGCTGCGTCCGGGATTAAACCAGCTTTCCCATCGGACCTGGTGTAACGGGTTCCGCGATTTCAGTTCCGGGAGCGGCAGGCGGATTCGGCAGCGCTCTTTGTTCTCGAGACCTGGACCATTCGCGGCATTCCAACTGTCCTGAAATGACAGGCCGTCTGAGTAAGTCGAGCGACGAAAAAAGAAGCGCGCCCGAGTGAAACGCAGGTTGCGGCAAGACAGGATGCTACGTGTAAACACGCGGCGCGCGATTGGGCGCCCCGGGATGCAAGAAGCGCGCTGACGGAACGAGAAAAAAAAAAAAAAAAAAACAGAAGAAAACGTGGCTGGCGGCGCGCTCTTCCTGTCCCGATATAGTCGTGCCCGGGACTGAAAAACCAGCGGCCACGTCACAGTCGGGGTGCAACTGCGGTTCGCATTTAGCCGCTTTTCGCGAGGTCTGGAATCGGGCCAGGGGCCCTTGCTTGGCCTCTCTCGATTTATCCGGAGAAGCGCCCACACAGTCGCGGCGCGGCAAGCGACTGTCCCCACGAAATGAATCAGAGCAATGAGCAACATTCCCAAAACGACCCCGGCTTGAGCGTCTTTTAGCCCGTGGCACAACGACGCGAGCTCCGCCACTGAAAATAGCCGGCCCGGCGCGCCGGGTCGACAACCTGTTGCCTGCCTCTCAAAGGGGTTACCGCCGCCGCCATAGCGGCCAACTCGTCAATTCTTTTTCTTTCGCGCCGCCAAAGAAAAGCAAAACAAGGCGGAAGTGGCCGCTTGCCGGAGAGGTCGCCCGGGCCCCCCTTTACTTTTTTGGACAATAGAAGCCGTGCGTCGCTGTGCTGTCCGCCTGTGGCAGCCCGACACTATTTTGTGCAGCTACGGCGGAAGCTTTTCGCACTATGCGGGCTAGTTGTCTGGCGTGGTACGTATGCATGTACCGTTCGCCGCGCGGGATGGTAGTCCAGTTTTACAGCATACCTCATTCGAAGGTGCCTGGTTTTCGTAGCATGAATAACGGGCAAAAAGCGCACGGAGGCTTCGTTAAACGCTGTGATCAACAGGAAAACGGCAACAGCGCGCTCAGGGCCGGAAAGCGGGCGCCGAGTGTGAGAGGAAAAAATAACGATGTGTCGGGAGAGGAAAAAAGGCGAAAGAAGCGCGCGTGACGCAAAACGAAGCTTACCTTGCAGGAAAATTCCTCCTGCGTCAGTACATTGATGCTTCTGTACATGGCACTGCCCTCGAGTTGGTCCAGCAGAATGTACCGCCCTCCAACAAGGCTGGCGGAATAGGGCTCCCTGTTGCAGGGAAATACGGGCGGCGTAGGAGGCTGAAGGTTCGGGCTGAGGCCCCCGGCACTGCCCAGGCACGAACCATCGGGAGCCTTGTCGAAGCTATGGGGCCTTTTTTCCTGGGCCACTTGAATATCCACTGAGAGACGCGCCACACTCATTGTCGATCACCGAGTTTCACACAGGACGTTGGCACACAGCGAGGGGGAGAGAACACACGTCCGCTTTTCGATCACAAATCCGCCTTGCGTATCCGTGTGGCCACCAGCCGCTCACTGGCTCCGGCTTCAGTGCGTCGTAAGGTACATCGTTTCGGTAGCGAAAGAAACTAAATATCGACGGCTTGGCTACGCGCTGAGCGGCGCGAAGAATTCCAGCTGCTCTCTCCGAAGGGCAGCAGCGACTTGCGTCCCGATGCGGCAACCGCGCTCCCACGTCGGCGAACAATGACTCCTTGAACTAGTTTTGCGAGGTGCGGTTGGTCGCGTCGGTGGTCGTTTTTAGGCGTCTGCGTGTTGACTTCTTCAAAGCTGCGAAGAAAACGGAGAAAAGGGACACACATAAGCACGCTGCGAGTAGCGAGAATCGGGCGAACGCGAAGAACGTACACAAATACGCGGAGATGGCGGAAAAGCATACGCGTGGCAGGACCACGCAGTTTACAAAGCAGCACACGTGTCACCATACCCAAAAAGATGACCCAAACCCGGGAACGTACCGAAAAATACAGCGCTATCGTTCACAGGCTGGCGTACAACGCTTCTAACTGAGGCTGAATAACAACCGCCAAGCGAAGCCTTGTGCGCCGGACGAGAGCTTGTTTTCAAGGATGAGAGAAAGACTCGATAGAGCGCAGCAACGCGCTCGGCGCTATCTGTTTCGATCAATAACGCAATGTTTTCCCCGAGGCGCACGTTCAAAATATGGTTGATTCGACTCGCCCGAATCAGTTAACGCGACCGTGAACTGGTCACAGCAACACGGACCGATATTGTAGCACAAATGACGAACACACAACAGGAAAACGAAGCGGCAAAGGGAGGAAAAAAAATCTACTGCGACGAATTCGTCGGTAACGGGGAGGAAGACAAGAAATTACGCACCTTAATTTTCTTTGTTTCCTGGCCGGGTAGTAGCATATGATGGCTTGTAAAGTATTCCAGTGTGCAGTCCTCTTCGTCGTGTGTCGAGACCAACCGACGGATACGGCCTACGTGCCGGCCTACCCTACACAGGACCGGCTACAAACTATGGAAAGCCAACTTACGCACCGCCATTGTGCAACGCGAAGGCAGACGCGGAGTGATACAAAAAAGGAGGTGCAACGATGGTTCCCACCCCGGAAGAACCTGTGACGTCAATAAAATTTTTTAGGTATCTGTAAACTTAAGTGTAGCATTTTAGACATTGAAGTTTTAAATAAAACAGTTTTCATTACTTATTATGTGTTTATTTGTTGTAAAAAGTTACACAGCTCAAATTTTAAACGAACTATTTCTTGTAGCGCGTGACGTGTTTTGACGAATAGAGTGACGCATGTCTGATGTTACGAAATTTGGAAATCTCGAGCGTTGACGCAACTGCTTACCGGCGGTTGCCGCGCAATTTTTTCTGCGTGAGACCGTTCGAAGAAATCGTTGACTCCGTCTTCACGTTATTGACTATGAGTGTACACAAGCGGGTTGCTGACTAAAGGATCGCGCACGATGGTTTTGGTCACGCCTGTTGGCGCACGAAATGGCCCGAAAGGGATGTAAACAAGTTGTTATCACTTTTTGTTAACAAGTGTCAACTGTCCCAGTGATACGTGACTACTCATCCCGGGCAATATTTTTGCCTTTGAGCTTGCAAACATAAGATACAGGCCTTCTAAACGCCTTCTAAGTGCTGATTAAGAATAAAAGAAAGGTGAATTTTTGAAAAATGCGCTTCATGTAGTGCATGTCAAGAATGCCACTTGTCTTCTTTGTAGAAAGAGTATAAAAGTAATTTAAGGTGGTTACAATTGTGACCGTTGATGAAAAACAAATAATGAAAATTTTGTAATCAGCAGCTGCTGTTCGCAGTGTTTTATTTTTTCAGAATAAAACGGGGGTAATAAATACAACAACGTGCTACAGCTCGGTTTCGCAATCTGCAAATACGTCGATGTTTATTTAGCCTATTTAATATCTGGTGATTCAAAGTTCTAAGTGATAGCTTACACAGTAAAATATCCGCAAGTAGCAACTTCTAAAAACGAAACTTGCATACAATGGCGGCAACTTTTGAGTACCCAATCAGATTCTTCAAGGTGCCATCTCGCGAGCGTCTCTGCTCTTCACTACCATGTCCAAGTTGTATTTGGGGGATCTCATTGAATGAGGCGACCGTAGCCGTAACTTCGGGCCCACGCTTTGCGGTTATTATTGAGGTCCGCCCTTGCCTTAATAAGGGAAAGATGTCGCAATTCAAGTTATTTGTCAGAGATTACCAATAGATATTCCCTCCAGTGACTATACTCTTCACCAACATATCTAGTTCTTGTGCCCACATCCTTTGTTTAGGCCGGGTGAGTAAACAAGTAACAACCGGATAAAATTTGCGTACTCTGGGGCTGTAGGATGCCGTCGCATCACGCTTAGTAACAAAAGTGTCGCCACTGTTGTAGCTATGTGTTTGGCTTGAACATTTCGCTCAAGTGTTCATCTGTCAAAACCAAACGAAGAACTTGTAATGTCTGCTAAACTACGAGCATACTCAGCATTACACTAATGCGGTTTCATTGTTGACGCGCTTTGTAAGGGTCTCTTGGTGAATATTGTCCGGGCTTTTTGTGAGGATTTTAGATCGTTGTTTCCGATGATGGTCGCGGGATGGATCAGGGTGCTACCCTGAAAGCGTTTTTGAAATTTGCCCCTTCGCGCGCTTTCGGAGTTACTACGCCGCAGCCCTTTCCTTCCACAAACTGTTCCCTCTTTTTTTTTTCCAGTGACTTCCGCCACTTTTTTGCTAACCATTCTTCCTTGTCCAAGCACCTTGATGGTCATTACTTACTGGTCAGTCTTCGCTGTCGGCCTTTACTGTGAAGTTTCAGACCGCTCATGTGTGACCCATTCTTTCGGTGTACTGCGTAGGCGTGTCTGCCGTTGCAAACGGGTGTATGGAAGTTGCCGGTGTATTGCTTCTAACCACCGCGAATTATGGCTGATTTCTGTTCGTAAGAAAAGACAAGTCAGATGAGCGCTGAAATGTGTGGCGCTCCTGTAATGCGCAAGCGCTTCACTCATGTTTCCTTTGTAGCAAGCGTTACGTGCGCTCGCACATTTCATCCGTGCATAGTTGCTACTCGGACTCTGGCGTGGACATGCTTCACTGAAGGCAGGATGCAAACCTGCTGAACGCTTTAAATAATTGAGTGGTCGCGTCTTGCGTTCGCACAACTTGCACACCGTTGTGTGACGTCTATATCAAGGAGTTCTGTGCTGTTAGTTTTTTTCACTTGTGATAGCGTGCGACCCGTCTGTCTTTCAAGATAACTGAGCTGAAACTTATCATGGTCTCACTGCAGTTACCAATTATGACCATACCATGGACCAAGCAAGAAGCCTCAGTGATCATCATTTGCCTCGTCTCACTATTGACAAGGGCGTCATTAGGAAAGAAAACCTCGTTGCAATCTTCGAAGGGCCAAGAACCACCCATGGTCTCCGGAAGAGTTAGTCCATCGGGAAAAATCATGGCATCCGCGCCCTACGACAAGTCCTCATCTGCCTGGCGTGACACGTTTGCCATGCCCACGACACCTGCTCAACGTAGACGGGATCAACGGCTGCCAAAGCAAAATCTACTGCCCAGGGAGAAGAAGCCGAACATCATACTCATTTTGACTGACGACCAAGATGTGGAGCTTGGTGAGCAAGCTTTGCTGTGTTGTTGGCCTTGTGTTTTTTGCAACACAAAAGTGTGGGGCGAGAATATTGTAATAATTTCGTGTCTATGCTGTTTGTTCCCTTGGTTCGACTATTGTTCCATGCAAGATGGCTCAGTTGGTTTTAAATGGAGAGTAAGCAAAACAGTATTAAGCAATAAAAATATTTGAATTATACGAACTCTAGGCTGCTATATTATACTGTGCAGTACCTTCCAGCTGATTTCACTCTAGTCTGATAATCCTCTGTTCATGGCTGAAAAATACAGTTAGCGTCAGTGACCTTTCACTCTGATGCGTTTTTGAAAAGACATATAATCAGAAAAGGCATTAGTGAAATAGCAGCCAGGAATTGAATATTTTTAAATGCTTCATTTGACATTAGGTTAAATTTCTGATGGATTGCTCTGTTTATCATCTCATTGGCAAAAAGAACATTCCACAACTTCTATCATCATCTCCTTACTTTGACACAATTGTCAAAGGCTTCTGTAGCCTAGTGTGCTTTGCAACATTGTGAATGTTGCGGTTCTGCTTGACGCTACAGAATTTTTCATCTGTGAATGGGTAGCGATTATTCCCTTCAACTTTTTTTTCTTTCACAGGTTCGATGGGTTTCATGATTATTCCCTTTGTTTTTCTTGTTTTTGTTTTTTTCACAGGTTCAATGGGTTTTATGCCAAAGACGTTGCAGATCCTTGGCGAGGGGGGTGCTCATTTCCCACAGGCCTACGTTTCCACTCCAATGTGCTGCCCTTCGCGAAGCTCTATGCTCACTGGCCTTTATGCTCACAACCATCACGTGCTCACCAACAGTGATAATTGCTCCTCGCCCCAGTGGCAGCAGGAATTTGAGTCTCGCTCATTTGCTACGTACCTGAGTGCAGCAGGCTATCGAACAGGTGAGCATTTGTCTTGGCTCTTGCTTCTACTCGTAGCACTTCGAGATGCTCATAACAGCAGAACACTTATATGATGAATGGAGAAGCATATAACAAACTGGCATGAGCGATATTGTAACATAGTTGTGACGGTGAACAAGGCAGCCGCAAGTCTGGGAAGTATGCAACTCTATTTGGGCAGGGGTGTAGATGAACAGTGGTGTAGAACTTCCCTATGAAGACGATCGTGTTGGAGGCAGTTAATTCATTTAAACAGCAATTCCACTTTCTGAGAGTCTACTGTAGTTCTCTTCACTGCTTCTTCAAGCTGTTGCTATCAATTTGCTGGCCACTTCATAGCTGTGTTTTACTGCGTTTGTGTTGATGAAAACATCCCCGTTTTATAATTCTGTACAGCCTCTCGCGACACTCTCTCGATCTCTTATTCTTTTTCAGAGCTCCTGTAAGTAGTCTCCATCTGCTTTGTGGTAATGTGCTTATTTGGCTTTCAAGCTTATGATAAGGCCTTCAGGACTTCTTTTGCTCATGGAAGGGCGAAAGTGTATGGTTGTGGTGTGCAGTGCATGTTGATGGAACTTTCGAAGACGGAAACATTCAGCCATTTAATATATTTTCTGGCATCATAACAAAATATATTTGGCTACTTGTGAGTGGGTACCCTGATTGTTATTTTCTTCTTTCCCCCTTGCAGCCTACTTTGGCAAGTACCTGAATGAATACAATGGCAACCACATTCCTACCGGCTGGCGTGAATGGGCCGCTCTAGTCCGCAACTCTCGCTTTTACAACTACACTGTCAATGTCAACGGTCACAAACGCAAGCACGGTCTGGACTATGCTCGCGACTACTACCCTGACCTGGTGACCAACGACAGTGTAGCTTTTTTGCGCCAGTCCAAGCAACTGTTTCCAAATCGCCCGGTGATGATGGTTGTCTCGTATCCGTCCCCACACGGTCCAGAAGACTCTGCGCCCCAGTACCAACATCTTTTTCATAATGTCACGACGCACAGGTGAGCACTGATGCTAAAATCAAACCTGGTAATCATCATAATTGTTTCAAATTTCTTGGTTGTGCCATTCTTAAGAAATTGCCTCCAGTCCTCATTAAGTGCAACAGCTTTGATTTTGGCACAGCCTGAATGCTTTTTCGAGCTGCAACGGACATTTAAAAATTGTAAGCCACCTCATATCGTTTCACAGTCATGGGACCACAGCAACAGCATACAGCTACGCAATTCGCGTTGTGTGGGAATGAATGGGCAATAGCAAATAACCTTTTTTGAGCCAACACAATGGCTTCTTGATCGACGGATTATCCAGCTTGCAGTGCGACGTCATGCACAAGCACTAGTGATATCACTTATCTGCTAGGGATGTGAGGGCCTCTAGCACCGAATTAGAAGGTCCTTATTCATTGCACGACATGCACATGCCTTGTCAGGAAGAATACCATGCCGTTACAAATTTTTCCCCAGCAATCAATTGCATTTTCTCACAATGCTGACGGCCACTGCAAAAAAGTTTTGCGGCAGAATCGGTGTGTTGAGATGCTTCGTGCGTCTTCACAAAGCGGATGGAGTGCTAAGTAGCCATTAAGCCAGTATCATTAACAGTGATGAATGACATTGGACACTTCTGCTGTCATTTTTTTATATGCAGCGATGTATTTTATATTCTGGTTTCCTTCTTTGGGCTTGCGCGGGCTACCTCTCAAAAAAGAATGCTTTCTGAAAGCTAGAAAGAGAGCTTCGTATACACATCATTTCACAATACTGCTTTAGAGTTGCAAAGTACCAAAAATAGCATTTTCTCGACATGTAGTGCAAACTGCGATATGCTAGTTGAATAGTGTAGCCTGTGTGCTGCTGTTCCTAAACTCAGCATATGCCTTTAGAAGCAGTGAGAAGATGCGAAATCCTTTGTGACAATGCGGAGTTCTGACATTGTGCCTTGACTATGCCCTGTGTATAGTTGAGCTGACTATGCATATTGGTCACAGTGATGAACCACATGACTGTATGCGAGGCAACACAACATGACCAAGTTGAAGCAGTGCACATTGGCTAATCTCATTTAATTTCAATGATGATGATGGGCAGAAGTGTAGTCTCAGCATGATTTCTTAAAGCAGTTATGTTCCAGTGTGGAATGGAAGATGGTGGGAAAAAAATATTGGCTCAGGGTCGGTTGAAAATAGTATAGTGTTGAAAAGATTTTCAATCGCAAGTTTTGCTTGACACTATTGTTCGAAAACAGGAGAGCAAGCGTCACTTCCGGAAGCTATTCATGTTTAATGCGAAGAGACATTACTGGTGTGCTTGTTACAACTTTTGTTATGTCAGACATAAAGTGAGCTAGAAAAGGTAAATCAATTCTAACTTACTTTTCAGAACAATGTTATACAGATGAGTAGTATGCAAATAAAAATATTACAAGCGTTCACATGACTTTCACATGAAGTCTCATGTGAGCGGGTGCACTCATACAAGTTTAGAAACATTACATGTGTGCGCATAGAAGTCATTGATCCCATTGGGGGTTTGCAAAATATTGACGCAGCAGGTCACTGAATGAAGGACTAGTTCCAACTTAAGTTCATCAATGCCAGTGCTTTTGTATAAGTGCTATCTGTGTGTAGTTGCAGCTTTAAGCAGACTTAACAGCAGCAGAGTTAAAGCCACTAAATTATCTGCTGGTTAGATTAGCTGCTGTTGTGCGGCTACCTTGTTGGCCATCGACGGCAGTCGTCGTTCTACACAAAGCAACATTCCTAAGCTCGGTGTGGTGACTGTGAAGCAGTATTTCTGTGTAGTGTGAACAATAAAGCCCCGTGCACGTGCGCTGTTGCCTGTCCGACATTATGCTGATCTTGTCAGAACGGACTTGCTTCATCTAGGTGCAACAGGAACATGCAGCGAGCCATTGACTCCATAACAGGATCACTAGAGCAGTCAACAACCCACCACGTGGTCCTATGTAGACGACCGGGTATTGTCCCTTGGAAGCCCAGGGGTCGCCATCATTATGTGCCCGCAAGTGGCACTGGATTGGTAGAGAGAGAGACCAAAATAATAAGAAAGGCGAGGAGGTTAACCATGTCTGAGCCCCGGTAGGCTACCCTGCACTGAGGAAAGAAAGAGGGGAAGGAAAGTTATAGAGGAGGAGAAAAAAATCACTGACTGGGCCGATGGGTAACAGTTTCACGTTTCACATCACAAATGACGAAACAGGCAGGTGTCTTAGAGGCAACGCAACAGAGGAGCAGTCAGTTACTGTGTAATTTAGCCTATGCATTCCATAGTGTGGGCATGATGAAATATAGGCATGCAAGTGACTTTAGCTTTGATTGCAGACTTTTGTTTCTGTATACATTATCTTCATAATCATTGTATGTATGCTGTCCTTGTCATGAGGAATCAATTATAGCATGTAATGAAGAGCCATCACATTTAAAATATAACACCCACCTAACTCACAACATTTTACTGCGAGAAGATTCTAAGCTTGAATGCAAACGTGTAATGAACCTTTGACTATTAATAATGTTAAATGTCCAGTTTTAGAAAACAGAAGACAAGAATATTTTAAAGATTTTACAGAACACACACTTTTGCACCCAATGTTAATACCATCCGAAAATGCAATAGTCTACATTGAAGACGTTTTTCAGTTTCTAAAGGCCACATGCATTTTAAGCAAAATGTTTTTCGCACTCATCTTACCATCTCAATAAAATCACCTAGTATCTGGCGCATCATAGTCATTTCTGTCATTAAAATCACCTAGTATCTGGTGCATCATAGTCAATTCTACTTTTGTGCCATAAAAAACCAACATAGCTAACTACTAATTTGAATTATGAGCTGTGTTTTTGCATTTAGTTTCACTTCCAGTCAAGCTTCTGTGTGTGTTCTACATTGATGTAGAAAACATGTTGGGTAGCCTGGTTCTTGCATTCCTGTTGCAGGGGTCGTCTAAATGTTTATAGAACATTTTCAACTACATGTTTATTCAGAGTCTTGACCGTCCATTCAATATGATCAGCATGTATAATCTTTATTGAAGCAGGGAAAATTACAACAGAGCATCTTGATTTTCTTTTCACGACCTCTTTAATATGGTTATGTTGCACTTTTGCATATTTAAGAAATGAAAAAAAAAAAAATGCTTATGGCCCATATTTTTTAGCACTGCTTGTCTTGCAGATTTATCTTCTTTCTTTTTTCTCTGAAGGACACCAAGCTGGAATTACGCTCCAAACATGGACAAACAGTGGCTATTGCGGTACACCGGCCAGATGGAGCCTATTCATATTAAATTTACTGACATGCTTCACACAAAGCGACTCCAGACGTTGCAGACTGTTGATGATGCTGTGGAAAAGGTACTGGTTCTATGAGGAGATGTTGTTTGCTAGAGCTGTATTGTAGCAGAAATTTAATGCCCCACTTTTAGTGCTTCTCCACTAAGGCCATTGTATACATATCCTCACTGGAAGAGGATGAGGGCAGTGACAGCATAGCTGATTTGTTCTGCTCTGTGGTCAAGACCAAAACTGACGAGACACACTATCAGGGTTGCTGTTAGTGGCTACTTCGCAACAAATTAGCTACTTCACTATCCCTGCCGGAGTTGAAAGCTTCAGATAGGCGTTATGGCTACTTTATTGCTACATTGAACTTCTGTTTTGGCACATTTAGTAGCCATTTAATATTTGTAGATAAAATAGTACCCTTTGTTTTCTAGCTTCTATAACGTGCCAGCGGATGCGTGCACATGTCCTCCCCGTGCCAGCAGTGGTGCTCGTCGAGGCACTTCAACACAACGCCTGGTGCGCCTGCCAATATGGAACGACTATGTTTTCCTTTGCCTATTCAATGTCACTCACAGCCACTGTAAAGGATTAAACAAGAATTTGGTGGTGTTATAAACTTAAATTGTAATTAAAAAGGGGAAGCAATACAATATAACTTGAAAACTGGAGTTGGAATTTATGTGTACCTGTTTGCGAACAGCAAACTGGCAAAGTAGTGTGCATGTCGGCACACGCATGTTGGCAAACGTGGGGTTAGCATGCTGTTTACGCTGCCCATCCTCTATGCTCATTCAATGAGCCAGTTTCTAATGTTCACACTTAAACATGTACTCAGTGCGTTCTAGTGTAAACTTGATAAAAACAGAGACCTGCAAAAAGGTGAAGCTGGACTGACATTATGGCAGCTACTAATGATTTCTGGCCTGCAATTACAGTCGACGACCGATCATTCGAACTCCACAGGGAATGTAAATAAGTGTGAATTATTGGATGTCTGAAAAAACGAATGCGTCAAAAAAAAAAAAAAAACTTTAATTGATGCTTCAGTGAGCCGGAGGCGCGAAAAAGCTGTCAATGCGTTGCTGCAAGCACTTCCGCTTACGTGCGATGAAGTCTGTCGGCATGGTATTTCCCGCATGATATGCTCGCTATAGGACGACGAAAGAATTTTGAGGGCTCAATACAGGTCTGCATGCGCTGGCTCCAGAGCACATGGTGTGTCGTCATCGTCAGAGTCACTGTTGGGCGGTTGCAGAACCTGCTCAGTTATGTTGTCGTCATTTGATTCGGCACACGACACAGCGCTGCCAACGTTCGCGAAGTCTTCAAACGTAACTGCATCAGGAATCGGCACACCACTCTTTTGCATGTCGTTAATAATGTCCGCACTTGAGCTTGTTGCACTGGGCGGCAGGTCCTGGTCTTCAGTTACAGTGTTGGGTTCACTGCAAAACGAGAATCCAGCGTGCCGGAAACAGTTGCTAATCGGGCCTGCCGGCACTGCCTTCCAGGCATTGGCAAGCATGCTGACGACTGGCATCAAGTCGACGTTGTATTTCATCTGGCTCTCTAGGCGCAGCAACACGCGCTGTAGCATACGTGAACTATAGAGCACCTTCAAATTCTTTGACACCTTGATCTATCGGCTGTAAAATACTGGTAGTGTTCGGCAAGAGGTATTCCAGCTCGATGACTTTCAGGTTGCTGGTCGGCGCATGGGCAGTACAGTTGTCTACAAACAAAAGAACCTTGCGCTTCTGCAATTCAAACTTTCGGTCCAATCTTTGGACGTACTCTTCGAAGAACTTTTGCCCCGCCGCGGTGGTCTAGTGGCTAAGGTACTCGGCTGCTGACCCGCAGGGCGCGGGTTCGAATCCCGGCTGCGGCGGCTGCATTTCCGATGGTGGAAATGTTGTAGGCCCGTGTGCTCAGATTTGGGTGCACGTTAAAGAACCCCAGGTGGTCTAAATTTCCGGAGCCCTCCACTACGGCGTCTCTCATAATCATATAGTGGTTTTGGGACGTTAAACCCCACATATCAATCAATCAATCTTCGAAGAACTTTTGCATGACCCATGCCTTTGTATTGGCTATTTACAAGACAGGCAAGTTCTTTTTTCCTTTAAAACCACGAGGGTTTTTCGATTTTTCAATGACCAACAGCGAAAGCTTTTCTGTGCCGGTTGCATTGCTGCGACAATGATAGTGACTCGTTCTTTGCTGAGTTTACCGCCGTGGCAAGGTTCTCCGGAGCTGGAGAGTGTCTTCTCCGGTAGTAGCTTATAAAAAAGGCCAGTTTCATTGAGGTTGAAGGTGTCGTCCGCTGAGTAGCGCTGAAGCAGCTCCCCCAGCTTTCCGTAGCGGTAGTTCGCTGCCAGTGTGCTCTCCACGGCACCGCTCTCACCGCACATTTTCATGAAAGCGAGGTTGCATAGCTTTTTAAGTTTCGGAGCCATCGATTGCTGAACTTAAATCCATCAATGCTCAGCGCAGTGCCAAGGTCTCGGCCTTTTGCTTCAATAGGTGGCCGGAAACTGGAATTCGTTGAGCAACGGTAGTGTTAAGCCAGATGTTCAACGCTTCTTTTAACTGTGGATGAAAACCTTAGCGCACCCTTTTTGTTGACTCTGCCGTGACTAAAATTTTGTCTTATTTTTCATATAATCTGATATGGTTTGCTTTGAAATGTTGAACTCTTGGGCAACTTCGACTACCGGGCAATCACTGAGCACTTGCTGAATAATGGCAGCTTTCCTTGCCATGGTCAGCGTTGTGTATCTGCCGCGTTTTGTCATCGTCGGCGCTGCCTTTGGCGTTGACTGTGAGGGTACCATTGGTGCCATATGACGCAGATCTTTTGGGACAGCAGAGCACAGAATAAAGCGGGGTCTCGACACCAAACCGAACACGCTCAGAATTCAGCACACAGATGTGACAGAATGTTGGTGACCGCAGTACAGTGCCATAACAGCAAGGGGATACAGAAACTGGAATAGAGGATGTTTGCGATGTCGATAGGACCTCCCACAGATGAGCAGTACCTCCAAGATCGGCATTTTGTATTCGCAAATAACCAATTTTCTTTCGTTTTTCATCTTTGAGGCCATACATTGTATGGCATATGTACCGGAAAGTATAATGGCTGCCGATTCAGTGTGCGCGCATGTTTCGGAAATTGTCCGGATTATCTAATTCAGACCTAGTAGCTGTCCGAAATATCAGCCATTGCAACACATTAGTTCTATGGGGCCCTCGGGGGTGCTGCGCGGCTGTCCGAATTACCGAGCATGTCCAAATTATTGGTGTCAGATTTATCGGTCAGTGACTGTACAAGCACGACCTGCTTCTGGGATTGGTGTTCCTACTGACTGTATGACTGGAACGTCATGATCTTACTCTATCTCCTGCCACTACTCTATCTTTTCACATAGTTGTAATGTGGTCAATAAAACCTATGATTGTTCATTTACTTGCAACTAGCTTATGACTTGAAGGTTAGTTTTATTTCTGATTCTAATTGATATTATAATGGTCTTTCAATACCCTTTCTGGTCACAAAACTTCACCATCACGTTGTGAGGGAGCTTAAAAAGGCATGGACAGCTGCTGTGCCGTGGCGCTAATGTCGTTAAGAGACCATAGTTATCAGGCGTGTGGGGCTAATTCTGTAAAGGCAGCACATGTGCCCAGTGCTTGCTGGGAGTCTGCATGTGTACTCTGTATCTGATTTTTTTTTTTCGGATAAGGGCCGAGTTCAGCTTAAGCTGTACAGTTGCCTAATGATGCCATTCAGGTGTTGTTTACTAAGGTGTCATGCAAGGCTACTACTGAAAACATGTTTTTTTTTATGCCAAGTGTTCGTAGAAAGTTTGAGAACTCGAAGTGAATCATAACGCGGCAAGAAACAGATGACAGCCGCATTGATTCGAAGTATGTGCGTGTGTGTTGTGAAGCACTTTGATTTATCGGACATCATCCATGTGCACGATTTCAGGATAAACCGTGATGCCATGTCTTTGCCTCGAGACAAGCCGCACCTCAGACCTAATGCAATTTCTTGTGTGTGCGGTGGCCTACCAGCCTACCTCTCTAATTGCACGTCCTCAACACTGACTGTCTGAAAGCCACCGAAACAACTTTGAGAGTCATCGTCAGCAAGTGGAGTTTTCAGCCACGATAAAAGGGCTATTAACTACTTATTGCTGTAACAAAACAATAAGATGCAAGATTTTTGGATCAATATTTTTTAAAGCATTTTTTAAGCGTAGGCGAACATTATCTATTATATCTCTATCGTAAGCATTTGCACAGCTTTATTATCTTCAAGGAAAGATCGTGGTTACTATCTTATTAGGCATCCTAGATCACCAAGGAAGTACGGCCCTGAATGCAATGGCGCATGAATCCTTGTCACCCCGCATGTACGATATAAAAATTAAGATGTGCAATGTGAAATCAGGAGTACCTTATAATTCATTGTTTTCATTGGGGATGTTGACAGCACAAATATTTCAGACTTCCTGCGTAAATTTCAGTCCAAAACAGCATCAATTGAGCCTTCATCAATGCCACATCTTTCATCTTTATGTTGAAACCAGCATTTTTTTTTTTTCGGAGTCGATTCATTTGCGATTGTTGCAGAGTCTCAAAGGCAGCTTTGCCGCAATATGGGTGAGATGAGGTGAAACACATTGAAAATCGGAAGGTGTCACTGCCATTCGTACATTGACTGTACTTGTCTTTGGGAAGTTCGAATAGTAAAATTGTGGGGTAGAATTGAATCGAATAGCAAACACTATTAGACAACTATTCAAAAGCTAGATGATTCACTCACTCCTAATTAAATGTCATTGATGTCATTTATTCTCGTTTTACCACAGCTGTGTTTTCCCTCTGTCTTATATTTGCAGCTGTACAATGAACTGCTGAGTTTAGGTGAACTGAACAACACTTACATTTTCTACACATCTGACCATGGCTATCACCTTGGCCAGTTTGGGCTTGTAAAAGGAAAATCGATGCCTTTTGAATTTGACATTCGGGTGCCTTTCTATGTGAGGGGGCCGAAGGTTCCTCCAGGAACGAGGTACGTTGACTTTTTCACTCTTTCTTAGCAAGCGAAATGAGCTTGCATATTAGACATCTTTATAAAGGAGTACGCGATCATTGGTGTTGAGTGAGGTGGGGGAAATACAGTCTGTTAGCAGGCCCATGTGATTAAGAGTAAGGAATTTTGGCATATATCAAAGTGCATTTGTTTGTCGAGTAACCCTTTGGGGAATGGTGTGGCAATGGTATTCTGCTACTATAAACGCATAGGGTCATGATCTGGGAGCAACAGTTGCCGTCCATCTAAAGGCTCGGTGCAAATATATTCGCATGATTCAGTTTAGTTTAGTTTGAACAAGTTTAGATTGTCAAAATTATTCAAAAGTTCTACCGTGTGGTGTCATTCACCACTAACCTTTTGACGTGCAAAACCCGTAATGACAAAAAGCAGTAATGGAGGTTGGGTCCTTGCGATTCTCCGTAACATTGTAGAAATCTGAAATCGGCAAGAAAATTAGGAGGCACTTGCATGGGTGGGATCTTTTGGTCGGAATTTTACTGTAGTAGAATGTGGTAATCTGGCTGGTTTTCCCTAGCAGTGTAATTTTTTAGCATTGTGTTTAATTATGAAAGCTTTGTTGTACCTTGTGTCGTACTGCTTGCAAACCCTGCAAAGTAATTGTTTTCTCGGCTTGCACTTTCAGGTTAAAAGATATTGTACTGAATATTGATTTAGCACCAACCTTTCTAGATATTGCTGGCATTGATGTTCCGGAGCATATGGATGGCAAGTCTATATTTCCCATCTTGGAAGATGCCTACGATTCCATGAGGTTTGTTGTCTGTTGAGTGTTTAATGCATATATGATTATTTCTTTATTTTTATTCTAGTGAAGGAACAGCATGTTCAGTCATGATTCTCAGCAGAGAAGGCTTACCAAAAGTGATTGAATCATTTCAATGGGAAAGCATTTCGAAAGCATGCATTTCAGTTGTGGTCTGTCATTTTCACGTGCTTGCAATTTTAACTTCTATTAAATACTCACATCCCTGTGTTATGTATTAGTCATGCTGCAAATGCTATGCTATCTGGAATTATTAAAGAAGACACTTTAGACCGGTTGATGGTGAATCATGGGAGAGGCCTTTGCCCTGCAGTGGGCGTAGCCAGACTGATGATGATGATGAAAGTGCAACAATTAGTTTAGATTGATAAATTATACTCTGAAAATTTTAGTGTCATTAATTTAATTCCAATACTCTGAAAGCTCTAGTGTCAACAATGTCATTGCCATATTTTTGTTAATAGATGAGAAAATCACTGTAAAAAGTTTCATTTCTAAATTTCTCACCAGAAGCGTCGATGGTGACTTCGCTGATATAAAAGCGTTTTTTTTAGTATTCTGAGAACCATCGGACAGTAAAGCCAGGGCAAGTATCGGGCATTGTGCAACAAACTTGCTCAAGTGGCTGCTGACTGTGATGCCATATAGTACCACCGAAGACAGCTGCTTTCCGCTGTGACGTGCATGCTTGCTTTGTCCCCCTCTCTTTCTATCTCACTTTACACTTTCAATCTTTCCCATTTCTTTTCCCTGCGCAGGGTAGCGTACCGGTTATGCCAAACTGGTTAACATCTCTGCTTATTCTCTCACTCGTTTTCCTTCTTTCCTTCATACAATGGTATTGTTAAGAAGTAACGTGGACGAAAAGACAAATTTTCCCGTCCAGCGGCAAGTTGTCTTTTCGTCCACGTTGCTTTTTTTACACTTGCATCAAAATTACTCTAAATAACTTGCACTATGCTATCTTTTGCTTTATTTTATTGCCTGTTACTGCTTATTATTGTGTCAAACTAAAATGGAAAGGGGTCCTTAATGTTCGTCTTCTTTCATTTGAGTAATCTGGCCACATTGGACTATGGAATTTTTCGAAACTTCCTCTATCTTTCATTTCAGTAATCTGGCCACAATGGCTCCTCGAAATTTTTTGAAACTTGGTGTGTTGAGTCTCTGGCTGTTTCACAAGTACTGTGGGCTCTATAGAAATACGCGACATAACTGTGACTGTCAGAGTAACTTCAAGGAGGTGTTGCCAGCTGCATTTTCTTTTTGCACGTTGTCTTGCTTCTCACTGCAAACGGTAGTGCTTTTGGTATCTTTAAAAGTAATTTACTAATGTGAGAAAAATCGTTGTTCTTTTAGTGTCCCTTAATGTTGCATGGGCAGTGCTTTGAGCAGATTGCAGTAGCAGTTTAACCATTGATGACCCGAAGAAGAGGTCATAGTGGTCATGGCTTATTCAAAACAGCCAGCCATTACGTTAAGGGCCCAAAATAGACTTACACTTAGGCCTCATCATAACAAAGTTGCATCTTTCATGAAAGCATGTTCGTTATATCCGAAAATTGGTTACAAGTGTTTATTCCTGAACGCTGTATCTATTGCAAGACTACTTTCTATTTAGTTTGTTATAACCGGTATTTCGTTATATCGAGGTTTGAGTGTATGCATATGGCTGGCTATGCAAGGCACACCAGATTTTATTTTAGAGTTAGTGATGCATGGCGATAGTTATGGTCAGCGATATTGCATCTGAAACTGACTTGTGATGAAGCATCTCCTAATGTAAAGACGCCACATTGTTCGTAATGAATGTTTTGAAAGATTGGGAAGCTTTCATACTGGAGGGGAACCTTCATTGCACAAACTTTTTGAGGTGTGAACTCATTTCTATTGTAGCTTGCTGTTTATAACTGTAATGTAGGGACCATCTGTTAGCATCACTGCTCAAATTTTTGACAGTCTACTGTTCCTGACGGCTGTGTAAATGTGGCATTTTCTTGTAGTACTAGTACAGACACAAGTTGTAGCAAGGAAGAGTTGTTTAAAAGTAGTTCTTTTGGGCACTTGTTCATACCGTTGCTGCATTTAGGACTCATGTGTTCTGCTTATCACAAGGATCTAATTTCATCCTCTTTGCATGTTGTTGTTTATGGTAAAAGGAGTGGCCACAGGCGAGCTGAGATAAAACGGAGGAAGGCCTGGCGAGACAGTTTCCTCATAGAGAGAGGGTGAGTAGTGCGCATTGAATGTTTGATTGTAATCATGAATGCTCTAAGGCTATTTATGTTTGGTCATTTTTTGTATGTGTGTGTGTGCATTTCCTTTCTATATACGCTCCTTTACAGATCTAGCCGCTGACAGTGCTGTGAAAAAAATATAAGGACAATCTGGCCTATTTAACCAACAAGTTAATAAAAATTATAAGTTTACTCTTGCTTTATTGTGCCAGTGGCCATAAAAATTACTTTGCAGACTTCTGCTCACTAAAGTTCGCTTTTTATGCCCTTGTACTATGCAATGTCCACTTGAAAATTTAGGTTGACCATTGTAGTTGTATACAAGTCTTGCATTTGCCGATTTCTTGCATTTGCCGATTTCCCAGTCCTATGTGTATTGCATGTCGTGATGTACAGATCTCGCGTGCAAGCTTGTTGGAGGAATGCAAGGAGGCCGAGACTTCGAGTTTTCGAATAGGGGCCCCAAAGAAATAGCGCCAAAGCAACTGCGCATGCGCAAAACCCAAACTGCGTTTGGGTTTTGGTTTAGGGACGCTGTTTCTTGAATTTAGTGGGACACCAAAGCCTGCCCCAAAAGTTTTTGGTCAGACAAAGGTGACGACACCCACTGAATAGATGGCTCTCGGCCAAGACTAGAGTGACATAGGGCGAGTATCTGAAGCGCCGCAGACCCTATTCGAAAACTCTTCACTCCTGCTTAACTCAAAGCGTCCATATGCAAAGGGCTATTCGAAAACTCCCTTTTGCGTAAACTCAGCTGGCATTTTCTGCCAACGAGCGAGCTTAGCCATCCTTGTCCGATAGCCATTCAGGCTTGCTTGGTAACTTAAGGCTGCTTCTAATAAAGCGATCAATATAACCAGTGTCTGTTATCTCTAACTTGGTTACGAATAAGCCACTCATACAAACTTCTTAGTGCCAAGATACTTCATGGCAATTTGCGATTTACCGCCCCATAGGACAGGAGGGACTTTCTCACATTTACACTGGCCAGGGTCTCAGGCTTAATGATTAAGTCAATCAGCTGTTACGTGTAAATAACATTGAGTCATTGAGAAATGGTGGCTGAATATTAGTCAAGTTGTGAGCTACAATTAGATTGCGGTTCCATACACCTTGGAAGCAAATTAGAAAGGTTTTGCCTGCATAACAATTGTTGTTAAATGATACTGCCTCTCAATTCATGGTTGTCACTCGACCTGGTGTCGAAGTTTTAATAGTGCTGCACCGAATTTTCCAATTCATTGCAGTACAGTCGACGACCGATAATTCGGACTCCATGGGCAACGTAATTAGGTTGTAATTATATTGAATGTCCGAAAAAATGAAAGTGTCAGAAAGAAGCACTTTTTTCAACGCTTCAGTGACCTGGAGGCCGGAAAAAACTGTCATAATGTGTTGCTGCACGCACTTCTGCTTACATGCAACCAAGTCTGTCTGTGTATTTCGTCTGTATTTCTGCCAGTGGGGTATGCTCACTGTAGGATTACAGGTAGGACGATGGCTCCAGAGTACGTGGTGTGTTCTCATCATCAGAATCGGAATCACTTGGCAGTTGCAGAACCTGCTCAGTTATGTCGTCATCGTTCGATTTGGCACATGACGACACGGCACTGTCAACATTTGGGAAGTCTTCAAACGTAACTGCGTCAGGAATCAGCACACTGCAGCCTTGCAGCTCGTCAATAATGCCCACATTTGAGCTCGTTGCGCTGGGTGGCAGGTCCGACTCTTCAGTTGCAATGTTGGGTTCTTGAACTCTCGACCTCTCGGGCAACTTTGACCTGCGGGCGACCACTGAGCGCTTGCAGAATAATGGCAGCTTTCCTTGCCATGGTTAGCATTGTGTATGTCTGCCACATTTTGCCGTCACCGGGACGGTTTTCGGCGCTGGCTGTGAGGTTTTGGCACGGTTTTGGTGCAAAATGGCACCAATGGTGCCATTTAGCGCACATCTTTTGGGACAGCAAAGCGCAAAATAAAGCAGGGCCCAACACAAAATCGACTGCGCTCAGAATTCAGCGGTATCAAGTACCGCAGGCGCATATGACAGAATGGCGCCGATAGCAATACAGTGCCCCGCAACAGTGCGGGGATACTGGAACCAGAACATGGGGGGTTCGCGATGTCGATAAAATCTCTTACAGATGAGCAGTGCCTCCAAGATCGAAAAGCCTCACAAAAAATCGCCAGTTTGCTTTTGTTTTTCATCTCTGGGGCCATACTTTATGTTGTATGGGTACCAGAGGAGATAATGGCTGCGGATTCAGTTTGCGCTCTAGTTTCTTACATAGTCCGGAATAATGAATGCAGATCAGGGAACTGTCCGAAATATCGGTCGTCTTTACACAGTTCTATGGAGCTATTGGCGGTGCCATGTGGCTGTCCGAATTACGGAAGCATGTCAGAGTTATCGGTGTCCGATTTGTCGGTCGGCGACTGTATTATTCGCTTTTTGTGAGACTTTAGACTGCGCAAATCGCTTTGATTGCTGGCTACATTACCCATTCCTCTGCGTTTATGTTTAGCAAAGTCTCAAAGGACCATATGTTTGATGGAGCCTACAACTCGACTAAGGAACGCAACCTGCATGTCAAGTGCACGTCTGGAAGACATCCTTCACCATGTCAGCCGCATCAGGTATTAGTTTATTTAACCATGTCACTCACCTGAGAGTCACTGTATTTTGAATGGCATCATCCAATAAGGGACCCTCTGACACGAATTAAGCACGTCTTCTTCATCGCCTCTTCTGGAACCATGGAAGCACTAATGTCATTGTGCAAGTGGCAACGTAAAAAAAACACTGTTATGATAATATTTTTAGCAGATAAACCATATTAGTTTGTGATAAAAGTGGCACACAGCGGCTACTTTTAAGATCTGAAGTGTTTTCACTCCGACGTTTAATCACCTAGGAGTGTCGACATTGGCTGGTCGTTTTGATTGGTTTGACTTGACAAGTCGCATGTAATATTCATATAGTTCCTGCTAGGCCATGCTATTGCGTGCTATAAATATATAGGCACTCCTTATTTATACTTCCTCAGGCACAAAAGAATTTCCATTTTCAAATAGGAGATTTAAATCTCGTAAACGATTCCAAAGCAGTGCTAGGAGCACTGCATTACTGCCACCTTGAGGCGAGTCATCTGGTATGGAGCTCTAAGGCATTCATGGTGATTAGAAACGGCCTTTAATGTTACTGGCAGTGTGAAATGTGAAAGGGAACGTTTCTTGACGTGTTCTGCTCGAGTTCTAAAAAATAAGGATGGTTGCTTACTGGGCTAGTTGGTTCATTCAATACATGTAAGAGCACAGAACTCCAAAGGATGACAGAGACTCCGGCAGCACTCTTCACACTTTGTCTCTGTCATCCTCCCCAGTTTTGCCCCATGCTACATGGGTTGATACTTGAGAAATTTTAAAAAATGTCGGGCGAAGACAGTCATGTGGTGGTCGTGGGCCGCGGGTATTAGACCCCTGCCCTATGGCATCCCTTTGTGACCTGCTGTGCAGTTTTAACGGGTCAAATCCTCCAAGTATTTAATGTTTGCTTCCCTCATCCCTCTAGCATGAACACTGCATGTGCCAACTTTTCGTGCTATGTTTCAGAGATGGGAGTGCATTCATGATGGCTGGCATTGGCACATGCGTCGTTGTAAGCATCCCCGACTCCACCACCGTAAAAGCTGCGTCTGCAAGGCGGACAATGAGGACCACCTGCCTGAACCGGGCACTGGCGACATTCCAGTGCCAAGCGTGGTCAAGCTGAAGAAGCCCAAGGAACATCGCCGGCATCACCACCATGGCCAGCACTCCCACACAATGGAAGAGTTGCCTTCTGTGACATCATCTGCGAGTGAGACTATGCTTGCTTCCCATCGCCTGGAGCCATCTGTCAACTCTCAACTCACACTGGAGGAACGCAAGCAGCAGCGGAGGTTTCTTCGAGAGCACGTGAAGCAGTGTAAGCTGTCTGAAAACTGTGTTCTATACTGTATTTTGTGATGGCCACATTATCATGGATAATGATTCCTCAAGAACATGCTGCCGAGAAAATTTGTTCATAATGAATTTTTATGAACTAGATTGGCTTTACAACTGCAGCAGGGTACACATTTGGACAGGTTGGTTCCTGATTAGGAATGGAAAAACAGCACTAAACAAGACGGGACAAGAAAGGACACAAAAAGACGCAGACCACGGCACTACAATGCTGCAGCATTGTAGTCTGTGTCCCTTCGCGTCTCACGGTTTTTGCACTGCTTTTCCTTCTGACTTTCCTACTTTTATGTCGATACAAATACACATGTAGACACTTCAGGCAAATTTGAGCAGACAATCTCGGTGCTTCATAAGAATTTCAAAACGCGCTAAGAATGAGCAGAATGCGTATTGTATGCTTTGCGTCGGTCGAGAAGAATAATGGCTTGATGCCTGGTGTCTTCTGCCGTGCCCAACACACACATATTCAGCTCATCCCGGCCCATGTCATCCATGGCTTTTCACATGGCTGGGTGCTTTTGCAGCCTAGGCACTGTATGTTGGTCAGCTGTGGTGGATGCAGTGACCAAATGCTAGCCAGGGCAGCCGGTGACTTCATGTGTGCTGCCTGCCAGCATACCTTGTGTCTGAGATAATGCAGTTTAACTTAGATGTAGTGAAGCAAGCAGCAGTGCAAGATTATTGTGCTCCTACTTATGGCTGTCTTCATTGTGCCTGCATTACGACCTGTGTGTGTTTATAGCACGGAGTAAGATAAGAGAGGAGCACCTACTCCACTCGTCTGAAAGGGACACATCTTGCAACGCCGCTTCATGCTTTGCGATTCGTCTGCCAGGTGGCGCTACGAATGGAGGAAAGCGGCGGAGGTGAGCATGCTTTCTGCAGAGCCGCAAGTGGGGGCTCCATCTGTCATTGCCAACGGCATGGACCCGCGCTTGGCCGCGTTCATGGGTCTGCTCGCCTATCCGTTTTGTCGTTTGCTCCGCGCATGCATTACCTCTGCTACCATTTTTTTTCTGTAACGAGTGTGACTATTGCAGTTTGCGGATCGATGTTATGAGAAGAAATAACCCAAATGTATCGTTTTACTTCTCTTATTTGAAACAGGATAAATTCCTGACATCTTTAACGTGGACCACACAGAATTATTCAATGCCACTACCATGTACATACACATAATATATATATTAACCTAATACATGAAGTAACATTGCCGAAAGTGAGCTTCGATCGGGGCAGAGAGGGTCTCTGTTGTCGCCTATAGCAGTAGAGCTGTTTGCACCGCTTTCTGCCGCACATTGTTCGTTGGAAGGCGCGCTCAAGCTGTTGTCTTAGATCCTTGCTAGGCGGCCAACAAAGGAGTCCTCTCGTAGGCAAGTCTGAGAATTTTCATTATCTGGGCAAAAAAACGCGCCATCTCTGTATGCGGTTGTAGACAAATTGATGTCCCTTCTCTCTCTTCAGTACCGGTGTGTTGGTTCTTCCTGAAATTCAGCGTCATTGAGTGCAGCCACGCTTACCTCAAAGATAGAACGAATTGCTCCTTTTCGAAGTCGAGGCACTTTCTTTACGTCTAGTAGAACGTTTTCTTTGTGTTCGCTGAAGTACCTATCAAACATGAGTTGCTTCTCGAAGTGGCGAGCACATATTTTGTCCTTCGATTTCAGGTGTCGCATACTCACGGGTACTTTTTAATGCCACTGATGCAGTAGCAGCGGATCACATGGGGCCGCGAAGAGCGGTATCTTTCCCACCCTTTGTCATAACCAGACTTGCAGCAAACACTTCATCGCGCTCTGTCCAGTTACCAAAAGTCTTCACACACCAATACGAAGATATCTTGGCTTTTCGAGCATGAATAAGCTCATTCAAGATATTTTAAATGAAAATGTCCGGCCAACATTGCCGTCCAGGTGTGCAAAACAAGCGTTTGTCTGCTCTGCCGTTCTTTTACAGCAGAATTTTTCGTCTGCTTTGTCTAAAGATCAGTAACAGTGTTTCGCATATGTGTAAAAAAAGCGGTACGATGTTTATATTTCGCATTTCATTATGAGTATGCATATATACATTTCGTTTGGTTGTCATACTGAGGCAGCCAAGCAAACTGTTTTGTAGCAGACGACACGCTCCGCGCTCGCCGCTCCTTGCCGCCGCCACCGCAGATTGCCCCCAGTTCGTGCATGAGCTCATTAGCTGTACAGATGGTGCTATGCGTTGTGATACCTGTTGGGAGAGAAGGAAACATTACAAAAGCAGGGAGAGAAGCGGAACAGGAAAGCAAGGGAATGAGTTAGACCACCGTGTGCGCGTTGCATGGTGTGTCCTGCGTGAAAGCATGGGGCGGTGGCGGAGTCGGCACTCCTCCCTTATCTTACTCCGTGGTTTATAGATGCTGAGTGAGATCTTCTATTCTTTACTCGTGCATGTGTGGCACTCGCATGTTAATTAGTATGTGAATGTTTTCTGTGATTTAGTTATTAGAGCTGTGCGAATAATAAAATTCTGGATGTGAATCGAATAGGACATTTTTTGAATAGGTGCCAAATATTTGTTTAATATTTCTAGTTATCCAAAGTTTTCGAGTTTTCTAGCTACCTGAAGTGAAATTACAGAAAAAAGGTTGCAGAACACATTCTTATGAGATAGAAACATGGAAGTGTTTCTTTTGGCTGGGTTGGTTAAGTTTGGTGGCATGGTGTTTTCTTGTTGTTTTATCTAAGATGAGGCAACGCAGTGGTCAAAGTCTATTCATTTGCATGATTTGGTGCCACCAATGTGGTGTCACAACACTTTACACGTTGAAGGAAAAGACGCTATTTCCTTTGCCCCCTCCTCTCCAACTTTTGTGGAAGCCCAACTCTTGGAATTCAGAGTTGCAAATCTGGCTTGTTGATGTCGGTGTATAAAAACTCCTGAAATTCCGGATGCTGAAAATCTTCGCCAAATTTTCGTTTTACTTTCTAGCCTGAAACTGCAATAATCAAAGCGCCCCCGCCTCTGCCACCTAGGTTCAAACGAGCATTGACTCAATCTGTTTGTAGCCATAACAGAGCTCTAAAGTTGCTTTGCCACAATACCAGAGTGCGACGAGGTGAAGCGTGTGTATGGGACCAGGGATCAGCGTGACAGCAGGTGCGTGCGTCAGGCAGCTAGTGCTGCCCCGTTTATTCAGTCCGTCACATTTATAATACACTCTGGGCAACGCCCCTTTGATCAACACGGGATAGCATCAAGATCGGGCGAAGCCTCTTGAGCTTATCGTGCGTAGCGCACGAGTAAGGCGCGATACGATACATCCTTTTTCCTTAGGAAAACAAAGAAACTGTGCAGTTATTTACATATGCGGAAAACACAATAGCTTGAGGTGGCACTTCGTAACCAATGAAGAACATATAGAAACAAAGGGAGAGTTCAAGCAATTTGTTCAAAGTCTTGGTCATATTCTAGTCGTTGTGGTGGTGGTCTTTGCGTTCTCAGCGACCTTCTGAATGCTGGCGTTGGACTACTCTGTGTGCCCGCAGTAGTTGGGTCATTGCTTGGCGCTGTGTCTTCGACGTGCCGCGCAGCTGTCGAGGTGCTTGGCTCTACGTTGCTCCCGTTGGGAACAGAGTCCTGCTGGAAGGATTCTCCAGTCAGTAGCAAGTGCTTGCGGTTGCGCCGGAGGCAGCGCCCTTCCTGTGTGATTACGTGGTACGACCTTGGATATGTTGACGGCTTCAGAACCCGTGCTTTGGTGGCCCACGAGCCGCTCTGGACTCGCACAACGTCGCCTTCATGGAGTGGGGCTAGTGGGTGTGTGGACGGTCGAGACTGACGATGCTTGACGACTCGGTGGGAAGGGCCACACTGGTAGTCGGGTAGCTGCGTCCGCAGCCGGCGGCCCTGGAGGATCTCTGCAGGTGTCAGTCCACATTCCAAAGGAGAGGTCCTGTAGGCCAAAAGAGCCAACCAAAAATCCTGTTTAGCCTCGGTAGCCTTCTTAATAAGAAGTCTCCTCACTACCTGCACCCCCTTTTCAGATAGTCCATTAGAACGCGGGAACCCTGGACTTGAGGTAATGTGCTTGAAATCGTAAGTGTGCGCAAATGAAGCGAATTCACTGCTCGAAAATTGAGGACCATTGTCTGATAGCACCTCCATAGGAATGCCATAACGTGCAAAAATAGCACTAGTGGCGTTAACGACGGTCCTCGCAGTGGTGTCTCGGAGGCATTCGACTTCCGGGAAGTTTGATAATGCGTCATAGACACACAGGTAGGACTTCCCGCCATAGCAAAAGAGGTCTATGCCTACGTGATACCAGGGTTGGTCAGGCACGGACCGCATCAGAAGTGGTTCCTTCGGCTGGCTGTACGCGTATTTTTTTGCATGTTACACACCTCTCGGCGAATGCTTTAATTTCAGAGTTCATGCCAGGCCAGAGAACAAGGCGACGAGCCCTAGCTTTGCATTTGGCGATTCCCAAGTGCCCTTCATGGATCCTGTGCAACGTCTCACTTTTCACGATGTTCGGAATTACGACCTTGAGCCCCTTAAACAAGACTCCTTTAATGGAAGAGAGCTCGGTTTGAAAAGGCTCCAGCGGGCCTTCTATTGATTCACCCGTGGTCAACTTCTGCAGCACTACTTTCAGATAGCTGTCTTTGGCAGTTTCCTCGGCCAGATGCTTCCACGTTCCCTCGCTGATAAATGAGGATAACGTACTTACGGCATGCACTTCTGCGTCATTCGTGCTGACGTCATCCCTGCCTTCACTGCTGGGTGCTCTCGACAGCATATCTGCGAGCATGAGCTGCTTCTCTGGAACGAAATGCAGTTCAAAGTTATATCTAAGCAATCGCATGAAAAAACGTTGCAGTCTGGGTGGCATGTCGCCGATCGCTTTCTTTGATATAGCAATCAAAGGGTGGTGGTCCGTTTCAATGATGACCGTTCGGCCGTACACAAAATGGTCGAACTTCTCGCAACCGTATGCAATGGCGAGAACTTCTTTTTCTATTTGGGAATAGCGTGTCTCTGCTTCGGACAGCGTTCTTGACCCGTATGCCACAGGCTTCCACGAGCCGTTGTAGTTCTGCAACAGCGCGGCACCTACACCGCTGCGTGACGCGTCACATGAAATCTTCGTTTCTCTTGCCGGATCGAACACCGCCAGCAACGGTTGGCTACTCAAGCTGTGGCATATTGACGCCATTCCTGTGCGTGATTGGGAGTCCATTCGAACACCGCATCTTTCTTAATTATGCTGCGCAGTATCTTTGTCCTCTCAGCTAATGTGGGAATAAATTTGCCGAAGTAGTTCACAACCCCTAGCATTCGCTGTGCTGCTTGCTTGTCGCGTGGCTCAGGAATCTGCAGCATTGCCTGAGTGAGTGAAGGATTTGGCCTGATGCCTTCCGCAGAAATTACATGGCCTAGGAAGCTTATCTGATTGACGCCAACGATGCATTTAGCTGGGTTAAACGTTAGTCCTGCTTTTTCTGCCGCCTTCAGCACCTGCCTCAGTCGTTGGTCATGCTCTTGTCTTGATGATCCCCAGATAAGTATGTCATCGACATAGACTTTAGTTCCAGGCAAAGCCTCAAAGATGTCGGTAAGTGCTTTCTGAAAGACCTCAGAGGCTGCTGATATGCCAAAAGGCAATCGCAAAAAATGGTAACGACCGAAAGGCGTCGCGACGGTGCAGATTTTCGACGTTTCGTCATGCAGTGGAATTTGGTAGAATCCTGAATCGGCATCTAGTCGCGTGAACACCTTAGCCCCTACGAGCTCCGACTCGATATCTTCTCTCCTTGGCATTTCGAAGTGTTCCCGCTTTATGGCCTCGTTAATTTTACGTGGATCCATGCACACGCGCAGTTTCCCATCCTTCTTGCGCACTATGACGAGAGGGCTCACCCATTTTGTAGGTTCCGTGACCTTGACAATTATGCCTTCCCGCTCCATGCGATCCAGCTCCTTTCGAAGCGGCTCCCTCAAGGCCAGCGGTACTCGACGGGCTGTCTGGACGACTGGGAGCGCTCCTTCGCGTAGGACCATGCGGTAGTGGCGTTGGAGACAACCTGTGCCAGAAAAAAGATGGCAAAAGTCTTTCACTACTACTTCGGAACTGGTTTGCGAAACGGTATCCACCTGTCGCGCTATTATTCTGAGCATCTCGCATGCCTGCAGACCGAAAATCGCTTGAGTTCCCTTGCGGACAATGAAGAAGTCCTGAACGGAAGTACGGTCATGCAATGTCACTTCTTGCCTCACGATACCCATATGTTTGATCTCGTTTTTACCGTAGGAGCATAAGACAGCACTGGTGGGCTTTAACAGTGGCTTGGGGTTCATGCTTGCGTACAACGCAGCTGGGAGCAAATTAGCCTGAGACCCAGTGTCGACTTTGAAAGCAATAAGCTTTCCTCCCACTTTTGCCGTGACTATCCAGTCTGATCGACTGCTCTTACTACCAATAGTGAGAATTTCAAAATCATCATCGCTTCCTTGCAGTTCACCTACTTGCGGCTTTGTTTTGCAGCATACGGCAAAGTGATTTTTCTTATGACACGCGCGGCATGTCTGTCCGTACGCTGGGCATTTGCGCGGTGCGTGCGCCCGACCACACTTTCGGCATTTACCGCTCTTCTGCTGCTTAGCCTGTGAACTGCCACTTGTCTTGTGCACGGTATCTACTGGTTTCTGCTCTCGCGTCCAGATTTTTTGGTTTGCTGCCGTTATCTCAGCTGCCTTGCATACTTCTTCGGCCTTTTGTAACGTTAACTTGTTGTCGGACAAAAGCTTCTCTCGAGTCTTAGCTTCATTTGTGCCAAAAACAATTTGGTCTCTTATCGTTGAATCTGCTTGCTCTCCAAAATTGCACGCTCCTGCCTTCGTCTTCAAGTCTCGTAAAAAATGTTCAAAAGGCTCACATGGTTCTTGCTTTCGGGTACGGAACAGAGAACGCTGATGTACCTCATTGACTTGAGACGCACAATAGGCGTCGAACTTTTTGATTACCACGTCGTAGTCATTCTTGTCCTGGTCTTCAGTGAAACTGAAGGTGTTGTACACCTCTATGGCTTCTTCTCCAGCGATGCTCAACAGCAGCGCAGTTTTCGTCGAAGCACGTCGTGCTTTCGTAGGCTCTGTCGCTGTCAAAAAGAGCTCGAAGCGTTGCTTGAAAAGTACCCATCGCTTGTCTATATCACCTTCCAACCGCAGTGGCTCTGGAGGCTTCACTAATTCCATGCTGGCATTCCTCGGATGGGCGGCTGGGGGTATGGCCTAGATACTTCTGACACCATGTATGGGACCAGGGATCAGCGTGACAGCAGGTGCGTGCGTCAGGCAGCTAGTGCTGCCCCGTTTATTCAGTCCGTCACATTTATAATACACTCTGGGCAACGCCCCTTTGATCAACACGCGATAGCATCAAGATCGGGCCAAGCACCTTGAGCTTATCGTGCGTAGCGCACGAGTGAGGCGCGATACGATACAGCATGTGAAAACTCTAAGGGGGGCCACTTTTAAGCGGATGTTGACTATTTGTTTTCAGGAATTTCGAATACTTCGAATAGTAAAACTGTCATGCGAATCAAATCAAATAGTAAACGCTATTAGAAAAAAATTTAAAAGTTTGAATCGTCGCTCATCGCTAATTTTTATAGGTTTCAAACTTGTTTTTGCGTTCCAGACACTCTCACAGCACAGTTTTTCTTGGTGCGCTTACCCGCGCAGTTTGCGCTTGCAATAGAAATGCACACTGGTTTCTCTGCTGCAAATGAGTTTAGTGGCGATTCCTCCGAAGTGCCATTTGACTGCCGAATTGGAATATGATTTAGTAAATGTCGGCCCGTCATACGAAGAGTTATTCACGAATGAACTCATTTGTTGATGAGTGAGTGACATTTAAAAACCGTGCGCGGCAAGACGATACTGACTGGATCAGAAGTGGATTTTCTCCCGCTGCGTTTTCACCGCCTCTTCATGCACTCGTTGGTGCAAGTCTGTCGACTTCAGTCGCTTATTTTAGTACGTAATTATTTAACAGTCGTATAGATTCCTGCCCTGCCGTGGTGGTCTAGTGGCTAAGGTACTCAGCGGCTGACTTGCAGTTCGCGGGCTCGAGTCAAGGCTGCGGCGGCTGCATTTACAATGGGGGCGAAAATGTTGTAGGCCCGTGTGCTCAGATTTGGGTGCACGTTAAGAACCCCAGCTGGTCGAAATATCCGGAGCCCTCCACTGCGGCGTCTCTCATAATCATATGGTGGTTTTGGGACGTTAAACCTCACATATCAATCGTACAAGTTCCTTTTTAGAATATTTTTTGTTGCTTGCAAGTAAACCTTGTGTATGTAACTACACAAATTATTTTCTGATTACCTTACGGTCACCCAAAGATATTCTAGTAAAATTTGTTTACCTTATATTGCCGACTATAAGTCGATGTTTCCTTCATAAAATGGCCTTCCAAAGTTCGGGAGTCGACCTATAATCGGAGTCGACCTATACGCAAAATTTTGAAGTC
The DNA here is from genome assembly GCF_043290135.1 of Rhipicephalus microplus. Lineage (NCBI taxonomy): Eukaryota > Metazoa > Arthropoda > Arachnida > Ixodida > Ixodidae > Rhipicephalus > Rhipicephalus microplus. The sequence continues at coordinate 255,767,852 of NC_134701.1, forward strand.
ACCTTGGAACCGTAAAGTCTACTTTTTTGAGGTGTTCGACGAGCAGTCATCGTCTTTGATTTACTGCTATTCGACACATTGATAACATCAGCTGAAGAGGCAATGAAGTCGCGGACACTGCTATCTCCCATTGCGTGCACGCCGCTTCCGGAGCCGGACATAGCTACGGTGGCTAGAGGAGGAGGTGTCGGCAACGGTACCGTTGGAGATACAGCATTTTTTTCATGACGCGTCGCTGATGGCATCATGGTTTTAATGGTACTGCCACCGCATCGGCGCGTCTGTAGAGCAAGATCAGCAACAAAACCGGCACTCGCCGCATATGGGTATGACAGTGCATTTCACTCGCGAAGAAATGGGACATGCGCTTATCCGTTGCTAAAAATGCAACATACGTTTATCTGTTGTGAAAAACTCGACATGCATCTCTTGCTCGCAAGAAACGTAATGTTTATTGTTCGCGAAAGACGTAACATGCCTTTCTCACTTTAGTGGACAGCGTTTCCTAACAGCGCTTGCTGACTAGAAAATTCAAAAATTCAGTTTTTTCTCAAAGCACCATGGGTGTTCCACTGAAAAGCTGGCAGCACTGTGTGGGCTGGCTACACTTTGCAGAGAAGTAAACCACATGACCAGCCACATGCACCTCATGCATGCGCCCACAAGCAACTTCACGTCTTATGCGGGCATTCTGTGTCTATGCACTCACGCCTGTTCGCCATTTCTGCATTTCACCTCGCTCACGAAGAGTGGTGTGCGTGATTTGTGAAGCTGCTCAGCAAACACCAAGATGCCTCCGCTACACCGGCAACAGTGCAGCGCTGTTTTCACGTGGCAAGGGATCCTCTACGCAGTGTCGGAAAGAAATGTTGAAACGTGGCGAAAGTTCGATGTGTCAAAAAGTGCGCGAGGGAGTGGAGAAACAAAGGACCAGGATCTTCGCGTGTGCTGCGACACGTCATTCTTTTCGCAGACCGAAGTATGGACGATACCCTGTTCTTGATGAGGTGGTTCAAGATTGGGTTCACGACCTGGAAAGCGAAAGCCTGAGTGTTTGTCACGATGATATTGAAGCAAAAGCATGTACTGTCACGAAGGATATGTGCATCCCGCTAACAGAGTTCTAACTGAGCTCTTTGTTTGAAGTGGTGCAATGGGTTAACGATGCCTGGTATAGACTGCCAACGGACATGGTCCGCACAGCATTTTGCACGTGCAGCATCTCAGTACCACGAGCACCCCTTCCGATGGCGAGCAGCAGCAGTGGCTCTCATGATGGCAATGACCGTGACTGCTGCATCATTTTCTCAAGTGACAAGTCATAAGCAATGTTTTTTGGTCAAATAAATCTTTTTTTTGCATCACTCGCTCTTATGAAAGTCTTACTGGTGTGCTATGACTGCAGCATGAGGCTGTGTATGGAGTCAACATTTTTTTTTTTGCAAGTTGGGGGGTTGACTTATAATCGGCAATATACGGTAAATGGATTTGTCAGAAGAATTTAATTCACCTATAATATACTTTACACACTTTTGGGGTGCATTTTGTGAGAAAAAAAAATCGACCCTCACTGAGTTAATAAGCCATTTGTTTCATTATTGAATATATTGTTTGTCTTATGCAAATAAAAAAAGGAAATACTTGTGACCTTTTTTATTCCAGCCTTCAGGCCCGTATTCATGGCAGTACGGTTGAAGCGACGTGCGGATGCAGTGGCTGAAGGCTTTGACCTGACTGATGACGAAGCTGTATCTGCTTTTTTGAGGGCAACAGCAGACGAGCTACTAGAAGAGGAGGTGAGTCAGAAGGCATCAACTAGTTAATAGTGTTACTTCAAAACAGCTCTAACTCAGTAGCAAGTCACAGCAAAGCTCCCACAAGAATGTCCATTTCTTCACTTTCCTCCCAGATACCTTTCAGGGTATTCTCACTTTGCACTGCCAATGTTGGTCAAAACCACCCAACGCAACCTCGTGGCAGCAAAAGCCTGAATGTCTATGGGGCCACAGCAGAAGGAGTGTGGTAACTGTTGAGCCTTGACACGTGGATGGCGTCGTGATTACAGGGCAGACGAGGTCATGGGCTTACCTGGAACAGTATCGGCCTGGTTGAGTTGCCTAGCACCACATGCACTTGGTTATGCACCCCTGAAAGATAGGTGGCCGTTACCATATTTACTCAAGTCTAATGCATTCTCAGATATACAGTCAACTGCCGATTTCTCGGACATGCTTGAAAGTCTAGACACTTTCTTGGCACTGTAGTAAGTCCTATAGGCGTCTGTATACCGTATTAACTCGCATAATAGGCACACTTTTTTTTTTTCAGGAAATCCGGTGCCAAGTTCACAGTGTGTCTATTACGCGGGGTAAAATTCCTGAAAATTTTATTTGAGACTGCAGCATAGACAGCTTATTTTGTAATTTGCGGAATTGATGAATATCCTCACTACAGCCGAAACGATTTTATTCATAAGCTACACAAGCACAAAACATGTTGAGCATGCAGTCTCACGTGTCCTAGAATCGAGGTATGCAATGCGATGTGCTTGCGGACATTCAAATTACAAAAAAAAAATTAGCATCGACAGGCATGTGTTTCCAACAAAATGAACGCAGAAAAGGAAAACTAATAAAAGAAAGTGCCATTGAGAAAATTCACTGATTACGTTTTGGCCACCTAGATTTTTGCGCCTTAATGCTACCGAGATTTCGTCTGCTGAATGGTACCAATTATTAACTTCACGGGCTCATCCTCTATATCCAAAGACACTGCTATCGAATCAGGAACCACCATTCGAGTGTTACAAGCTCAGCTCCTGCATCCTTTCCTTCAAGTAGAGCCACCGCAAAGAGTTACGTCAGTTACATTGGCTCCGTACAAAACCGTAGCTGACCTCCTGCGAAAATCATCATCGAAAAGCAACCAGCACTGATCAACCCTAGCCGACGGTTCGACATGTTGTTGCGAGAAGTTTGTGCAACAAAATTGGGCGCGAGCACTGATCCAAGAGTAGCGCGCGTGATACCATGTAGGTTCGCGGCCGAGAAATGAATGGTGACAAAAGTCTGCCAAGCTTGTGCAAGTCTGCGTAGTGGCAGCATAGGTGAAAGCTCGTGTCGTTAAGCTGAAAAGCTTTTAAATTTGCGGACAAGGTAGCAAACGTGATAATGACGACGCTTTTTCCAACAAAAAACTCAATGCACACTTGATGAGGATGCGGTTGCACGTCCCATGCGGAGCACACGCAGCCGGAGCCACGCCAGCGCAAAGGTCACTCTAATGCCCAGGCAACCACTCTTCCTTCTCACTTGGCGAGCCTATGTAGGGCTGTCCCGGTCTTTTTTATTTTTATTTTGCTCGCTCTAGTTAATGTAAGAAGGCGTCGAATCGCAGCTGTGCAAATACGTTACAGAACTACTGATCACGGCCGAGTTCAGGGTGCGCCTATTATGCCGGAACATAAAAACATTCTATTTCCGACTGTACGGCATTCACTTTAAATGCAGTATGTTCTTATTATTTCTCTTGCAGATGAAATCGCTAGAACACACCAATGGCAGTGGAGACCAGTCATGGGGAGGTGCTCTGGGCGATCAGCCATCTTCCAAGCACGATGGCGACAGCCCATGCGATCCCGATGATCGATGGTGTGTTGTTGCTGGGAGAGGAAGTGGTGCTGGTGATAAAAAAGATGGTAAGCCGGGGCGACCTAACCCCAATGCGAAGCGACTTTGGCGTCAGAAGAAGGAGCATATCGACGGACTTATTCGTCGGTTGCGGCAGAAGCTGGAGCAGCTCAAAGGGCTGCGAAGGACGCTCAAGAAGCACAAGACCAAGCACCGCCACCATAAGCACATGTTACCATTGCCGACCGAGGTTCCCCTGGAGACTGCAAGAGGAGGGAGGGCGAGGGACATTGAAGAAGATGTTGCAGCCGAAGTGGATGACAGAGAGTTTGAAGAAGTCTCCTCACCAAGGCAGTGCCACTGTGCTAACGGCCAGCGAGGAACACTCGTGAGAGACAGGTATTGTATACAATCGGCCATAACTTACTATGTCTATTGCGTTCATCAGCGGTGTAGGCAAAAATTTTTTTTCCCAGGAAGTTTGAATTAACGTATGTTTTGTGCACACCTTTGTATGTCTGTGGGTATATCCAAGTACAGAACTAAGAAGGTACAATAGTACAGCCCGCTAAAGCCCCTGAAACTTCATAAAGTAGTGACATACTTTAAAAAAAGTGCAGCTCCTCAGTCCTCTCAGCCTGGCACCACATCTCTGTGGGCCAACTGGTATCGCGTGGTATTGGATGCATACTTTGTGTACAGCAGCCCTCAATTGTAGTCCTTGTTCCATTCTTCTGCGCATGCTGGTGAAGAGCGTCGGTATCACATGCTTATGTAGTTGCTGCTCCATGCACGTTGTGTTGTGGCAAATTAGATTACACACATGTTGTCGTTTTTCATCGCCCTGGGTAGGTGCTGAGTTTACGGAACGCAAAACAGGTATAGCGGTGCTCAAAAGGTCCTTGGGACACTGTTCTGTAGGCGCGTGCAATGAGTTACAAAAAAAAAGACATGAATGCATGGAATTAGAATTAAAAGATTTTGTCCAATATGTTCCCCTTGAGTTTCTCAGTGCAGCATGTTTAGAGGTTTGTGCAATTTGCTGTGCACTATCACACTGTAAGCAGGTTTATATTTCACTTAGTATGTCGCTGGCTTGCTGCATCTGTTGGGCGCTCAGACACAGTTTGTGCAGGATCTTCACTTGGTATCAACAGTACACAGTCTACTGTTAGGGCTTTATGTGTTATGAGGCTCAATGTCCTGTTAGTACTTTGTGTGCCTAACATTAAAAATGCAGGCTGACTTGAACTGGTATAGCGCATTATGGGGAAGCAGAGCGCGCTTTTAGCGCTCTGTCCTCTTGTGTCGGTCTGCTCGGCCGTTTCTGCTTCCCCATAATGCGCTATACCAGTTCAAGTACGACGAACCAACTCGCCCAATCTTCAACACTGGCAGGCTGACTAATTTACAGGCACGCGTGGAAGCTTCATTACGGAAATAAAAAAATATAGCACACTTGTTTTGATGAAATATGTCTTTCAGCTGCAAAATCTTCCCTTAGGATTGCAATTTTTTTTACTTTTTGTTTGGTAATTCATTTTTACTGCAAATGGGGCTTTTTGACTGTTTATTCCTGATGGTCAGGCAGTGGACTTGAAAGATAAAGGCATGCTTTGTACAGTACTCATAGATTGAAAGAGGGCATTTTAGGGCTAAGTAATGCACATACTTTTATTTCCGCCGTTCTCAGTTTGAATCATATGGCATCATTTTAACTCGAGCAATTGTGCATGTCACCTGCTATTCAAAAATATATATTTATACATTGATGTTTGCATATGTAAAAACTGTACCTTTGCACTTGGTGCGGGTCAATGGGGTTACATGCACGGCATGCTTGTTGCTAGACTACGTTACGAGCCTTGGAAACGCATGTGCCATTTCGCAGAATATGCTGCTTTAGACCTTGACATACCACCAGTGCCGACCATTTCTGCTTTTGCATCTGCTTAGTATAAATGTTGGCATGCAAGCATTACTGCAGCTTTAACAACCCTTTGAACCATTAAAAGAGCTGCTGCTCATTCTTCCTGTCTCCTTTTGTGCATCATAACTGATACAGTCTACTCTTGCTATAACGTACCACCATAATCCGGCAAAATGAGTTCGTTTTATCTGAAGTCCGTAATATCCAATTTTCGCAGGGTTGGGGGAGGGAGGGATAGCATTGTTGTGTGACAAGCGTTCCCATTTCGCTCAGCAGTATGGGGCAGGCTAGTTCTGCTGGTGAATACTGAATGCATTCGCCAGCATGTTTACAAGAGACTTCATCATTACCAGCGGTTATGAATAAAATTGCAGCACAGTGCCATTACAGTAGATGCAGGGATGCCATGTGGCTCCTGCTCTGCAGCAAAGGTTATTCCGAGAATAAAACATACCCAGTAGGCTTTTTTATTCGCTCCTGTTGATCGGCTTTGAATGAACTCTTATTTGTGAGAACGGGAAGGCATATCGGCTGAAGTAGGGCCGGGCCGCCTTTTGCCGGGAGTGCAGCCTCTTTCCCCCTCCCCACCCTCTCCATTCCAAGGATCACCGGGCGACCCCAAGTTCATCTGAAAGTTATAAACTGAGCAGCACCAAGGCACCTCTTGCATTAATACTCATGATAATTCAAACTCTGATAGTTTGTGCTTTCGGTTAATTCAAACAAAATTCAACTTTATGGTTGGCCCTCTATTCTTTCAATACATTTAAGAGCCTCGATTCAAAGCCTCGATCATTCGGTTTGTTCATACTTTTTGGGGATCTATACCAGAAAATATCTGCTGCTTTCCCACTATTTTAAAATTTGCGTGCTCATACAACGCTAACCGTCTAAAAATGAAAAATAAGCAGCTCAGGCTTTCAAGGAAAAAGGCTTTGCTTGCAAACAAGTGTTTGAAACAAAGCACACGTATGGTACACCATGATGCTGCTGAACTGGTATAGAAGCTTTGTGCTGAAGGCACATGTATTGCAAAGAAGCAGTTAGCAATTCACGATTTCTTTAAAAGGTCTGGTCAGCAGTAAATGGCCAATAAACTTGTAGACCTTACATCTTTGCTTTCTGTTCAAAAATGCTTAAAAATTTTTATATCTGATAAAATCAATGCCTAATCATAATGCGGGGTGTCACCTCACCCAGTGTCGTATAATTGAGAACCTTTGGTAATTCAAACTTCCTGATGATTCAAACGAAATTTAGGTGTTCTTTCGAGTTTGAATTAACGAGAGTAGACTGTATTTTAATTTGAGAGTAGAACTCACCTGCTCGAAGCACCGGAACGTCTTGCTTTCAAAACATACGTCGCGATACCTAAGACATTACTGCAATGAGTGATGAACATCGAATGCAAAACACGAACTTTTTATTTACAGTTACTTCGAAAAAAAATTAGTGTTCAGCGATTGGCGAGCACCCTTGAGCGATGCTGTTATCACTTAGCACCGCATTTCATTCAGCTGCAGCTTTTCAACACTGAAAACACTGCAGTCGTCTTGCTGCAGCTGGAAGCATTCGTTCACCTCATAAATGCGGTCAATCACCTGCTGCGAAGTCAGCCTGACTGCAGGGGACTCGTCTTTGTGCTTATTGTCGTTGTCTGATGACAGCTCAGAACGGCTTTCGATTGTGACTCTCACCTCCTCGTCACTGAGCTCGTCATTATCGATGACATCATTGTCAAATGTCACGAAATCGTAGAAGCTGATGAGGTTGTCGTTCATCGAAATTTGCTTCCGCTTTCTGGAGACCATTACGGTGATTACCTCAAAATTTGCAAATAGACAGAACAGTCAAACACAGAAACACAACAAAATGGCGCCAACTCGCTATGTTCGTGCATGACTAACGTCACCAACGTGTTCTCAAGCTGGCTTGGCTTGGCCGCAAGCCAGCAATGTTGTTGGCTGCCATTTAAAATTACTGTGGCTTTAGTAGAGTGTACTAGAGTGGGGGAGTGGGTCCACACAGGGCTCCACGCTGAGGCATTTTTTTCTGAAAATTCTGGTGGCGCCTCCGTTGCCTTCAACTGAAGGTTACCATGGTTACTGCTGATGCTTTCATGGTTATGGCTATGCAGGGTGGCCAGCGGTGGCAGCTTTGCTGTCGCCAGCCGTCACGCGCATCAGTCGCATCTCAAGCATATCCCGCAGTGTTGCCATAGCAGTTTGTGCAAAGCCGTGGACGGCGTCGCACCTTGTGTCGCGAATAATTCAAGTAACGGGAGGCACTACATTAATTTCGTTTAACACCCTGCTCATAGCTAATAGCAGGGCTAGCTTCACTGTGTTCGATTCTTTTTTTCGTACTAACAAGGTTGAAAGTAGCTAGCAAATAAATGGTAAAAGTAACGCGACAGCGGCGGCGCGGCGTGCAGACGATGCTGCGCCGGACAGACTACAGCTCAGCGCTTTTGCAGTCACCACGGGCAGGGGTGTAGCCAGGAGGTGGCACACCAGGCATGTGCCTCCCCCAAAATATTTTTCCGCCATGGCATAGAAAGAGAAAGATGGCCATTTTAAAGGGGTGCCCCTCCCGAAATCAAAATGGTGCCCCCCCCCCCTCCCCCTGAGAAAAATTTCTGGCTACACACCTGACCACAGGTGCTGCCAGCCACTGTTCTAGTGTCCCAACAACCCGGAGAAGCTGTAGCTTTCGGTGAAGGCGACTGCAGCGCCGATGCAAATTTTCCAAAATTTTGCTTCACCCACGCTGCTTGTCGCTCGTTCTGTGGATCCGCTCACCCATGCTTTAGCTTGCAGAGAGCGGCGTGGTGAAGTCTGCTTTATAGGCCCAATTTTGACAAAAAGTGCCGCTAATTTCATCCGCTGTAGCCGATAGTCTGTTGTATCGCGGTCTGTTAAAAGCTAACTTTGCTTGATTAATTTAATACACAGACCAATCTTAGGCTGAACAATGGTTTGTTGTATTTGAAAGTCCGTTGTATGCGAGTCCATTAAAACTATCGTAGACTGTACATTCTGCGAATTCATGTAAGGAGATTGATGAGGACTATTTAGGTTTCAGTGAGTTCACTGTATACTGCTTCGTTAGTGTTCAATATCGAGCGTGTCACTTACAAGGATTCGCAGCAGCACCTGGCGATACAAAAGGCTCATTAAAAAAGTTGTGCGCTGTGTGGTAGTATGCAACTCTTGGACATATCATGGGCCACTGTTACAACACTAGTTTGGACACTTTCGTTTTGGAGTACTTAGCAACACAGTGGAAAAATTTGATTATTAATTTGTTTAACCCACGGGAGTTAGATCTCGCGCCGCAAATTAAAATGCTCGAGGCCAGACGACAAGCGTTAATGCTAATAGCGCTCCGCCTGACCGAGTATGCTCTAGCCCTACGAAATGTCGTCTGCCGTGCTGGAGCAGTGCTGCTGGTGCCTCAGTCGAGGAGATGAGGAGAAACGAGGAGGAATCAAAGTGGAGAAGGAGAGCGTCGCTACTTTATGAAAATTCGCGGGCTTTATGCCGACCTTCCTGCCACCTCACCCTGGTTATGCCAGTGGCCTTCATGCACTTGTTTTGCTAGAGTATGGTGCAACTAGCCAGCATAAGTTCATGTTGAAATTCTGTTAACATAATGAAAAGCAGGAACATAGTACCAGTTTTTTGTGCAGGGTACCTTGAGACATTTGCATCCCTTAATTCTTGATATAGCGAATGACATGCCACCTCTAAGTATTATTCGTTCTGTTGGAACAATGTTACATTCTGAACACCGAATTCTCATGAAAAGCTAAACTAAACAAGGGCAAACGCATCATGAGCCACAATGGATGTTTCCTCTCTCGGCTTGCAGAATTTTCAAATTGATTTCTATGCATGTGTTAGAAACTGCTCCTGTGCTGACGAGCATGAATTAATGCCGCTTCACGCGCACTGTCACTGCAGGTTTGTGGATTGCATAAGTTTGGTGGTCCAGCTGCATTTTTAAAATTCTCCTGCTAGGTAGTTCTGCTATGTGGGTTTCTTGCTGCTCGCAAGACTTCTGATGTGTAGAGATGTGGCATGTGGTGGCTTTGTAATATGCAAAATGTAATGGATGTTTTCCTTTAGGGGTTCGTCTTTGCGTGCAGGGTAGTTATGGAAAGTTCTATAAATGTGAGCCTAGCTTAAAGAACTTGCTTGCAGGTATGCAGCAGATGTCTAAGCTTGCCGTGCTGTACGAGTGTAGTTTTATGTAGTGGCATGCTATTTCATTTTCACAACTTGTGTCACATTATTGCGTGTTTAAAAATAGCGTCGGCTGCTTTTTCAGCCACGAAGAGCTCGGCAGCGAGTATGGAAGGACCAAGGAAGAGAAACTTAGGCGCAAGGAACGAAAGTTCCGCCGGAAGTCAAAGTTTGAAAACACGACATGCAATCTTGAGAAAATGAACTGCTTCACTCATGACAACAACCACTGGAAGACTGCACCCTTTTGGACATGTAAGCAGATGCTGAGATTTCAGACATGCACTTTCTGTGACTGTCAGTTCTGTTTGTAAATGCTGGTCATGTAAATTATATAGTAGTATAATGATCAATCATTACATCTCGAAGCTAATTCTGATCAGCAGTTGCATCTACATTTAATATTAACCATGCCGTTAGCCGAAAATGATTGCAAAACTCCACTTAACAGCCTTGCCCTGAAAACGAGGCTTGCATTGAAGTGCACTCGCTCAGGTGCCACTTTTCCACGCTGAGCAAATAGCTTAAAAACTACTATGCACTTGAATCAGCACTCGAGTCTTTTATACAGGATGCAGATAAGGTTCGCTTGTAAATGTGAGTCTGAGTGTTGTGAAGTTAAATTTAAAAAGTGTGATAATCCTGTAGAGTGAATTGTAACATTGCAGCTGTGGTTCTCTCTTCAGATGGCCCGTTTTGTTTCTGCCAAAATGCAAACAACAACACATTTTGGTGCCTTCGTACAATCAATGAGACGCACAATTTCCTTTACTGTGAATTCGTCACTGGCTTCATAACCTTCTATGACATGAGAACTGATCCTTACCAGGTAGGTGGATTGCATTACCTGTATACTGTGTGACATACGCAGTGTCAATGCTTTGCTAGAACAGGCCATATTGAAGTGGTTCGTCTAAGGCCCATTACAAAGTGATGTAGCTTCTCAACTTGAAAATTGTTTTATTATGAAAGTCTAATGTATTGAAGGGTTCATTATTTGCAAAAAGTGCGGGAGGGAGCTTGCGTGAGTTGTTTCTCCGCAGTTGCAGCTCCCCCTCACTCTAAGAAAGAAGTGAAGTACAAAGATAAAACACAAAAGCATTAAAGAAAATTTTGGGAAGAACTTGGAAGTGTTGCTTCCTCAAGAATTAAACCTAGGGGCCTTTTTTTTATATACACACCAGCACCAGTACATGGCATTCTTTGTTTGACCTGTTGTTTTGACCACTTCAAGCCTCTGTGTCGTAAATGTCTATCTTGATTGTACACCCCTTGCTAGTTCCATCTAAACATGCCTAGTTGCAAATTATAAGTCCACAAGCACTTGCTAGAAAAGCTGCCGAATCAGTTGTTGTTTTTTCCCCTCTCTTCGTTTTTCTGCGGTTTGTGTCGGGCTTTGCACTTTGTTCATTTCCACGGCTAACTGTAATCCTCTTGCTTCCTGCAGTTACGAAATGCAGTCCACGATTTGTCAACGCAGGAGGTTCTAGAGCTACACAACTCTCTTGAGAGATTAAAAAGGTGCCGGGGCTCTCGAGAGTGTCACTTGAAGTACAGGCCAGAGGGTGTGTATCTTTTTCCTATTTTCTTTTGCTTCGTCTTCAAGCACTACTGGGGCGTACATACTCGACATTATCAGTGTTTAGGGAGGGCAGGTCAATGTCGTACTGTGGGGTACGCCAGCATGTCTTTGCATTGATTTGTACTTCTGTGGGCTGCGATTCTTGTGTGAGTGAATAGAGGGTGTCTTTAAGAGAAGTGCAAGAACCTGTTCACAATGTTATGTTGCTTATACAACCTTCTCCCATGCCTAAGTCATTTGCTTTTATGTTTTAGAATACCGTATTTACTTGCATGAAAGGTGCACTTCTTTTTCAGAAAATCCAGCTTGAAGTTAGGGGTGCGCCAATTACGCGGGGTAAAATTTTCTAAAATTTTTTTGGTTCGGTTGTCGCCCTTTAGATCTGCACATTTGTCAAGTAAAAGGCGACTTTATCGTTTACCAATTAATTCTGAATAAAACAAACATACCTGCGTACCTTTAATGAACAAGCGAGAGCCGCCAACTGCACACACACACGTACAATTTATTTACACAAAAGTCATAGACGTTCCTCCTTTTCCCTATTCAGAGTTCGAGTTGGAGAGCACACATTCATCCTCGCTGAGCAAGGATTCCTTTTCAATATCCGAATCATCCGCACCCCACAACATGTCATCCTCACTCTCATCCAGTCCGTTCAAGATACCCGTTTTCTTGAAGCTTTTCCTGACCACTTCGTTGGAGATCGCCTGCCACGCTTCCACGATCCAAGCGCGCAGCATTTCCACAGGTGGCATCTTAATCTTACCACCTGGATTCAGCTGATGTTGTCCTCCAGCCATCCAGAAGGCGTACAGCCTTCGAATATTGTCCTTGAAAGGCTTATTCAAGGACACGTCCAAAGACTGCAGTATCGATGTGAGGTTGCCCGGAATCACTGCCAGATCTTTGCAGAGCTCCTTTAGCTCATCTCGTACGTGGTCTACTAGGTGCCCATGAAAGCTGTCCAGGACAAGTATGGATGGGAACAACAGACCACCCGGCTGCCGACCTCAGACTGTTTTTACCCAATCGCCATGAGTTCTGCGCTCGTCCAGCGTTTTTCCTGGACTCTGACATAGATGCCTTGAAGGAAATTTGCCTTTGGGAGTGCCTTACGTTTAGAAATAACGTAAGGCGGTAGCTTGCGCCCATCCGCTGTCACCACACACCAGCATTACGGTGCATCGTTGTTTATCAGCGCCCGCGTTCTGACAATGACGCTCCGTGCATTTTTCTTCTCCACTGTCGTGTTTCGCGGCATATCAAAGCAAAAGGGGGGGGGCTTGATCGGCGTTGCTCATCTGAGACAAAATGAAGTCTTTCTGCTGTCAGAGCTTTATAACGAAACAGTAGATGTCCACCACTTCATCCTCATATGGTGCGGCCAAGCGCTGGCACAAGGTCCTTCGCAGTGCGAGGCCATGGAGCCACATGATATGAGTTGACCATCTGGAGCTGTCTTTGAACTTTTTTGCTTCGATGCGCTGCGCTCAGGCTATTGTGTGCGCCTCAGTCTGCACATTATCTAATAACACAGCTGAGCCGTTTTGTCGTAGCTCCCATGTATGCCGGACCAGTTGGTCATCGACGTTCGGATACCTGCCGGTCTTGTCATCGCGGAAAGCCCGTCGTTTCTTCTTTGTCGCCTTAAGTTTTTTTTCTTGATCCCTCCAGTACCCAATACTGGTTTCTCCAACACCGAAATGCCTGCTTGCAGCCCAGTTGCCGCGCTCCAGCGCATACTGCACTGTCTTCAGTTTAAATCCAGCTGTGTAGCTTGCGAACTTCCCCATGGTGGAACCAAAGTTGAATACACGACCACAACATACGCACACCCCTTGCAAAATGGTGTTTTTTTTCTTTTTCTTTGATGGTAGTGATGGCGAGCGAGCCCCCGGCATTGTACACGTGACCTCCAAGGAGAACGGCGATTTGGGGGGTATCAGTAATTGATGGAACAGCCGTTTTTTTTTTTGCTCATGGACGCTTTCTTTTTCACGTTTTATTTTGACAAACACGTTGGTTAGGTCGTTGCACTTTGAAACTTTTTATTTGTTCGTCGATTTGTCATCCTTTTTTCTTTAGGGTACGGGGAGCGCGTTCCAACTGTACTGCTGGGGGGTAGAATCGTTTCTGATCACAGCCAAGTTCGGGGTGCACCTAATACGCGTGCAATTAAAAAAATCGAATTTTCCGCGACCAAACTAGGGGTGCGCTTATTATGTGAGTGCGTCGATTATGTGAGCAAATACGGTAGTTAGAAAGTGATTAGGTGACGAAGTTAAAGGGGAAACGCTCTCTGTTTGCGCACTCAGTAAAAGAGAAGAAAGTCTCTAGTGCATTTTGGTAACATTCCTAACTTTGAAAGCTATGTTTATGCGCAACAAAAAATAAACATTGCTGAGGAATTTGAGTGCTAGTCTCATGCTGATCACAGCGTACTCAGTTCTTCAAACAAATTGCAGTAGCTCGTAATAGTAGAAACTCTGCTTACGAAATAGAAAAATTACATACATATTTGAGGTATGTTATGTGCCTGAATTTATGGCATCATATGTGTATTTAATCTCATCAACAAGAGCTTGATTTTCGTAGCTGCTTATTTGACAGTGGTATTTGCTCTCGTGCAAATCTTCAGTGAAATATAACTGTCTGATTTAGCCATCTGAGGCAACTCCCATATTGTGACTTGAGCTGCCATGACCAAAAAGGAGCATTACCATGGCATTGTCTTAATATGTTGATGCTCCGCTAGTACACTGTAAAATGAATTAATTTGATACAACTTGTTTCAATGGCTAATATTGGGTCCCTTGGTTCATGGCTGCTATCATAGTTACACACAAAATTTAAGCCTACTGTATATGTCACAGTATTTATTACTGCTGGTTATGGTGTTGTAATCATTTTGATATTTGCATCAAGTGTTCTTTTTATGGGCAAAGCTCCTTAGGGCCTGGGTCTGTACATCCCATGGGGTTTGTCGTTGGTCCAATGGTGCCTATGTACATCACCTCTAAAGTGGGTATGTGCCACAGAGGATGCGAGATGGGAGATGGTGGTACTTGGAGTGTTCACTAGATGGATGCACGGACGGACGCATAGACGTTCCGACAGAAACTAGCAGACTGATATAAGGATGGATGGATGTGCGGATGTACGTGCGGACTCATAGATGAATCATGGACAGACGTACGGACGCATGGAAGGATGCATGGATGTATATCGTATGACCATATGAAACCAACCACGATCCGAAGAACATGCATTGACCTAGTATTTGCAAATTTTCCACTGCAACCTATACAGGAACCGCTCACCCTTCATTTCACACACCTTAAAGCCATCATAATGAAGGTACATCGCAAGCCATTCATTGTCTCTAATAACAAACAAAGGTTGCTTTCTATATATACACATACAGTGTTTCTCATGATGTCTTTATATGATGATCAACTGAACGAATTACACAAGGAAGATTCATGGTTTTACCGATGATTCTTTCTGGAGCTTCACCCACTCGTCATTGTTCGCCGCGTGGATATGCTGTGATTTTTTATAACTTCTTTTTCATGCCTCCTCTGGTTATTGCATTATTGGGGTATTAAAATTACTTATCTAGTTGGCAGCAGTTATCTTTTATTTTTATGCATAATAGTAAAAAAATGACTTTAAGGGGAGATGCGGGCAAAAAATGCGAGTTTTTTTGAAAATTTTCGATTTTTAATTTTTGCATGTTTTTATAAATTTAGTACCTCTACTGTTATAAAAAAAATAAAGGTCGAGAATTAACTGGAAATGCTTTAAAATTGCATCTAAGAGCACAAGGTGCCTGTTAAATGTCCAAAGTCGAGCACCTTGCCGCCAATAATGCGCCGCCGTTCGCCATTGTTAATCGCATTAGCCGAAGAGTCGAGCCTCACTCTTCAAGCAACAACAGTTTCCCTCGCTGATGCGGCACAAGAAATAATAAAAAGAAGCGCGCTTCTGTGCGTTTTTCGAGCGCCGTGACTGGCTTATCACATGGTACGGATCGGGGACCGCCATTGGCCGCTGCGCACCTGTATGTGCTTTAAAGCCTATGTTCGGGGTCCATTTCATGTCGAGCAGCGCAGCTGAACAATGTTTTTCTCGTGTAATTATCTCCGTTAGGAAGGAGAAAAGCATTGCTCGCAAGTGAAAGCCGTTGTGTGGCTTTGACTTGCGACCAATGCATCAAAATCAAACCATCTTGCGATCAATGCCAAACTTCCGATCAATGCATCAAAACCAAAACCAATGCATCAAAAGTCATTCACACCCGTTAGCCGGAAAGTTCGTGATGCGGCAATGGGTGACGTCGGCACCAATCTTGCGAGGTTGAAAGAACTCGCAGTGAGAGAACTTAGCAGGGACAACATTGCCATTATGTACGACGGTATGTGGCACAAAAATGGCCGCAAAATGGCATAAAGTTCGTGATGCGGCAATGGGTGACGTCGGCACCAATCTTGCGAGGTTGAAAGAACTCGCAGTGAGAGAACTTAGCAGGGACGACATTGCCATTATGTACGACGGTATGTGGCACAAAAATGGCCGCAAAATGGCATGACACTGGACTTAGTTTGGATTTCACAGTCGAACTTCTTCCTAGTTTGCAGTTGGCACAAGGCTCTGCCAGATGGAGCGGAAGTTTGGCAAGTGTTTCATGGCCCTGTCTGCGAGCGAAATGTCAGTGAGGAGTCAGCTCGAAAAAGCCGCGAGGGACAAACTAATGGGGCTGGCGTATTTTAGTCGCAGTGGCCACTACAAAAAGGATTGTTCTTTTTGGTGTGCAAATTTCATCAGATTTAATGATATCTTTCATAAATGAAAACTCAATTCTAACTTTAAAACTCGTTTTTCTCAAAACACAAATTTTGCCATTTTTTTTCAACGTGCCCCTTCTTTTTCGGGCACTTCTAGTGCTCGGATTGGCGTGAAATTTTGCCCAAATTTTTTCCGAGGTATGGCGAATGCAATTATGTAGCTAAAATTTCAATATTTTATTGTATAATAAAAAATCTATGTAAACCTTTACTAGGGTAGGTGAAATATGGACTTTTTACGTCTATTAATTTTCACGCCTATTACATATTTTGTATGTGCTTCCTAATTAGTTATTTACATTCTACACTTAATTTCAAAGATTATGAACTATGAATGGTAAAAAATTACGGAAGTTCAGGAATGAAATGAGGGGGGCAAAAGGGTTAAGGTTTTCACTTTGTCATTTGGTAGAGCTGAAAGTAAGCAACTTGCAAGAAAACTAATTATATGTTTGAAATCAGCATAAAAAGTTCCATAAACAGCTCAAGTTTCATTGCTCTAGGGTGAATATTAAAAAAAAAGTGTCTTCGAGTAGCACTTCCCCTTAATCTTACTTATTTGCATTTTACGCAGCACACCTACCTGTAATTGAGGCATTTCGAGGCTGTCACTGTGGCTAAGTTCATTGAATAGTGCCCCTAATCCTGTATAGTATGAGAGCTACATTTATAACCTGTCAAATTTGTTAATCTTGGTTCAAGTGCACTACTTCGAATTTTAAGTGTCACAATAAAGACTGTTTTTTGTTAGTGTAGTCTGTCGGATTTTATTATTATTATTTCTTTATAGGACGGCGAGATTTTTCTGGAGCAGTTCGTACGAGGCACGACAGGTGAGTTCATTGGTTCTGATTCATGCATATTACACCTGTTCGCTTGCTTGTGCAAAGACATACTGTATGAACATCTCAACACCTGTATGTAGGCAACTCGCTTTTGGTGCTAACTACGGATCACTGTGATTCTGAATGACAAGATTATAGGGTCCATGGTATATTTGTACGGGGTCTTGATTTTTTTCAGTGTGCGTCCTAGACTTTTGGCTTGTGAGTAGGGGTGCACGAATATTTGAACTTTCGAATATTTTTCAAATAGCACTTGTCATTCCATTTGATTTGTATCAAAATTTTACTATTAAATGTATTTGAACTTGAGAAAGATAAATATAATAAGGGAAAATAAATATGATGATAAAAAGTCAGCGGGAAGCATGCCTGGCCTTGCAATTTGAGGCGCCGATGTTCGAAACTGCTAGCTCTTTAGTTCTCCTAGTGGCCGCTGAGCAACAAGCTTGGCCAGTGGGTCACTGCCTATGCGTGAAATGCCTATCCATGTTTATGAGGAGCGAACGGGTGATGTGAGTCATTGTTTTCGACGAAGTACAGTGCCGCTTCGTTTTCGCATATCTGCCAGTGTGATGTCCTTGCCCACAAAGTTAGGATTCTTCTCGTACACTGGCACCCTGGGTGGAGTGAGGCCTAGACGCGAGTCGAACAGCATGATCGGTCGTAATGTGTGTGGGCAGGGTGCTTGATGTTTCAAAGTATGTTATGCTGATTGCACTTATGCATGTAGCTGATAAACTAAATCGTATATTATATTCTAAAATGCCAAACTAAAGCGTATATTATATTCTAAATGATATTCGACCCATAAACGTGGAGTGAATGCAAATATCACCAAGTAGCGTGAGTGTCAACGGCCGTGACCTCGTCAGTGCAAGCAATAGATACTCTCCCGGGGGAGGATCAGATCAATAGTGAGGTGGCTGGCACAACATTGCGGATGCAGCAGCTAGAGGCCTAGAAAAGAGCTTTAAACATTTTCTTTTTGAGCACCCGTTTCTGAATGGAAGACTTAGCTGAAGGGGGAAATTTGAAGACTTGTAAATGCTATTTATAACGAGCCCAAAATGGTGGCATCCAGTCGCAGCTGAGCTATTTACCTATTTATTAATAGCTCAGCTATTAAAATAGCTGAGCTATTTTACAGTGCCTTTTTTTTTATCGATTTCCTCAATAATTTTTGCAACCTCAGCAGGTGAAAGATATATTTTACTGTACTTCTTCTACCTAGTGAAGACATTTTGGGATAAAAAAAAAATTGCAGAAACTGAAAATTGCTTTTCAAGAAATCGATCTCGATTGTCTCTTTTCACGCTGTAAAATTCATTGGTGTCACCTGAAAAACTGCAAAATATGAAGTTATTGCGGCTCATGGCAATACTGTTGCACTTTAAGCCACTTGCGTCGCTTACAACAGTTTGCACAGTTTGATTTTCATACAGCGGACAATGCACTGCCGGGGTGTGCATGAGTCGTCATGCGAAAAAAATTTTTTCTTCGGCCATGTTTTTCACTACATCTTAATGTGAACATTTTACTTGGCCGTGTTTGCAAAAATACGCACTTGTCCAGTGTCCGCAAAAGCCATGCACAGTAATCACTGGACCTTTCTCTTCGGCACTGATGCCAGCCCCGACGTGTAGAGAGTTCTCAACATTATTTTGGTTGTACCAAATTATGTAAATGAACATAATTCAGCCATTGGATTTTCTCATTTTTTACAAGGCAGCTGAGGAATGTGGCTTAGCAGTACCCCTCCAGTGCTTCATCAGCCTTGCCAAAAAAAAGTTTTTCTGTTGCTATCTCGTAATAATATTCTTAAGAATCCTCTGCAACTTTTTTTCTGCAACTTATGGTTGATATATAGTGAAAATCGCATTTTCAGTTTCCATAGCCCATTTTATGACTACATAGTGTTTTCACTGAAAACTACATAGAACTGTCGTTAAAAATGTTTTGCGTGTGCTGAGGGGATTAAAATCATTGCAGAAGTCATGAAAAAGAGAAGGCGTTTAAAAAATTATAGCTGTGCCCACTGCCATTTTGAGCTCATCAGTGAGACCATTTCTCGGTCTTCAAATTTCTCCCATCAGCTAGGTCCTCCTTTCTGAAACAAGGGTACAATAAGTGAACGTCTGAGGTTCATTTCGAGGCTCCCGTGTGGCTAAGTCCACCATGTGCCTCCAGCATGCATTGACATTGGTCCGATCCTCACTTTGGGGCTACGCGAGTATTGTAAAGTCGCAGCTATCGAAAATCGTACTACTTAGTAACATGTTTGTTCTCATTTTATATTTATGGGGCAACGATTACTTAAATTATAATAATGGTTTAGTTTGACAGCTGCTAGTGAAAGCTGCGTAATCAAGTTGCAAGAGTGTGCCCCGCTCATCAGAAATAGGTAGGCATCCATCTTGGACTGACTGTTTTGTATATCGGCACATTGGACCTTGTGATGAGGACCATTGCGGGATGATTCTTTGTATTCATGATTGAGGATAATGTACTTTGAAATATCGGGCACCGGGACAGCATGCTGCTCAAAGTCATGGCTAGGCTTAACTCCACTACTCAGGGTGCCGCTCTATGAGACTAATCTGGACTGTGTGGGCGTGCTAGCAGAGATGAGAAGGCGAAAAAGCCACAATGTGCCTTGATCTAAGCAGCGAATCGGCCTTGGCACCTCTAAAGCATGATTGGGCATTTTAATGATCGGCCGTAGATAGCCCAACCAAGCTCGTCACGCAGTGACCGCTTGGAGCACTGGGGCAAATGGCCTGTGGTTTCATGGCGCCATGAAATGCAAGACCAAGCATGCTGCTCATCTTGTTATCGTCATTATATTTATTTTCCGGTAGTTCAATTACATCAAATGGTAATATTCCGGTGCAAATGGAATGGATTAACGAGCACAATTCGAAAAATGTTGCAGCGTTCGAATATTCGCACACCCCTACTTGTGCACTTTTTGCAGAACACCACAAACTCAATTCTGTAATACTAGACTGTGTTTGTTGACTGTTCAGGCTGTTTGTAAATGTATCAAAATGACATTTTATTATCCCTTTTTCTTTTCTCTATCATCGTAGACAATGGAAGGGTAGCCATCCTGAATGATCAAGCTGATCCCAACTGCTGCTTGACAGAATGTAGAATTCTTGTGAGTAGTTTTTTTCGGAGTTGTTCTTTTTATTCAATAGTGTATACTGTCGTCGAAAAATTTTTGGATGTGAAAAATTTGGACTTGCTAGATATTTCAGATTTCACTATTGTGTACCATCAAAGCCACCATAGAACTAATACACTTGCGCAACCAATTTTTCAGATGAACTCGCATCATTAAGTTTCAATTATTTTTTACTAAATTAGTTGTTTTCAGTCGTGCTGCTGGATTTCGACAGGGGCAGTGTTAAATTTTTTGAAGGCTAGATCAAGTTTAGCTTCCAGTAGCCACTTGTTTAGCTGCCAAGATTTGAAGCATGCACAATGTTCGGTTTTTGAGGCCATGCTCACTCTTCCTTGTCTGACAAAATGGTCTAGGGGCGCAACTTTTCTTTTCAGGTCAGTCTTGCCATAATATTTACTATGCTAGTAGGTTTTCTTTCGCACGTTTCTTTTTCCCGGTTGTAACTCTGCATGCAGTCATGTTGGTCTAGTGTCAGGCCTGTTTTTGAGATGTGTGTGCCATATGTTTTCTGCCATTGTGGTAGCGGGGCTTGGCTGCTGACCTGCAACAGGCAGATTTGATTGGGACTACTGGGGTCACATTTCGATACTGGTCAAAGGCTGAAGGCTCATGTACTGTGCGTTGTCAGTGTAGGCTAAAAGGAGCCGGCCCGCGTTGTTAAATTCCACCTACCGAGAGAGACTTTCTGTGTATCTTTCTGTGACTGGCTTCAAATTTTGTATGTTCAGTGCTATAGGCCCACCTCCTGGGCCATAGCACTGTAATGATCAGTAGCTGTGATACCCAAGGCAGTGATTTCACTGTAGCCCAAATACAATCAAATCTGCTTTTCAGCTAGTGTAGCATGAAGCAGTGTATTATAAGAAATTATTTCATGCTTCTTTATTGCAAATAAATTTTATTTTCATGTCTTACCAGGTTTTTCGAACTTGGAATTTTTGGATTATTTTGAAGTACCGCCAGGTCCGAAATATCGGTCAGTGACTTACATGGCATCAAGCATTCAAGCATAAGAAAAAGAAAAGCTCATCTCTCTGAATGAGGTCAAAAAACATTGTTCGTAATTTGAAAATGCCTATTTAATATTAGTCATGAAAATTTTTATAATTGTTTTAACGTGCAAGTGTCATACATTTAGAAGCTCTAATGTAGAGAAAGTTGTTTACACTGTATTTATCTTTTAAAAACTAGCTTTTTTGGGCATTTGATGGTCATCAGATAATGTAATCCTCAAGAAGGGATCACATGCATCTGCAAACATCTTTCTTCTGCTGCAGCTCTGCTTCTTCTGCCAAGGAAATGTGTACGAAAGACATCACAGGCCACCCGTAGATGGCACATCAGAAGTTCCTGCAGCTAATATTTGTCTTGCTGCCCTATTGTATGCATTTGTGTATTATGCGCATACTCAGCATTTACTGTGTTTTGTTAGTACGATGCGGAAGTTTGTGTGGATTCATGGCTTAAAAATTAGTACGTAAACAAAGGCGTAATTCTCTTACCTAATCCTTTGCTGGTTTGCGTGTTTATAGTATTGTTCTAGGTATACTTTTGTATATTTGAACAAACTCGATTACGGCTATCGCGTAGCATATGATTTCACTTCTGTAATGTGTGAAAGCCTGGTTGACTGTTCAGAAGTCATATCACTCAAGTTCAAGAGGGAAATCTTCTGGAGCACTGAAACTTTAGTGCAAGTTGGCTTCACCCTAGGTGAGCTGTAGAAGTTGTGAGAAGGGCCTTCTGCAAAACCAGCTATGACTCTCCAGGCAGGACATTAGGCAAACAGAGTGTCTGGTTGTCTTTTTCCTGCTGTTTCGAGCCGAATTACGGGAATGTTTTATGAAAAGAAAATGGACCTTGCAGAATTCACGATGTTGCTCAGTTTTGCTGGAGCTGGAAAGAAAACTCTGAACGAATTGTTTCATTAGTGTATAAATGCCTTACATCTGGAATTCACTTTTCTGGCCGTTCAGTTGTCACTTGGATGGACTAGGCGAGTTTCTGTGGTGTCAGTGTCGATATTTCTTGCTTCGTTCTTGTATGGTTTATGACTTGTTGGTTTTGTAAAAATAGTCAGCAGCTGCCATGGAAAAAGAATTATTTGGGTGGCAAAACGACACCTGCTCAGCTGTCCCGATAAAATCAGGGTGCTAATGTGCCAAGCGCTGTTGCGCATATTGGCTTACCGACACTGCGAAGCTCTTGCGACGTAGACTCCGCAGAGGCTCAGCGTTATGAGGTCATTTAGGCATCATTTCATTGACAAACATTGCTTGCTTCTTGTTCAGTACTTGTAGCTCATTTTAAGTGTAGTGCAGTATGTAATTAGGGCAATATTGAGTAAGCGCAACTACCTATAAAATGCACGTCACTTCTTCCTCTTCATATTACCAAATAAATGTGAGAAAGCTTGCAATGTAAGGGTCAGTATCACAACTTCATGCGTTGTGTCCACATAAAAGACGCGAAAATATGCGGGAACTGCCATCTGTCACATTGAGGTGAAAGCAGCATATCGTACTTGCCTGACAATGACCATCGCGTTGCCTGGTTTCGTGTCTGCAGCTTGACAGATTTTTTTTCAAATACTACTTTCTTCATGCCACCTGCTGTCCACACGAGACAGTAGTTGTTGTCGAATTGCTAATTACCATTTAACGTAAGACATTTTTTGTAAGGCACATTTGCTATTGCACTCTTGTTTGTGTAGCTATTTTAATTATTATGTAGGTATACAGTACTGTATGCATTAGTCAACCGCAATTCTTGTGAGCCAGCTTGAATGTATGGCAAGCATGAAACCACATTTTGTTAGGTGCTTTTCTATTTAATATATTTTCATGATTACTCCTGTACTATTGTTATATATTTCTTTTTTTAGTGTTTCACAGCCTTATTGCTGAATCTCACATTGTTTCCTTTCTAGAAGTTTTTTTTTATAGGCTGCACATCACGCTTTATATTTAGTATAGAGCTATTGCTCTGAAGTCTGTTATGCTATCTTTATTTAGGATTTCAACTTTTGATAGATGTATGTGCTCTAAATACGAACCGGCCGTGCTTAGCACTCTAAACGGTTTTTAATCTAATATTTACATTGCCGAACTCTCTACTCTACGATGGGTATTTATTGACGAGATATTTTATTATGTTATTTAGTTGCGTCTTTTGGTTTGTTGCATGTGGTACATTGCTTTAAGGACTCATTCAGTTGTGTGAAAAGTGTAAAGCATTGTTTGTTCTTCAACAGTGATTGCGAAGACATTCAGATGTAATGTTATATGAACCACAGTTGTCGCTATATAGGACGTCTACTTCACAGAAGTGTTTTCGTGAACAGGAATAGCCTGCATAAAAGTGCGACTGCCACGTTAGTTAGTCTCGTACCTAACTATGCACACCTACCTTGGCGCCAGTCTGAAGGTGTAGAATAGTGCACTCTACCTTTGCTAAACACTTTACACTTAGTTTTGGTTGTGTAACATAGTTTCGAGGTTGTGTCTGTTGTATGGTAATTAGAACTAGGGAATTGCACTGTGCTTAGCACATTGCCTAATTGTCTGTTGTGCTTGCTTTGTATGTTTGTGTCAATCTAGTTTTTTTCCATCTCTTCAAGAGAGCTGTGTGCTTGGTGTATTATGTAGTACATGCATTGTAAAAATGTCACTCTTTTGAAGATAATTTGTGATGCAACTGTTACGGTCACAAGCTGCACTTGTTGCTTTTTTGTATTGTGATCCAGATAAAAAACTGTTTTCTCTCCTTATCCTTTGATTGAAATTTCTTGTAGTGATAAAAACAATCGCCAGACCTGCATAAAACGCGCTCCACAGTCACAGCGAAAGCTCGAACAGCGGCCTTTTAAATACTTTTCTGAGCACTGTTTGGGTAACTGCAGCAGCACTCTGTATGCCATAAATAATCTTTATTTCTGTGTAGTAGGCCAACATTCACTATGCAATCTTTTGTCATTCTTTGGGAAAGCGCGGTATTCACTACACACTTGCAAGAAACTTTGTGGTAATTTTTAATGTAGTAGCTGACGGCGGTGAAGAATTAGGCCTGAAGTGAGTATGTGCCACAGTTAAAAGGTGAATGAGAACAAGATTTTGCAATGGGTTGAAGCATTGGACGACCAACTAGTTATGCCATTCGCATTGTGTGACGTGTGGTTGTTTCTTTAATGTTCTAGAACGCTTTGTTACTTATATTAATGCGATTCCTTTCCCGACATCAAGCCTGCCTAAGGCAACTTTGAAAGCTAGTTCCAAGCACCGGCGTGGCGCAGAGGTAGAATACTAGGCTCGCATGCAGGGGACCTGGGTTTCAAATCCTACTGTGTCCTTAGTGTTTTTTATTTACAGAGTTTTTTATTTCGCGCGATAGTTTTTGTGGACACCGGCAGCTGCAGACAACTACGGCTTCGCCATGACCCATATTGTGATCGCGTAACAGCTTTCGCTGTAGAAGCATCATTTTGAAGCTGCCTGGTAAGTTCGTGGTTATGCAACTTGTAATTGGCTGGCAGACTTCTATGTGAAGGGCTAGATCTGTTTGATTACTTTTTCTTATCAGTAGCACTAATGGTTCATACGTCCCTTGTTTACCGATCGATATTTAATTCAATTACATTGTTTAGGAAATAAGTTGTGAAGAGTGATGACTTCTGACATTGCATGAAGACATGGGCTCTTGATCAAGATGAATGCAAAGTCGTCCATGTAGTTTGTATTCTGACCGGTGTTGTGGAATTTACTGTGAAAGTTTTCATCAATTTATTTTAGAGCATGAAATTGGTGGAGTGGCGCAGCCAATGGTGCAAGATGATCAGTTTCTTTTATTCATCGACAACAGTCTGATAGTGTTGAACACAACTGGTGCTGTGTTGCACCTGGTAGTTGTGTAGAACCTCAATGATACAATAACAGGCTGAAATGTAAGGCTGTTTACACACATTAGCATAACATATATCTTGAATAATTGATGATGAGTCACTAATGCTTATAGCAATGCCCAAAGTTGTCTTAATAAGTACATAATTGAATAAAAGTCGAGTTCAGTTAAGAAGACATCCCTGCTTTTTGAATGTAAGGTTTGCTTTTAGTTGTAAAGAATATTGGCAACTGCAATTGGAATGGAATGCAGGTATGCTACAGCTATGCAGCTATGTCACCATCATCAGCCTGGCTACGCCCACTGCAGAACAAAGGCTTCTTTCATGTTTCGCAAAACAACCCGGTCCTGCCCTTTCTGCTGCCACGTTATACCTGCAAACTTCTTAACGTCGTCTGCCCACCTAATTTTCTGTCTCCCTCTCACGTATTTGCCTTCTCTTGGAATCCTGTTAGTTACCTTTTAAGGTACATTTCCGATGGAGGCAAGAATGCTGTAAGCCCGTGAGCTCAGATTTGGGTGCACATTGAAGAATCCCAGGTGGGCGAAATAGTCCTCCACTACGGCGCCTCTTATAATCATTATCATAATATGGTGGTTTTGGGGCGTTAAACCCCACATATCAATCTATCAGTAACCCTTTATGGGACACTAAAAAGCAAGAATCATTTGGTTTATACTGACAAACTGCACTCTGAGAACTTCAGTGCCATATGCGCCACTGTCGTAAGTTAATAACAAACAAAAAAAAATCGAGGTTGAACTGTTTTTAAATTTGGCGTTGAAATCTTCGCGCGTGACGTAAAAATTTCAAAATATATTTCTCGTATTTTCGCAACATTGGCTCGATCAAATTTTGCGAGCCTTCGTATGCTAGGTCTATGGCACCCACAGATAACAATGTATTTCTTTTTGTCGTTTGGAAGCTACGCAGAAACCACTGAACGGCTTCGAAAATTATGGCGCCATGGTGTCTGGGTTGGTAAATTTAAGGTGGTGCGCCTCCACCCGCGTTTTCCATTCGCACGTTTTTTTCGTTTACCGAGCCTCGCGTCCAGGTAAGATTGGTGTTTTTCGGATTGTTAAATTGTGCTTTACTAATTGGCGAAAAATCGTTTTGCTCTTATGTCCCTCTAATGACCAGCGGTTATCCGGCCTAGGGGCCATGTGTGCGGCCCATGTACATTTCTTCTTTATTTAAACCATGATATCGTTAACCCCCTGTTCGTTCCCTGACCCACTGTGCTCTCTTCCTGTCTTTTAAGGTTACACGTATCACTTTCCTGAAAGATAGGGGAAAGATTGTGTTAGAAAAATTGGCCACCCTCTCTACAAAGTGTCTCTTGACGGGGATGTTGCGAGACCTATGCAAGAACTCCAGCGTTGTAATCCACAAGGAAGGGGACTTGAAGGACGGGATATTTACAAAAAATAATAATAGAATTATGATGACCTTATAGTTCAATCAACCAAAGGACGTAGCAGTACTCAACGATAGATCATATCGTGTACTATCAGTCAGGTGATAGAGAAATGAGCGGAATACAACCAACCCCTATCCACAGCTTTCATAAATTACGAAAATGCATCTGACGCGGTCGAGATATCGGTAGTATTGCAGGCACTGCGGGATCAGGGCACCGAGGAATCCTTCAACTTACAGCGCAAGAATGCCGAGTGAATTTTATACGCTTATTTGTCCGCGCTCATCAGTGCTGTAAGTCGTTCCCGAGGGCAATCAAGGGAGTTCAAGCTTGCAAGAGCCCTCTGCAAGACGCGCGGGATGATCACGCGATCAAGCAAACGGTGCGAGCGAGCGAAAGAGAATAAAAAGAACGGATATTCTCAAATATTCAGATTTACTCTTATTTGTTTTCGTTCGCACAAGCAGTGAAATGAAAAATGGAGTGCGAGATCACTATTGTTATCACGGAAACCGTAAATTGCCCTCGCAGACGGCTGCTTTCACAATTAGCAAATACAAAAAACTACGCGAAAGGCTCCCCCCTTCCCACACACACAGGCACATATAGATAATGTGCTATTGTCTTGTTCCTGGGACAGCGTGTAGCTTTTGACCCGGCTGCTTTCAAAAGATATTGCAAGGAGGGTGGAAGGTGATAAATAGGCCCATAAAACAAGAGCCGTCGGGAGCCCCTTAACTTTATCCCGCTTGCCCCCCAAAAGACTCTGCTGGATGATGATGATGATGATGATGATGATGTGATGGCGGCCGGCCCCTTTGCAACGGGGGAACACACTCAGTGTCCTGGCCTCAAAAAGAAAAGTGGGAAAAGAAAAACAAAAAGCACAGAGAAAAAAGAAAGGACCAAGAAAAGGATCCACACTCTTGAACGACACAGGCAAGAGACGCGCACACAGTGGTCTAGGTCCTAAGTCCGCCGTATAGTTGCCCACCACTCAGTAAGCCGCCTTTTCGTGGCTGCGACCGCGTACCGTCCCCCCCCATTGTCGCTGCTTCCATCTTCATCAAGCCTTTGAAACCCGAGCGCCTGTGGGAGGGTTGCACCCTCCACCTGAGAAGTTGGGAGACTCCTGCAGTGAAGGACGAGATGCTCCTGTGTCTCACTCGCTACGCCGCAAACTCTGCACAGGTTGCTGACCACAGTGGCATCAAACTTTCTGCGGTACTCCAGAGTGCGAAGAGCCCCAGCTCTCGCCTCGAACAGGAGGCTGCTGCCAATGCTATTGTCATAGAGGCGCGACCCACAGATGCTGTCCTGGTGTTTCCTGTAGCACTCGAGAGTGGACTTCGCCTCCATAGCTTCTCGCCATCGGGTTTCTTCTGCTTCTCTGACTCGCATGCGGACCTCGACCGTCCACTTGGCTGCTGTTTCAATAGGACTGGCTTCTGCAAAGAAGCCATACTTCTTCTCCAGCTGGTAGAGTCGTCGTGTCCAGTCAGTCCTCATGCATGTTGCCGAAAGGTACTCGAACACGCGGCGCGCCCATCGAGTGCGTCGCATGAGCGTGAGACGACCCCGATAGGCAATCTTGCTGGCGGCTTCCCGAGCTTCAAAGCTGGACCATCCGACGTCTCCCTGAATCGCCTCGTTGGCCACTCGATAATGGCAACCGAGCGCTGCACGGCCGACCTCTCTCTGCTGACGCTCCAACCACTCCCGTGTCGTTGGCGATATGCACACTACCGCGTTTCCAAACGTCAGGCCCGGCACGTGAACCATCTTCCACAGGTCCCGGATCATCTGAAATCGGTTGCAACCCCATAGGCATCGGCGACGAAGGATTCGTTGAGCCTGCAACGCAGTCTGTCGAATCACAGTCTCGTGTAGACTATATTTTGCTGCATCCACACACAGGGTGACGCCCAGGTATCTGTAATCGTTGCGTGTGGCCAGCAGTTCTCCTCCTAAAGTCAACGCTGCTGCATCGGTACTCCCTCCAGTTAGACGGACAACCGCCGATTTCTTAGTGTTGAATCGAAGTCCAAGACTCGCGAGTTCCGTCTGGCAGATGTCGAGGAGGGATTGCAACTCCTGGTTACTCTCTGCCATAACCACCAGATCATCTGCAAATGCCAAACCAGGCAGGTGGAAGTTCTCTTCAGCACTAGTTGTGCTGAAACGCATGCTGAATCCGAGGTTGGAGTTCAACAAGGCCCGCTCTATTCTGGATGCGTATAGAATGTACAGCAATGGTGACAGTGGGCAGCCCTGCCTCAGACCCTTATTTACATGAATTGGGCCAGTAGTTATGGCACCCAACTGCACACTCACTACATTGTCCCTGTACAACCGTTGTATAGTGGAGATTAGCAGCCGGGGCAGTCCAAGGTCAGACAGGCATGCAAAGAGAGGACCGTGCGGCACGCTATCGTACGCTTTTTCAACATCGAGGAAGCAGCACAACAGCGTTCTCCCTTCCCTGCGAGCTATTTCTGCACACTGTGTGACGACGAACAGATTGTCATCCAGACGTCTGCCTGGCCTGAAGCCATTCTGAAGCTCGGTCAGTAGTCCCTTGGTTTCCGCCCAGCCACTCATCCATGCTTTGATGACCCCCGCGAACAAGCGATACATAACACTGGTGACCGTTATTGGTCTGTAGTCCTCTATGTTCCTCGCATCTCCGCCCCTTTTGGGGATAAGAATCACCTTCCCTTCATGCCATTCTTTAGGGATGGGCTCGCCTTCGATGATGGCCGTGAGGATCTCTGCGAGCTGTTCCCTCGAGTCTTCTCCCAAGCACTTTAGTACGCGCGCTGGCATGCCGTCCAGACCAGTGGCCGTTCCAGCCCTAATCCGCTTCAACGCCCGTTCAACTGTGAACCTTGAGAGGGCCCAGGGTGGTTCTGTTTGGCTTGGGGGGCGTTCGGTATTAGGACTGATTGCCTCCTCTTTACTAAGGGTGGTGTCTGTATTCAAGTCTGAGGTCCCGAAAATCCGGGAGAAGTGCTGTGCAATGTATTCACAGGGCTCTCCGACTGGTTGCCCCGTTGCCGCATCTATGAGAGGAGGTGGCGGGGGGGCGGCTCTGTCCAAGGACCTAATGTATGTCCAAAATTTGTGTGCTGCAGATCTTCCTTCCTGTCTGATGGACTGGATCAGCCTAAGGTTGTAGTCTGCTATCTTGCACTGAATCAGGGTCTGTACCTTGTGTTTACGGTCCAGATACACAGCCCACTTCTCTGCACATACCTCAGTGTCAAGGCCTTTGACAAATCTTCGATGTTCCCGATTTGCTTGGCGGCGCTCCTTCCACGCCACCTCCACTTCTTTGTCCCACCATGGGTTCTGTGGCCTGCGTCCCGGCCTCTCCTGGACCATCTGGGTACGCATTACAGCGTCCAGTGCGCGCATGAACTCACTGTACGAGCGGGATTCCCGCCGTTGAGGACTACTTTCAAAATCCTTGGCGACCCTCTCCACGGACTTGCTCGGCAAGTACATGCCACGCCTGGGTGGAGGTGACATGCAGCCTGTTCGAAAGCCGCCCTTAGAGAACAACAGCCGTATGCGATTATGGTCACTTCCAAGGCTGAACTGGCCCTCTTCATCAATATGCACTTGTGCTATGCGAGCGGCCAGTTTTGCAGTCACCAGAGCATAGTCTATGGTAGAGCGGCTGGTACGAGCGCACCATGTGAAGCATCCCTCACAGTCAGTGCGAAGGTTAACGATTTCCAAAGAGAGCTGCTCCGCACATTGCAACAACAGCTTCCCATTGTAATCCAAGTACCCGTCAGTGGCCGGGATGTGTCCGTTAAAGTCTCCCATCAACAACACCTCGCGGTCTGCACCCCACCGTTTCACATCTTCAATGATACACTGTAGGACTTTGTCGTTACCGTCATGTGGTCCACTAGCCACCGTTAAATACACCACACCAAAGAGAACTGGCTCACCAAGAATAGTCCCAGAAACCCAAATGTGCTCGGCACAAGGACCCTTCATTGGCATCCAGGCTGTATTGCTGCGCCACAGCACACCAGCGCCGCCTCCTTTGCGGCAATCCCCTGTACGATTGCAGCCCACCCACTGCCATTCGGGGTCAACTGGTGGCTCTTCCAACTCTCGTAGGTGAGTTTCCACCACACCATACAGAGCGATCTTTTCGCTATTCAACGTCTTATACAGCTCAGCCCACTTAGCTGCCTTTCTCGCCCCATGAAGATTGAGAAAACCAACGTTTACATTGGTGGTTGTGCGTTTGCGGTGGTGGTGTCTTCGACGGCTCTTCAGAATCATTGGGTGGTTTGACTCGGCATTATTATTTGGCGCATCATTTGCTGGCGGACCATTTCCCCAACCATTTGATACAGCTCGGGGCTTGCGCTGAGCCTGAATGCTTGCCACGGGGTCTTCGTAGGGTGTGCAGTGCCCAGATGTGGCCCCCATGTTGGCGGAGCCAAACTCGTCCCCGGTGGACGGGGTGTGCTCAAAGGTGCTAGCTGTGCCATGTTTGCTGCGTAAACCGGCTGGGTGTGTTCGCGGAGGGTTTGCCCTGGGGTGGTCCGTACATCGGCCCTGATTTCCCCCTGGTGGGTGGTCACGCTTGTGGTCTTGGGTGGTTCCGGGGATGGGGAATGTATCTCCAGGGCGGGCATGGGGACTCTCGATCCTATATTTGGAGGTGGTCTGCGAGTTGGCTTGCCCCTGTTCCCGTGAGGCTCGCGTAGTCCTAAAAAATTTCGTGTCTCCTGGACCAGCTGGGTCGCAACTTCACGTGTTGTATGTGCCAGGTAGTGAATGCCGTCCTGGGCTAGTCGTCCTTCTCCTGCCAGCATCCTAGAGAGGTCGACAAACTTTGCCTTTACGGCTCCACTCATCTTCCTTAGCTCTGCGTTTAGGAGCATTGCTCTTGCCTGCGTTGCCTTGCCTCTCGTGTTAACTTCAGGGACGGAGCAGATGACCAGCCTCTTCGCATACGGTGTCACCGCCTGCCGGATGTTCTGGGCAATATCTCCATGTTGCACTCCTTTGAGAACATCGTGGACCCCTACGTGCACGACCACCAGCTGTGCGCTGTGGCCTTCCCCTTCACTGCGGCTTTACGTCCAGGAACGCCACCTAGACGTAAAGCTAGCAGACGTAAAGCCAGCCGCCTAGAGTATTACGGCTAGGTGGCGTTAGACGCCGCCCGTTCTAAAGGGTACAGCCACATCCATCCATCCATCCCACTTTCTCAGTGACATCATGCCAAGCGAAGCGTGGCTTTAAGGAAGTGGAGGAGGAAGAAATTAGTGAGCAGGAGGCGAAAAGGGTGCTACGAATAAATGTTTGCCAGCCTGCTACGCAGCTTTCATCTTGGAGCCCGGACATTCGAAGCCAGGGTGTGAAGTTGCGCGTTAGCAAGTGGCCACTGCCACGCATAGTCCGTGTAATTAACTCCCCAGTTGTGATTTACAACAGCGCTGGTAATAGGGAATGAACTTTCTCCACGACACTACAGCGACCAAGTTCGTCCGTATAAAGTATATTTCTTGTATTTTTTTATTCCCCTGGAGAGTGCTGTAAATGTAGTTTTTTTTTCCTTATACGTTGTATTATATGTTGTACATGCTCCATCTCTTACCGGGATTATTACTTCGATGGGATTTAAAAATACCCGAGAAAACTTAAGCCGCAGAAAATATTTCTTTTCAAGATCTTTTTCTTCTCAAGACCTCTCGTGAACTCAGATTACGTGACGTCAAGAATCTATTACGCAACGATTCCAGTATCCGTTCACGTGAAACAAAAGACAGTGTACCTCGAACTTATGTACAAGAGAGAGAAAAGTCACAGTAATGAACGATAAATACCTCGAAGCTTGCAGCGCGCTGCTCAAGGACAAACGACGCATGAACAACGCATGCACAGGACGAGTGCGAACTAACAACTGTCGCAGCTCGTCACTTACAGCAGGCTGCCCAAACTGGAAAGACGCACGAAACTAACGCACAGCTGTATGTTCATAGGACGAGCATGAATAACTCACACAGTCGTTACTTCTTTGGATTTAAGTAGCGTGCTGCAAGTGTCGACTATGCACAACCAACTGCCCCTGCTTCGGCTCTTCTCGCAGGTAGCTCTCTCCTTTCGCGAACGCGACCGCTGCAGCGAGCAAATCGTGGGTCGGCAAAAAAATGTAGAGCTCATTCAGACTCACTAAAATATACCGCACGGGGGGACAGTAATTCGCGAAGTGCTAGCGGCATATCTGCCATCTTCTCGTGGTACACGTAAGCAAGGATGTGTGCATTATCTCCAGCGATCCCCGCAGTGATTTCTGTGACGTATATAGGCTGTATGCAGGACGCCAAGTACGCAAACTCAGTGGAACTGTGCTGACTCGTCTGGATAATGTCCGAAGTTTTGAGGATGATGGCTTGCTTATGGTCAGCGACAGAAACTTTAAAATAAAAGAAGATATTTTGTACGTGTTGGCTGACTCTGGCGTGCGGAGAGCGTCAATACTGCATAACAAGGAAACGAACAATGTCCCTTTTGTCATGTCTCAAAATAGTGACAGTACACCTTTAAGCTGAACTTGTCTAATTTTGAACCCAAGCGAGCGTAATACCCGAATATAGATCAAGATTATCATACCCAAATGAACATCAATAAAAACAGCTGAACTAAACAAAGAAAGGTCAATCTGTCGCATCCTCAAACACTGCCTTCA
Organism: Rhipicephalus microplus; assembly: GCF_043290135.1. Taxonomy (NCBI): domain Eukaryota; kingdom Metazoa; phylum Arthropoda; class Arachnida; order Ixodida; family Ixodidae; genus Rhipicephalus; species Rhipicephalus microplus. The sequence goes on from NC_134701.1 coordinate 255,801,166, forward strand.
ACAAGTGCAGAACAACAAATTGGTGAATCTTACGCATATGCATGAATCGGCGATTGTTGTGGTTTTCTAATGTTCACAGAAACTCCACCTTTATTTACCCCATCACTTTTTTTTCTCCATTCATTTCTCGGGGGTGTTGTACGCCGCGGTGGACTATTGTGCCCGGCTTCAGAGGTCGTGGGTTTGATTCCGGCCGCAGTGGTTGCATTTTGGCGGAGTCCTTCAAAACAGCGTCTCTCGTAATCATATTGTGGGTTTAGTACATGAAGCCCCAGATAATAATATTAGTAATAATAATAATAATAATAATAATAATAATAATAATAATAATAATAATAATAATAATAATAATAATAATAATAATAATAATAATAATAATAATAATAATAATAATAATAATAATAATAATAATAATAATAATAACTATTATTATTATATTCCTCGTCACTGCGTGCGCTGGCCCCGTAATATTTTTCTTAACTGCATTCTCCAAACTCGACTTTTCCGCTGATCACTTCTACTCTTCACAGCTGACAATTCTCCTATTTATTTTTCTGTCCACTCTTTGCTTATTGTTGTACGAGTCTATTGGAGTAGTACACATAGTGTCACACACGTCGCGTTGGTCATGGTGCATGTTTGCTGACCAGAATGTCGCGGGATGGAATCCCTGTCGCGTTGGTTGCCTTACGGTGGAAGCAAATTCTAGTTCTTCATGTTTGATTTGAAGTCACTATAAATAACCCCTGGGGGATTAAGTCGCTGGAGCCCCTTCATAATCTGATAACACATGTCTTATCTCATGGTCACATTGAGGGTTTGGTGCTAATACTTCCCGCATTATTGCTTAGTAGCACATGCCCTGTTGTATATGCCCTATAATCTACAAAAGAATGGCAAAGCGGAACCAATGACCTACGTTGTCTACTCTGGAACACATTTAATGGCTCATATGTAATGGCTAAAAAAAAACTCGCTCACTCACTCACTCAATCAATAAATCATCCAATCAATCAATCAATCATTTATTGTGCATAAAAATGGTAGTTACAATTGGGGATTCTACAGATACAGATGAAGATCCAAAGGTCAACATACTGTTCACAGGACCTCCCATAAGGAATGAGTAACAAAAGTATGCATAACACAGCTAAATATGAACACAAACTAAACACTGTAACAAAAGAATCATAACGCTTACCTGCTTTGATTATGAAAAGAAGGACTAAAAAATGCAATGCTGACGAAATACTTATGCTGATTGCAAATAAAATCGAAGGCTGAACATGAATGCGTTGAAATAATAGAGAGTCTAAATATCGCATGGTAATGAGTTCCAGAATTGTGCGGCTGAGAAAGTACCTTAATTATTTCTGGGTTCAAAAATAGATGACTATTGCTGGAAGCAAAACGGATAGACAAAGAGGGAGGATACAGGCTTTTGGTAATCATGCTGTAAAATTCATCAAACAGATCCCTTTCAAAGATTCGCTTTGAAAAATGTCCGAGCACTTAATTTTGTCTGTAGAACCATCCTAACACGAACGCGGCCATTTTCTTACGTCCTTGTTTGTGAACTGAGCGAGCAAAAAAAAAAAAAAGAAGTAAATGCTACTCTCAAGCACCTGCTTCCTTTTCGAGCTTGTGTGCACATGTGCTCGGGAATAATGACAGTGCAAATAATCTTAGTGTCCCTTGGTGCTTTATTCCAAGATAAACAGCGTAGACGGGACCTGAATCAACAGCTTGCGCCACCCACGAAAAAACAGCGTAATTCCTCCTGAGGGCCCTTCCTTCTTCTTCTAGTTCTTGTTTTTCTTTTTGTGCGTATGAGTTTCCTCACTCTTTTTCTTTCTTGCGACAATAAGATTGGAAGTGGTTCGCTCCATAAGCGTTGCCGCACTCAAGCCAACGTGCACCTACTTACGATGACTTGCACTGTCGTCAGGCACGTACTTAGTTTCTTTTCTTTTTCTTCTGCGGCTCGCTCGCACTTTAAACCGCTACACTCACGGCCATTGCCTCGTACGACTTTGGCAAGTGCTTTCCATCTTGGGAGAGAAATCACAACTATCTTCAATGTATACGCTGGGACGACACTTACGCTTGTAACTAATACAACGCTCAGTACCCTGAAGACGTTGAAAAGCTATTTTCAAGCGAAGCTTTTATCAATTAAAGGCTTTGGTGGTGGTGGCGTTTTACGTGATAAGCCAGGCTTTGGCGAGTGTTGAAAAATGCAGCCCGCCCTAGATTCTTTTACTGTTTTTATTTTATGTTTTCTAAACACCAGATGAGCATCTACGTGCAAAGAAACACGAATGTCGGTTCACTCAGCTCAAAGACACTGTCGAGAGGTCGGGATCAGGACCTCATTAAAGAACTTTTGCTCACATGATGACATAAAAAAAAAAACATGGTGCGATAGTCTACGAACTACAATGTTGATGGAGGCACAGCTGTGCATAGCAGTTGCAATAACACCTTTTAAATGCTTATCGACTGGAATGCATATCATGTGTGCATTCCTGGAGCTGTGTTTCAGATAGCCTTCGGTTATTCCCAATAAACGTTGAATAGAAACGGATGTTATCTTTCAGACCGTAAAATGACTTAATCGCCATTAAATGGAACGTAATGACCGTCAGCACTTAATGTAGCCAACGCCTGCGGCATAACTCGCTTTCACATTGGGGTGGTAAGTCCCTCGTAGTTCAGAGAAGTCTCCGCAAGAAGCGCTGGCAGCCGACCTTATTTCCAGTAGCGCCGGAAGCGACGTTATCACGACTGTTGGCACAGCGTCTAGAGCGGACGCTGCCTCTGGGATTGCAATAACCATTGCCTTGATCTAGAAAGAATAAAGGTTTGCGGCGGCCAAAGAAATGAGCGCTGGTAGCAAGCACTTCTTTTGAAGAGAGCCGGCTGGGAACAAGCTTTTCGGATCCCGTCGCAGGCATCGTCGCAGCGCTCTGAAGGAGGCATTGATGTAACGCTTGAATCGACCTCCGGTCCGGCCAGCGAGCTCTGTACGAGCTGCGGTGATCGAATTTCGATGGAGGCGAAACACGAGACGCATGTGTACAGTAAAAGCTGGTTATTTAGACTCCTGTCAATTCGGAAAATAAAAAAAAATCGGACGTTTTTTTTCTTCTTTTTGGTCCCGATGGTGATAGATATAGGGTTTAATTTATATGCACCATCATCCGAAGAGCTGTGGGAGCTAGGCCAAGTTATCGGTAATGTATAACTTCCTCTCAAGTTATCAGACTCAGACCTTAATGAGCGCTACAACCTGGTTCAACGGGCACGCCATGCAGATGATGATGGCTACTTGGAATAAGCAGGTCGCCCACCTCGGGCGCACAGTGCATTTGCTCACTAAGAACGTTTATTCTCTCCCTTCTGGTACTGCAGGAATATGTGCTGTTTAATGTCATTGAGTTCTCGTTAATTCTGTGATACCAGGCCGCAACCCTGTTAAATCGGATGATCCTCGGAGAGCACCTGGCACGAGGCGCCGTAAATGTGCGACGCAGTGGAGAGAAAATGGCCTTCGCGAGTAGCCGAAACGGTCGCGGGCCTTTGTAAAGGAGTGGTCGCCATCCAAAAGCTCATAAAAATGCCTTTGTCAGTGACCACGGGTTCAGTAGCTGCGGGAAACCTGTTTAGTTTTTGGTCTTAACTCGGTGCACGCGAGCTACGTGGATCTGTGAAGTCAAAGATGCGACAAGCAGTTTCGTTTTCGCCGCGTGCCTTCATACTGGCGTAGTTCCCATCCATGACTGCGCATTAGCGAGCAAGCAGCCGCTTCGTTTCGACCCCAGACGTAGGCGGCACCCGTGCCTTCAGAACTGCGTGGAAGCTATGATCGTGTCTTTAGCGGATGCGGCGCACAGTACAGCTTCGTCTTGACTTCGGGAAACGCCTCCAAAATTTCATAAAACCCAAACACGCTTGGTCAAATCCGTTGAGGATAAAGAGTTTCAGCAGTGGTCTGCATGCTGGCGTAAAACTCGCTCGCTATATACATTGCGATGGGCGAACGTATGATAGCCGGCCATTCTTCCGTCGAAAAGCTTTCGTCGTTTGCGCATGGTGGTGTCGGCAGTGAAGGTAGTACGTAATAAGATGCGTTCCGAGCACGTTTCGGCGGCACCTAAATCACACCGGGTTCAAAAGCGAGAATGCCTTTTTCTCTCTTTCATTGGCTTTCCTACAAGCGCTCCTCGTAATCAAACATCATCAATTATTGTCAATTAGCCGTGTTTTTGTTAGTTGCCTACAAAGTCCTTCTACCCCTCCTCCCCTCCCACCTCCAGCCCCACTGCCTCGGCCTTATGCAACATGGCCCTCCACCTAAAAAGATTGCCGAGTCCTATAATAGATATACTTTGCTTAAATACGCTGACAACCACTGCTTATTATCTGCACATCATCGAACGGTATGGTGCATTTAGTTGCGGTAAAACTTAGGTCATTTTTGGGGTGAGTTGGCACGTTACGTCGGACCACGAGCTGCTCTTTGCGCTCAAATGTATTTGTCGTGCCTGACAAGCCCGCGATGTATATGCGCACGATTACAAAATTTACGCAAATACGTCGATACATCACCCAAGACTTGGTTATAAGACTATACGGCGTACAGTATTTAGCCTGCTACTCGTTAGCTGCTTCGCGGGAAAGTGACTATTTCTACAATGCGTGGCATCTGGTCGATTTTTTTCTGGTTGACAGCTCTCCTCTCACCCAACACTCATGCACTGAAATAGAATCATTGTTAGGCGTCAGACACCTAATGCGTTCCTGCTGTCGAAAGTCATGAAGCTTCACAGAGCGCGAAGGAGATAGTGCACCGACTGTTCCGTTTAATTAAACTGTAGCTTCATCGCTTGAAACTGCTTAGATTGAGACTTATAGATGAGTGTGGGCTTTAGCTCCGAAGGGAGCTCGCTTATGAAAACGAGGCAACATGTGAACGCCTTTCACAATACTGGGCGAAAAGTTGCACAACCAGCCCCGCGCTACGTGTCATCACTTTCTTGCCTTCAAGATCTACTTCCGTCACCGACTACACGGCTCAGAAACAAACAGACAAAGAAAAAGCTACTTTGCAGTGTCGTCGTAGCTTTACAGTAACTCAAGCTTGTGGAAAGCAGGGGCCCCGCGGCTGAGGGATTTATAGTGCGCTCTAGGTCTTCTCGTCCCAGGCAGCCTTAATTATCCCAGAAATGTGGGAGCTTTGTAGATGCCGAGCACGCTACTGCAACCTCTCGCGTCCTCGGCAGCGCACCATCTGCGGCGCTGCAGATACGGCGGAGAATTGCGCGACGCCGTGTGCATTCGCGTCCGGGTTTTGGGCCGTCGCGGGCTATACCGAACCGGCCGGAACGTTCTCGTCGGCACACGTATAACTGTGAAGGACGGAGGGAGTTTTCGCTCCGTGTTAGAACTTTTCTTTCGTATTTCCGTATCAGCAAGAGCCCAACCCCGTATAATCACGCCCCTGCCGCATGCTCGTATATCAATTGAAAATGTTGACATGTGAGGTGTATATAAAGCGACAACGCCACTGTGTGGCCATCCTATAGGATGGCCACACAGTGGCGTTGTACCTATACGGCTCTACCTATATATAGGTATAGCCGTCGATTAGCTGCGTGCAGCAGGAGACACGCTACATCGTGCTTTCGGAAGTTTCGTTTACATTGCTATTAAATTAAGTTTCACGATAATCTCTCTTATCCATTATATCTTATTATTCTCTCATCGTTTTCGTTATTATTGTTTTTTCTGCTTTTTAATATATATTAGCCTAAAAAAAGAGTTGTTCGGCTACTAGAAGAAGTGGTTATTCTGTGATTGTAGTTTAGAAAACCAATAAGATAAAATTTCATAACAACGATAAACGCTGTCGAAACGAGTTCATGCATAAGTATGCGATAAGGCCTATAGGAACAGGCTGATGAATCACGAAGGAAAACAGAAGAGAAGGCCGAGGTTATTTGTGCACACTGCTAACTTTCTTCTGCTCAAGAAATAATCGTACTTTATGTCTCAGAGGCCCACTGGACGGTCTATTGCTCTCCCATAGTAGAGCGCCAAGTACTCTAAATCGTTCACCAGTTTTTTTTTTTAAACACAAGAATGTATATTCGGTGTACTCAAGCAGCAACGCTAACAAGACAATATTTCTGCTGTATTAGGCTATTTATTTCTGATCAGCGTGTGTGGTTTAACGTCCCACAACCACCACATGATTATGAGACACGCCGTAGTGGAAGACTCCAAAAATTTCGACCACTTGAGGTTCTTTAATGTGCACCCAAATCTGATCACACGGGCCTACGGAATTTTCGCCTCCTTCGAAAATGCAGCAGCCGCTGCCTAAATTTGATCTCGCGACATGCGGGTCAGCAGCCGAGTACCTTAGCCACTAGATCACCGTACCGGGGCACTATTTATTTCTGATATTCCTGACACCGTCCTTGCCAATGAGTGAGCTGAGCTATCTGTTTGCAATACAACCAAAGCTACTTTTAATGATAACGGTTTTAACAATGTGAAGCTGCTGCACCGTCCACTTTTGTATGTTTTGTATTATGAAATTACCCGCTTACAACAATGCCCGTATGCCACATTATCGGTTATAAAAATAAATTTTGTCTATTGGGTGTCTGTGCTGAAAGGTAATGTAACGCAAAACTTATGAAAATTAAGAAGAAAACAACAAATTTAAGCTGCTGAATGCCTGCCCACAACCCTAACGTCCCTTAGCGCCCCTTTGGACTCACATAACGCTTCACCGCATAGCAGTACGGCACTGCGGCGAAACTGACTTTTGAATTCCTTAACGGCACGGAAGCGGCGATGGCTTCTGGTAATGAACTTTCGCATTACAACTTGAGTAAAAAGTTGAGACTTCAGAAAGTTTCTGTGTGTAGGACTTCAAACATTGTCACACATTAATTCTATGGGATCTGTGGTGGTACGGTGAAAGCGTCCAAATTTTCAAGCATGTCCAGTAAATTGGAAGCCTTATCATCCTTATCACTGATGTTTGTTGGCATATCGCTCCCGATATTGTAGTTTTTTCACAGCAGCCTCCTGTCCTTCTATTTAGAAACTTTTGCGTGCAACAAGTGAACAGGAATTATCGGTTATAACTATAAAACTTTCCTGGCACTTGAGAATTGTTATTATATCTTAAAATAAAGTTCTACTGAAGACCTTTCATATACAGCTGTATTCTATGCTTGAACGTTTTACATCACGTTTTATGTTCAGACTCGTTACACCGCACAGCATACACGGCGCTCTTAGAGCAGAGTTCTTGAATGCTAGTAAAATAAGGGATTCATTATGCAAGCAATTCACGCTACGAAAAGAGCTATAAAAAAGCTTGTGTTCAGACATGATATCTTCGTCTTGCAGTCCAGCTGCTCGAGCTTATCTTCCTCGCAAAGCTCTTATTCACGCTCACGTTAGATGTGATGATATAGTGGTCGGCCATGCTATTCCCACGTATATAAGTGACGATGTGAGACTTGCCTGGACGTGGCAGCAACTAATTTTGATGTTCAACTAAGGCTAAATTACGAGCCACTCTCAACAATGTGCCGTTGGTGCCACAACATCAGAGACCACCTGATGTGGGAAAACTAATATTCCTGCCTCAGTGCAGCTGAATTCTGTCGAAATACACACAACATGTTGTCAGCACATTTTAGAACAGGCCGGAAATTCAAATTTAAGGCTGCTTGCACAAGCATCTGGGATATCCGTTTTTTGTGTGTGCGTGTATCGCGGCCCACATATTTTTCAGGCTAAATGAATGCCTGACTTAGCGAGACTACTGGTAAGCTCGCAGCAGCCGTTAAGTAAGGATTAAGTAATGCGTCGCTGAGGTGTTTATGAAAGCTCTATAACCTTCCAGGTGCGCGATGCGTGCGGGACGCACGTTCGTCGGTGCCTTGACGTTCACGGTGTACTGCACAGAACTGCTCAGCGAGGCCAGATACAAGTGAGGAAAAGACTCTTCGTTCCACCGACGCTGCTACGAAGAAAGAACACAAACACACATGACATTCCGGTCTCCCATTTCCCGTCGCAGCCTCCTTAATTTCTCCACCGGCAAAGCCTCGGCACGTCGACAGCGCCGGCCGCTTCTGCTGAGCAGCGTGGTTTCTGGAGCGAGTCGGTTGACTTCACGGTGATACGAGCGCGAGCACGGGGTGCTCTACGTGGAGTCTAATTAATATTTTGCACACCAAGGTGTTCCCGTCAGCTGCGCCGAGCGAGATTGCGATAACGCGGTCAACGCAGCGGTGCCTCTTCAGCAAATCTTGTCCTTCGAGCGCTCGCCTTCAGAGTTTCTGTATACGCTCGTCGGCGTCGCGGTGCTCCAGTGACGCACCGAGGTGGATATTAGAATCCCCTCCACTATCGCTAGCGCCGACAGGCAGACGGTAGACATATGAAGGTTCGTTATTCATTAGGTGTGGACTCCGACATGTTTTAACGCTATATCGTTGAAGAGCTCGTTTCGCGGAAATTCCGGTGTCGGCGTCGCTGGTTGTGAGTGAAAAATCGTCACCTTGTCCGTGACTAAAAAATAGAGAAAGAGGCAAATAAAATAAATAATAAAAGTGTTTGGTTCGAGGACGTCTGCGTGGCAACCAGGTGTTCTACCTCAGAGCCACGCTATTGGTCGAAACTGCTTCGAAAAACGCTATATAAATATCATATCGTGGAAGGAGTCTCCTATACACACACACATATATATATATACCGAACACAAACACACATGACATCCCTGTCTCCCATTTCCCGTCGCAGCCTCCTTAATTTCTCCACCGGCAAAGCCTCGGCTCTTTGACAGTGCCAGCTGCTTCTGCTGAGCAGCGTGGTTTCTGGAGCGAGTCGACACACACACACACACACACACACACACACACACACACACACACACACACACACACACACACACACACACACACACACACACACACACACACACACACACACACACGCACGCACGCACGCACGCACGCACGCACACACACACACACACACACACTTGTGTGTTTTTAATACTTTGATGCACTCTTGGTATGACGCTATAATAATAAGGCGGCTTACGAAATCTAAAAGGCTGACACTGTGTAACTTTCTGGTGTGATGATGAGATGATGCAGCAATATCAATGTACACCGACAGCTCTTTTGAAGACGTTTACGCTATATATATATATATATATATATATATATATATATATATATATATATATATATATATATATATATATATATATATATATATATATATATATATATATATATATAGTGTCAGCCTTTTAGATTTCGTAAGCCGCCTTATTATTATAGCGTCACACCTAAGAGTGCGTCACAGTATTAAAAACATTTACATCTCGTTAACATTACTAAGCTAAGCAGTGTCCGACTAAATTATCAAATGTCGAGAAGTCATTCCTACTGATTTCATAGCTTCTTTGTGAACGGCTTTTATGTCTGTGTTATATGGCACGAAATGTTCACGCTTAACTACAGTTAGGTTTCCTTTTCGGTGACTGCATACGCAGGAGTGGTAACAAACGCGTTAAAGAGAAAGCGAGAGAAAGAATGAAGCGGATTAGCAGCACCTTTCACGGCAAGAATTGCGAGACTGTTGGTTTCCTCTTGAATGACATAGTGTCGAGTGCATACTTCGCCAGCAATTGGGAATCAGTAAGCAGAGAGAGGATGCTAAGTCGGATACTCGCATGATGTGCTACCAGCAATTGCTGCGTAAGCTGTGGGTAAAAATAAATAGTGATAAAATAAGAGAAACTGCTCCTGACAGGCGCGAGCATGTCCACCTGTTGGTGCAGAGGCTTGTTGCGTTGCCATTCGCGAACGGGACGAGGAATTGCGAGGGAGGTCAGAAGCAGGAACACTTTCTTTCTTGTCACTGTAACATGGGCTTTCTTCATACGGCCTTCTTATTTCTTTCCTGACGTTCGCTTTTCCGATAGATGTGCTTTATCCGCTTTGCGTCTAAGCTTTGATTCGGACTCCCTTTTCCGCCTGATTAGGGAGCCTTTTACTGAACGTAGAAAACGTCCAGATGGGGCGGAGGGAAGGAGGGGGGGGGGTCTTTTATTGCATTTGTTGGAAAAGACATTCGTCCGTAGATGCCCAGCTGGCAAGTCATTTGCCGAAGGTCAGGAGATTTGCTTCCCTTCTCCCCTTCATTCCTTTCTCGCTTACAGCCATGGTGGTGAGTTGCACTGGAAGAAGTAGTTGAGCGTATGGTTAGAGTGTTTGCAGTTGCAGCAGTGAATTCGCGGCCTCCTCGGTTGCATTATGACAGTGTTAGCGACAGCACAATAGCAGCCGCAGACGTATTATGAATAAAATAGTGCTTCTGCAGGTGAGGACAAAAATGTGTGGCGAGGCAATGTTGGTAGCCGTTGGATACTTTGTAGAAGGAACACTTGTTCATGATGAATTATGGGTAATACAACTTAAAGTCGAAATAGAGACAGCACCTATGAAACTTCACGTGTAGAGAAAAGTTGCAGTTTCGCCTCAAAAGCGAATCAATGAAAGGGATAGGTAGAAATCGGAATGTCGCGGGAAAAACGGCAAGCAGCTAGAAACTTTCAGCGCACTGCTCAAACAAAAGGAAAGACGCACGAAAACAACGCACAAGTACACACAGAATAAGTGTGCACTGTCCCAGTTCTTACACCAACTAGTCCCTAATTTGGTTCTTCTGGCTATCAATTCACTCTTTTCGCAAACGTGGCCCCTGTAGCCAGCAAAGTAACTTCTGTGTGGTCTACATAACTTGACCGCAAACTCTGCGGTGATAGCACAAGAAATACAAAACTCCCCCTCAAGAAATAAGCGCGTAAATACGGGTGACCACGCCTGTATGTCAAACCAGAACTCGTAGGTGCACATCCCAGCTCCGCCGAATGGAGCTTTAAAATCGGGGGCCCAAGAAATTAGCAGTGGCACGTGAAGCTATGGCTCGCGTTCCCTGCTGGCTTATTCGGGTCGCTAAAACAATACTGCATTAGGGTCTAGGTGGTACATAATCCGTAGCCTGAAATTACAGCTCGAACGCCTTTCATTGTTTTGACCGCCATGGTAGATCAGTGGCTACGGTGCTCTGCTGCTGACCCAAACGTTGCGGGTTGGATCCCGGCCGTGACGGTCACATTTCGGTGGAAGCGAAATGGTTGAGACATGTGTGCTGTGCGATTCAGCGCACGTTGAAAAACACTATATGTTCGATATGTCCGAATTCCCCCACTACTGCGTCTCTCATAACCATCTCGTTGTTCTGGGACGCGAAACCCCAGATATTATTGTTAACCTGTTTTTTGTTCTTACTACTTCTTGTTCACTTATTTTCCCCTTTCACGCACCTCAATATGATTTCATGTCTTCGCGTATCTAATATGCTACCATCCTTGTTGCACCTTTTGGTTTAGAGCTGTTGTTATGTGCGCGTGAGCGTTAAGGTTGCGTGGGACTTATATATGAATTGGTGTACGTCACACCATCTTCCCAAAGGGAACCCTGACGGTATGCGAAGCAGCAGCGATGCGCACGGGTGGCGTCATCAGTGGCGTCACGAGTTGCGCCAACAAGGGTGCTGCGGTGAGCGTTGGAAGATTCGTTTGAGGCGATGGCTGGCCTAGGCTTTATCGTTTCTTTAGAGTGGACACGGCCGCTGGACCGGAGCTGGCGCGTGTTTCGCCTTGACCACCACGGCCTTGTGATCGGTGAAGTGCACGCTGAGAGGCTCCTGCTCACATTCGACGTCGATGCGCAGCTGCGGTGTGACCTACTTGGCACCGCTCCAACAGCTGCGGTGAGGGGAGCACAGTGCTGCGCGTTCGTAAGGATGCACGGTAGGACAGCGTTACATAGGCTAGTAAAAAGCTGCTTCGCATTTAATGAAGTGGTTGTTAGCGCTTGTGTCATACGTTTCTTTTCTTCGTGGGTGTCTTGTGCATTTGCGCTGGAATTTAAGCCCCAGGATTGTGGTCACAGTTTGACATGTAAACTGCGATTCTGGTCGAGCCGTGCTGTTTTTTTTTCTCATGTGGCATAATCATACATAAGCCAAAGCGTGCCCTCTAGCTTGTGACACCACGAGCCATTAGACGCTCATCTTTTTCTGTAGCCGACTTTCCACGAGTGGCATGGCGCTAACAACACCAAAATGGAGAACTAGCGTGAGTCGAACTGCAGCCAAGGCAACAATGCAGCACGGCCCGCGTCTCTTTTAATTTTGCCACGTGTGGCTTTCCGTGTGTTATACCTAACACAGCGCGTGTTTCTATTCTGCCATTAAAGTACTGAAAAACAAATGGCGCATGACGTAATTATCTTAGACAACGTGTTATGGTGAAAGGGGTCGCATACTTGAATCTCTCGTCATGCTCTTCGAAAAAAAAATTCTGAAATATTTTTAAACGTGGCTTTTACGCATATACACATAATATACATATAGGGGACAGGACGGTTCCAGAGACGGCAAAAATTGGCTGAGGGTGTCCGTAATCGCTATCGAAATAATAGTTAAGAATAAGCGCTTAACATTGCTGCTCCGCCATTTTTAGCTCTTTTGGTGTTACTCCCATCTATTTTCATCACACCCTTAATTATTTTTCCTTAGTGCAGAGTATAGTGAACTAGAATAGTGCAGAGTAACAAACCAGAGGCGCGTTTCGCTATCTTTCCCTCGCTTACCTTGCTGCTTTATTTTTCTAAACTTTTCCCCCTTTAATTTGGAATACAGTGCGAATTCATACGCGCACGCCACAATTTTCGTTCCATCCCCAAAGGGAATGAGAATGTCTGTGAATCAGCACTATTTGCCTGTCTTCTATTTCATTCTTCAAAGCAGAAACCCTTATTTTCCGGCTGGGCTCAACTTCACACGGTTATCGACGCTGGCTCCCACACGACAACCACGTCCCACTATTTTTCTATAGGACACCAGCGCGACAGCACAAAAAAAGGAAGCACAATTCGAGTGTTAAGATAAAATAAAAAATACCAAAAATACCCTCCGCTTTTGGTTACGGAGGCAACTTTGCCCCGGGGCCATACTTTTTAACAAACGTTTTTCATCTTGAGAACACCAAACACAAACATTCTTGTTGGATCTTGCGTTTTTAGGGGCGAAACTCCTTATAACGGCACGCGTTCGTCCCTCGTAGCCGTTGTAGTGTGTAACAAGTATAACATTTTGATCTCCAAGGTGGTGCCGGTGAGAGATTTCTTCTGTGCGTTGTTGAACAACAAAAAAATAGTGCTCAGTGTACATGCCAATGGCTGCTAATGAGGAATGAGAGACAGGAGCGTTCGGCTTTTAGTTAACGCGCACGCGTCGATCCCCATTAGCAGCCATTGGCATGTACATTAAGCACTATCTGACAAGAAAGGGTTGCTACGTTATACTCGCTGGGCGTAACCTCCTTGGTTTTAGAAAGGTTTAGCGAGCGTGGGGCCGCAATGCCATGAATAGAGTGAACTAGTATATACCATGAACTCGAGGTCGTTAAAGGTGGGAAGTAGACCCGAAGCGCAAGCCGCAAGAAAGTGTGCGTGTGCCCCTTCTCGTTTAGTCCTTGGAATGTCCGCTGGATGGCGGTGCTTCTATATGGGGAATATATGATGAAAAGATGCGAAATGGTGGTACTTGGAGTGCTGAAGAGATAGACGAACGGACACACAAACAGATGCATGGATGGACGCATGAACGGACGCAGGGGCGGATGCATAAACGAACGCAGGGACGGACGCACGACCAGACGCACGCACGGATGGGCGGATGGACGCATTGACGGTCACACAGACGGACGCATGGATGGACGGAAGCAAGAACGAATGGACGGACGAATGCTTCGCAACACTCTCCATCATTCACTCCGTAAATATGCTGCCAATTGTTTTCGTTGTGACAGTTCGCAATGTTGCCGGCTGTCACGTCAACCTGCATGGTGTTGGGATTCAGTTTATACCTTTTCCGTTGTCTTTTTACGTTTGTCATCACAAAAAAAAAAAACCTACGTCAAGAAGATGACTTTCCCAGTGTATTGTTGGCTTTAGATGTCAATGGTGTTATTTAAAAATAAACAAGCGACATGCATAACTTTTCTGCAAAGCAGTCTATAAACATGGAATCGAAAAGTGTTTTGTTATCGTTTGCGATATTACTTCTCTTTCTCTTTAATTCGCACTTCTCTCCTTACTTGACTTCTGGCAAAAAAAAAAAAAAAAACGGTGTGGCAGCGAGCCCCTGTTTGAAGCCGTACCTAACGCTCGCAGAACTTCGAGGTGAAAAGAAACTAGACAGTTCATCATCTCTTTTCAATAACCCACTCGCCAATAAAAAACAGAAACGTCGACGCGCCTTCTTGCCTGCGTACGCTAACATCCTTTCTTAGCGCGATAATTCCAGCCAAAGGAGCAAGATCACGGCACCAAGAGCAAAAAAAATACCTTTGTATCCAAATTGATGTTCAGATAAAGCAGAACGCTGGCTTTAAAATACCGCAATTCTTTTCAGCTAAGACAAATAATACCCACCTTAGTAAAAGAGTAAGTACATGCGAGGCTGGGCCTGAAAAGGCCATACAACGAACGAGATATTAAAATAGCATCAAAGCCGTGGTATGGGAGTAAAGCGACTTCCCTTAACACGTAATAAATACGGTAATGCGTGGAACGAGCAATGCGGCACGCCATTACGCGAACATACTAGATGCCACGGGTGACCTTTTCTACGGTCACCCGTGGCATTTACGGTCATGAGGGGGCCCCTCATGACCGTAAATTCGGCAATTTCTCTCACAGGCAATAAACTATACTGGTAATAACCACTGCCCAAGCTGTGAAATAACTTTCCAGCGTCATCACGATCTAGTTTTCATCTTTTCCCCTCTCTCCATCATTTTTTCTCAGAGCTGTTTGCTGTAGGCGTGATGAGGGAGAAAAACTGTTTAGCTTGCTCCTATAGTTCTTGTAGAGTGTTGGACTGAATCACTTCGTCATTATTTATTTCTTCTGCCAATAATCATCTGCCTGGTAGGCGCCGAAGCAATGCACACGGCCACGTTGCGGCGTTCATATAATGTCACTGTCTTAGTGCTTTGTCATTTACAACGCCAGATTTACGTTCCCTAACGTATTCTCGCATTCTGCCATGAAACTTTGTTTAGTTAGTGTCACCGGAAGGTTTTGTTGTTGTTATTATTATCGTCCTATCGCGAGAAACATCAACGAAAATTTTCCACCCTACTCGTTTCACCATTTTTTACGACCTTCCTATATCTCTTCTCACCAGACACGAAAGACGGTGGTTGAGTTTGTGCGTCGTGCAGAAAACGCGCCGATTGCCTCCTGCATATGCAGTTTACGACTGCAGTGAACACACAAGACCGGAAGTGCACGGTGGAAGGTTATTGCTCCACGGCCCACGCACGTCAGCCAATAGCGTGCTTCAACTTATATGTTATTTTGCCCGGGAGAAAGAATAGCGTTCCCTCACGCAACTTCTTATTGCCACATTGTACAAGCCATTCTGTCTGCCCACTTTTCTCTTATTTATGCGCTTATCCCTGCGCACTACTTAAAACACTGATCGTCACACTCGCATGTGGGACAGACGCGCGTGGTACTGCATTCATACATCCGGTGCTGCGGTGCGCAACTCGTCCTTGAAATTGGGAAAATATACGCTATATATCTACTGGCCCATCCAGCTGCTGTATTGAGTATATAATGCACCACCACAATCCGCGTCTCTTCAGCTCTTACTGTTCGTTTTCCAGCCGATCAGAAGAAACAATCCCCAAGCGGGCAAAACAACTCACGGGCGAAATAAGTGGTTGGCCGCGAACATACTGCGAATGTGGCTTGTTCGTAATAGAAAGCAAAATGCAATTTACATTTATATGGCATATTCCATGCGGTATTTGTAAGCACACTTCCTGTTTTGCATATGCGCTGTCGCGCCGAGTCGAGGCGCACGTTTCGTTGCACAACGGGAGCTCTTTACGAACACAGTGTGAAAACCCTTTACTCTTTTTTTCACCTTTCTGTCTCATATAAATGTCAGAACAATTTACATTTTCACGATTTTGCGCTATCGAGAAGTGCAACTCAATAGTATTCTCCACTTTAGCAGCCTTCTTGAAGATAATCGTGGCATCCTCGGCACTTCCCATTATAATTCTTCCATCCCCTCCAACCCCTACTGCTATTTTCTAGTTGACGTTGGTACGAAGGCAACTGAAGGAGCCTCCAGTGTTGCCGAATCGAACAACGGTTCTCAGTTTTCCTCTCTCTTCCTCTCTTCCCATCCGCCTCTCTCACCTTTCATGGAATGCATGGACGCGAGGTAGCCTACGAGGAAGCGAAGCGATTGCTCATGAATTATTTATTCAGCAGGAAAAGTGCATATTCATGGCATTACCCGAAAAGTTACGAACATTGAACATTGGTTTGCGAAGTTGGAATCGCACGGAACAATGGTTTTATAAAGCAGCACATACCTCGTCTAAACTAAGGTAGTTTGAAAGGTAGTGATGCTTGGGTTTGATGGCTCAGAGGTATAAGCAAGCAAACTAAATTTATTTTCAAAATTGAAATCAATTATGTCCTATATTTATTCGAAATATTGATCTAGCTCTTGCCATCAAACCTTTACTCGTTTCCATCTGCGCAGAAAAATGCCACTAGATGTACTTAGCTTTTGAAGAGTAATGTCTATAGTGAAGTCAAGTTTACTTTGCGAAAATTTTCGAACCTAGCACTGCTTGGTTTGTTAACCGCATTTTCCCTTCATTTCTCTCTCTCCCCCTCTCTCAGTTTCTGAGAACGCATGTGCCATGGGGTGATGTAATCTTTTTGTAGTTCTTTAAAACTTGCCTCCTACCCTTAACAGCGGGTAGTTTGTAAATATGAAAATGGTAGTGGTAAATCGTTCATTTCACTGAAATTACAGCATGGCGTCTTTGGTTGTGAGCCAAAAATTACTGTTCTTTGTGTGCGAAAATCTGAGAGATGCAAACAAACAAACAAACAAACAAACAAACAAACAAACAAACAAACAAACAAACAAACAAACAAACAAACAAACAAACAAACAAACAAGCAAACAAATAAATAAATAAACAAATAAATAATAAAAAAATAAATAAATAATAAAACATTTGTGGTCCGAATGGAAATTGAACACAGGACTTCATCTAGCCAAGCAGTTCTTCTACCTCAGAGCTACGGCCCTGCTAGCAATTGCTTTAAAAAAGCATTGCATGTATTTTATGTAGCACGAAGAGTGTCATTGACGCATGTAATATTGCGTACCAGAAGCGTGGAATCACACCAGTTTTCAAAACATGTGAATTTCGCAACGAGTGTTTAATTTAAAGAGCACTTCTAATTGCAAAGAACACAGGTATAAATAATAATCATTATCAATCACAGCATCAACAGCGTGTGCAGCTGCGCGTGTTGTCTGACGTATGCTTAGTGAACACCCAGCTGACTAACGAAAGGAAGAATTGTGTAGTGGGCAATTCACAACTGTACTTCTAGTGGGCATTCTAGGATAGTTTAAAAAGGACTGATTTCTGACCACACAGACATTACTTTCATGGCAGCATGGTTGAAGTGTCCATCGAGAAGCGAAGCGAGGCTAGTGATTGAGAAGGCGATATGAACGAGACCCTGTTATGCTATCGCGTTCTTCTTTTGAAGGTGAAGCTCAAGCGTACTTGAAGCGTTTTCACCGGCCAGTGTTTCATTTTTGACTAATTTATTTTTACCTTTTATATGTGAAGCGTCTTATGGTCAAGCTCAATCCGGTGTGCGGTGTGACCTCCCTTAATGCGTGTTTGCGTCCTCTCCCCCCTCTCTCCTCTCCCTTGCACTTTCTCCCTCGCCTGTAGGCATCCCTCGCCGCGGCGTTTACACGCCCATTGCGCAAGCTCGCCCCTTCCCTCTCTTCTCCTACGCATCCCCCACTCTCACCTCGCAACGCCTACGCAGGCAGCGTCTGCTGGTGAGGTTGTTTTTTTTTTTAACTGCTCGCGCTGCACAACCGTCCACTGGCGACCTCCAAAGTGGTGTCGGTGGGAGGTAGCTTCTGCGCATTGGTGAACGATAAAAATTCGCAGCTTGCGCGTTAACTCAAAGTGGACTGTGGGTTTCTGTGTACAATGAGAGTATTCGGTGTCTCATTGCCCATTAGCAGCGATTGGCATGCTACAGTAGAAAACAACGGTCCACCACTGCGTGCTTTTTTTCTCTCTGCCTATGAACTTTTTCGCACTCAGCGGCACTCACTGCGTGTCCGAGCATTTTAACAATAGTGCGACGTTCAATGATCACCTCTAATACAAAACCCCGCTTTAAATAAAATCAGAAGGTCGAGAGTTCGACATCTGATTATCTATCATCTCAAACGAGAAGGAAAGTTCCAAAGTAAGAAATATTAATTGCGCAAATGACGAAATCACGATTTTTTGTTAAATGCCATCAGCAGTAAGGAATATGGTCGACTAGGTAATGCGAAGGTGGCGATAAAATAGCAAACGCGTAAGAAAGAGAAAATAAAACGGGCATTAGATTTTCTGCGTGATTATGATGATGGTGATGATCATGACGACGACGATGATGATACTGTGCATATAGTGCCTAGAATATACTATACTATGGATGCTCTAAATGATGATGATAATGATGATTATTATGATGATTATGGTGATGGTGGTGGGATTATTGACGATCGGTCCCTACCCGCCCAGAGGCATTGGGGGCCAAGAGTTGGGCGATTCATATGATCCTGTTTTAAGGGCGAAGCTCCTTAGGGCGTGGGTCTGTCCATCCTCCGTCCTTGTCGTACGTAGCCACAGGGATGCGAAATGGGAGATGGCGGTACTTGGAGTGTTCACTCGATGCACGCACTGACGGACGCATGGGTGAAGGACAGACAAACTAGCCGACGGATGGACGTATGGACAGACGCGCGGAGTGGGTATGTGCCACAGGGGATGCGACATGGTGGTACTTAGAGTATTCACTAGGTGGACGCACGGACGGGCGGACAGACAGACTAGAAGAAAGACGGACAGATGGACGGACACGCGGACGTACGGACGGATGGACGTACGAACAGACGGACGGAAGCATGGATGGACGCACAGATGGTCGCGCGGACAACGGAAGCAAGAATGAATGGACGGACAGAAGCCCGGACTGACTGACGGATGCTTATCCCCATTCATCATCAATCACTCCGTGGATCTGCTGTGATTTTTTCTTGTTCATATCACACCAGAGATCACAGCTTCAATCAGAGAGTAAATTATACGAATAAACAGACTCTCTGGCAAGGTTTATTCTCGACTTTTTTAAATTAAATTTAAACACTGCCCATATACGTTTCGAGGCCTCGGTCTCTTCTTCAGGAGTAACTGTCCGGCTGGCTCCGTTAGTGGTTTTTGCCCTCTCCACCGTTGTTCTTCCCTCCGTTCTTATTACTGCGTTATTTTCTTCATTGGTTCCACATGCCCTGTACATACACACTCAGCAGGGTCCCAGTTGACTGGTTAGCATTTCCTGCTGTCGTTTGGATATGTCGAGAGTCTTTTGGTCCGGCTACCTTCCGTTTTGAAAACTCGGGCGGCGTCGAAACTGATGCGATGGTTTATCTTCTCGCTCTGTTCTGCGAGAGCGTTTCGTGCAGCGTTGAAGTTACCTAAGTCATGTATCCTTTGTGGAAAAATTCTTTGTCCCGCCGATGTAAGTGGCGTGACAATCGGTTTGTGGAACCTCGTAGACTATCCCGGGGAATTTTTCTTTTGGCAATTGGTCTTTCGACCGCGGTGAGAGTCGACCAATTTGTCTAGTCCGCATACAAATAAAAAAAGTGCTGCCGCAGTCTCTTGAAAATTTTTCTTTTTTATCACCCCTCTCGCCCTTACCGTTCTAAAAATTTACTTTCAAGGGCCCCGAGCATAAACATCTTTATTGATCCCACAACCTGCAACCTCTTCTCAACCATTGATGAGATCCTTGAACAAGTAATTTCTATATGTCTGTAAATTTTCCTACGCGCAAGCAAATTTTCTAACACAGCTACACATTGTACAGACAAAACACTGACGACGACGCCACTCACATATAGCACCGATCGTGCCGCACTGTATAACTGCGGTTACTTCGGAAATCCTACATTCCCAACCCAGGCTCACTGGGCAGCCCGTATGCACTTTCTGGCGCCAGCGTGGAACGCGCTTATGTTAGGACCATGTGGGACTTTCTCACGTGAACCTTAATTTGCCACGCTCATGCTGCTGAGAGCTACAGCCGGAAGCCTGCTCTTCGGTTCGTACTCTCACACCGTCTGCGCCACGCGCTGACAGCGTTGGAAACATAACGCTATGTGTGGCGCCGTGCTGCTGTCGACCCTGTCGAGACTCGGTCGACAGACGCGCAACCCATCTCTCCCAGTCTCATTAAGTCGGAGCCTCATTTTCCTGATGCCACCCTTGCGCCGTGGAGGAATGGCATTTTTAAAACGCCCAAGAAATGAGGGCTATTACAGGGGTAACGCCAAGAGTAAGCCTCAAATAACGAAAAAGGCGGCAGGAGGAGATCGCGAGCAGCTATATGTCAAGGAGAAAGTGTGTGTGTGTGTGTGTGTGTGCGTGTGTGTGTGCGTGTGTGTGTGTGAGTGATATACAGGGTGTTTTCTTTTTTTCAGGTAACATAGTTTTTTTTTGTTAAGCACTGTATATGTAAGCACTTTCCGTCTTCGCTGACAATTTATAGACCGATGCGGAAATATTTTGCGACTAATTAGAACACTCAAAATGATTAATAAAATATCTTTATTTGGTTCATTATCAATTTTAGTGTGGTCGTTTATATGGCGAAGTTGATCTTCGTCACAAATTATGACGAGTCACTCACTTAAAAATCTAAAATATCGCGCGTAGTTTCAGAGATCCGTCGTTGAATTTCCAGAACGCGATGATCGCACAAACGGAAACTGAACGCACCAGGTGCGCTGGAAGAGCGGTCCCTGCGCTGCGTTCCGTGCGAAGCACTTTGTGGTCAGACACACATAAGGTGCTTCGCACATAGGTCATGTTTACCATTATCCCCAATCGCTCGTTTTGCTTCCATATAGAGTTGTGGTTGACTGGTAAGCTTCAAATGTTTATAGGTGAAGATGATTAGCTCAAGAATATGAACAAAGGGAAGGCAGGGCAGAGATATCTTTGAGTGGCAACTTATGAATCCGGTGTTAAAGAGGCAGCCAAGTTTAAAATGAAAGATAAGGTTTATTCGTCAGGAACCATGGAGTGAAAAATAAATAAAATTTTGAGTCTGCTGTGCCCGGCGTCGTACGCGCTGCGTCAAGCCGGCGTCTTGCGTAGCTTAAAACTTCCCTGGCGTATTTCGGCGAGAAGGCGGTCAACGAGGCAGCCCTCTTCTACAGAGGAGGAATCCGGCTTCTTTGCGTGTCCTGTGAAAATGAAAATGCATCATGTTGCAGGAGTAGAGCAAAATTTTTGTTTTGGTCTCCGTTGACTCATGCACAATGTACAAAAAGCTTTGAATACGTCGTTGGTGGTCTGGCACATAGCCCTACATAACAGGATATTCTTTTTTAAACAGGCACTGAAATGAAACAATAAATCACTTTAGAGTGAATTCAATTTTTATGAAAGCTCTAAAGTAATTGTTATTGCGATTTAAGTCCTCATATTAGAAAGAATATATGGCGAGAACTTTAACTTTGGAATGACGCACCGAAATTGTAGCACCTACATGTATTTGAGTGACGCCACGAATGCCAAGCTTTTTTTTTTCGTGTTTCGGCAACACTGTCAATATGCACCTAAAAATCTACTTTGTCAAGTTTCTTGCTCTCTGAATAACGCAGTTCAATTAATTTTCAGAGAAAAAAAAAGATTATGACGTACGCCCCTATGGCGTCACGCCAAGTTCGTGCAGAAACTTGCAAGACAGTGCCCCCACTTCTTGCATTTTATTTTGTCCTTATTAAGTGTCATGTTGAAACAAGGGTGATGATTCTGGTATTGCAGTAGTCTAGTGTATTAATGCAAACGAATCTGTACATTTTCCGTTTGTCCATTCGGCAATATCTTCCAAATTCTTTGCTAATTCTTCTTCAGCTCCTAGCAGCAAAAGTGGACCACAGAATATCGTGCCTACAGTTGCGTCAATTTTTTGTTTTTGACGAGTGTGACTTTTGTCAGCAAGTAGCGTGAATAGATGCATCGCCGCATAGGCGTGAGTATAGGCCTCTGATTCAAGGTCCCCTCCTCTCCAGAGTTTCATCGAAGTGTGGCAAGACCGACAATTGGGCTAGTTGGTATGGTTCGATATTATTTAATGTAACAAGATGCCCACGCGGCGGCGATTGCGCAGGTCATCTGGGTCATTTTAGGGGCGAAGCTCCTTATAGCACCCATTCGTCCCTCGTAGTCGTAGTCGTAGTGTGTAACAAGTGTTACATTTTGACCTCCAAGGTGGCGATTGCGCAGGTCATCTGGGTCATTTTAGGGGCGAAGCTCCTTATAGCACCCATTCGTCCCTCGTAGTCGTAGTCGTAGTGTGTAACAAGTGTTACATTTTGACCTCCAAGGTGGTGCCGGTGGGAGACTTCACCTGTGCGTTGTTGAACAGCAACAAAAAAAAATTGGCAGCGTGCGCGTTAACTAAAAGCAGAATGCTCCTGTCTCTCATTCTCCATTAGCAGCCATTGGCATGTACAACTCGAGGTGGTTAAAGGTGGGAAGTAGACCCGAAGCGCAAGCCTTTAGAAAGTGTGCGTGTGCCACCTCTCGTTTAGTCCTTGGAACGTCCGCTGGATGGCGGTGCTTCTATATGGGAAATATATGATGAAAAGGTGCGAGATGGTGGTACTTGGAGTGTTGAATAGATGGACGAACGGACACAGACAGATGCGTGCATGGACGCATGAACGGACGCAGGGGCGGATGCATGGACGAACGCAGGGACGGACGCACGAACTGACGCATGCACGGACGGGCGTATGGACGCATGGATGGTCATACAGACGGACGCATGGACAGGCGGAAGCAAGAACGAATGAACGGACGAATGCTTCGCCCAACTCTCCATCATTCACTCCGTGGATATGCTCCTATTTTTTTGCTATGTTTCCCTTTCATGTTGTTTTAAAATAAAGTTGTCAGTTGCGAGTAAGTGTCACAAGCGTCTACTTGTTGTCCTGTAGTTTGCGCTGCTTTAAATAATATGGACTCACCGAAATGCGTCGTAGCGCTAACACACGTGGACGGGGAAAAGACGACAGGACTCGCGCAATTTAGTAACAGTGTAAATAGGTCCACACACCAGAAGTCCAATTATCGCGCATGAAACTGGCACATGATAGCGGTCGTCCTGCAGTCTCTGCTTGGTCCGTGCTACCGCTAGGCCACATTTCGAAGCAAATAACCAACTAATCCAAAAAGCCACCTTGACAAGCTCTTTCGCAGCGACCCCTTTTCTCCACTCCTCCTTTTGATCATGCGTGAAAGAAGACAAGTTCTGCCATAGAAAACGGCCTACGCAATATACGCAAAAAATGAAAATGAAACGATGACGCACTTCTCACGTTGGTTTGCTTGTTATCCGCGGTTTGAAGGCGGTATAGAGGAAAGTGAACAGTCCTAGGAATAAGTGGCGCACCTAATCCATGCCTTTCTCCTCTGAAATTTTTTTTCGTCATGGCATACAGAGCGAAAAACTACCATTAAAAAGATGTTCCCTCCTTCCCCACGAAATCGAGGAAGTACCCCACTCCCCCTGCGAAAAATTTTTTTTTCATGTCCCTGCAGAGAATGGAACATCAGGTGCGCACAGTCGTGAACATAGTCACTCCCCCTCCCCCTCCCCCAATATTGTCTCGTGTTATCTCATTCGATCATTGAAATGCAACATTCTTGGCAGGAGTGTCCTACTGCTGTCTTCGTGAGATGCGAGTAGAGTGTTCGGCGTGTGAACGTACTTGGCTTGCTCTGTTCCTCGCCCATCCGCGTGATCTTGAGCTTCTCGGCTCGTTCCTCCAGCTGCCGTCGCTCTTCATTCTCCTGCGGTATAAAATAGACATCACAAAATCAAGACAACTACTTTTATCATGTAGCCATTCCTACGAATGAAACATAAAAATGCAAGAAGTGATCCATTTTCAAACATTTATAAAACCCGCATTGAAACGAACATCATAGCTTGATCAAATGACTTGTAGCCGATCAAGTACTTTCCTATGTTTGAAGAGTACTGTCATTATTGTAGTCTATTTTTTTGTCAGCACAAACAAAATCTCAACCACAGCTTCTAATACACCAGCCAAAGACAACAATATGTCTTCCAACTGTGTTCAGTGAAATATAAGCATGGCGAAAGTCTGAGACCATTCAATTGACTACGCCACGTATTTTTTTTTACAATCTCAGTTGAATGACACACAAATGAAACGTGTGCGTGTTGTCTTTAATTTTTACCGTGAATTGTAGCGAGAAGTGAGGCTAATCTGCCTCCGTTTCGCATGCGTTGGTATTCTAGCGCTTTGCCCATCGTGCAACGCCATCCATGTTCCAGTGGTCATAAAGATCCTTTATCCTCCCAAATTAGGTGGAAATGCCAAAGCTGGCACCGTGCCAAGAGGCCAGACGGACACCGGTCAGGGCTAGTATGATACAGTAAAGGCTTTACCCTTAATATGACATGCTCGCTGAGTCACCGCATACCCTTAGATCGACCGGGTCTAGAGACTTTGCTCCACGCCACTATGACTCACCTTTTGCGCCAGCTTTACTTTTTCACAAAAATTGTTGAAGATGTGCAGGCACTCTTCGACTGAGAAGCGGCTCTCCTCCTCGCAAAAGTGCTCAGCAAGCCGTCGCGAGAGCTGTCCAATTTTGTCGAGGCTGGAAGAGAGTTCACCAAGCTGTGCCTTGGCCGTCTGAAAGTGAAGTACGTTGTAAACATGGGATAACGTGCATAGCCAGTGATGCGCTGGGTTAACAGAGAAGCCTGACGAAAGAAAAGAAAAATGACGAAGACAGAAACGGAGGAAAAGTAGGACCAGTACAACTCGAACATTATTTGGAGAAAAATGTTTTTTTTTGATAAATGCAGAAGGTTCGTTAGCCGAACCCTCATAAATAGAACCCGTAAGTAACCACTTATCGTGTTTAAATACACCGGCTGGTCTAAGTTTCCCGAGGCCTTCACTACAGCGTCCCTCATAATCACAGTATTAACCAACCTATCACTCATATTGTAGTTGTAAAATCTCCTTGGAACATTTTGAATATACCAACTATGCTATATGTCAAATTAACAACATATAGGAGGCTTTTGTTATCTCCTTTAGATTCGATTAGTCTGTGTTTGACAGCAGAATTTGCGAAAAGAATATGTATGCTGTAGAAAGAGAACACCTACTGTTCTGAAATACAAAATGTGCAAACTTAAACTTAAAATTGCTTGTGCATGGCTGTTGAGATCGTAAAAAGCAAGAGTCGCGTCCTTTTTTAAGAACGTTCAATTTCTACTCGAGTTGAAACCAAGCAATTTTTCTTTAATCCTCCTTGGTTGAAACCAAGGAGAGAAAAGTTTTTTTTTGCTACACGTAGTTTGACGACCTAAAAAAAAACAAAACAGTTTGTGCTTAATGCAACTTTCAAAGACTATGCCTTCTTACTGTGACGAAGGCACCAAAGTGCTGCTTGAACTCATCGTCGCCTTGTGGAAGATGCCTCTCGAGCTTCTCAATGCCTGTAGACAGCTGTTTCAGTTCTGTCCGCATGCCATCCAGTGACAGCCTGTAAGGAACAAACGATAGAACCACTGAACGCGGAAGGTTTGTCGTGATATTGTTAACAATAGGTTCTAATGAAATACGTTAACAAAACACTTTCTGACACCCAAACTTTCACATAATAAAGTAAGAGCCAAGAGAGGAGGAAGAAAAGCATAGAATTTGTGCCACAATGTAAGCGTTTTTGATTATACTTGTTTTGTTTTTCTATTTACCGTAATGTGCCTTTTGTGTGTGCAGGGGGGGGGGGGAGAGGGCAAACCATTCTCAAGCTCTCTTGCGTCCTTCTTCTCTTTACCCTCAATATACCCCATCTCAGCCTGTACCGAATGAGATAACGTGACGGGACAGAGTAAGTCTTGTTTTATCGGACGTGAAAAAAAGCACGACCGTGGTCAGAACATACGCACACTACACGTACGATAGAGCAGACAATTAATACAATGAATGCGTTCAGCGATTAATAGCAGGTTGTTCTAAAAAAGATACTGCGGCTGATTAAAGGCAGAAGCATCAGCAGAACTCTCCCTAGGCACAGAAATTAGGATTTTGTCAAGCTCGCCTTGTTTTTATGTGCTCACATAAATCGCATATAAATAATTAGTTGCTCAATTCTGTTCATTGTGCTCGTTTGCTCAGGTGACGAAAAGGCGTTTTAATTTCTCTTAGCCATAGCCACCGTCAGCTGTGCACTTTGTACCTGGAACACTCCGTCAGATGTCGGAGATCCTTGGTGAAAGACAGCGTTTCCGCTTGCTCCTTTTCAGCGATTTCGACTAGGAAATGAAGAAGTGTCATGCGTGGCTTGTTAGAGCGTATATCGAGCAGCTTTGGAAGGGTATTCAGCCGGAAACCGAATGCATTTCCCGCGTAGCTGCCCTGGAATGGAGAGGTTGATTCACAATGTCGACAAAGCAATATGCATCAATTTAGAATCTACCTCATCTGACAGCATCATCTAGGTTTCAGTAGCATACTATCCAGAGACGTAGCCAGAGATACCGTCCCCCCTCTCCCCAAGTTTTTATCGCTTTGGCATAGAGAGCGAAAAATCACTTCATCAAAGGGTGCCCCTCCCCCCTCTCCCCGAAAAAAAATTCTGGCTGTGGCCTTGGTAATATAGGTGCAGTATGGGCTTCAGTTCGTGAGTGAGTTTTGATACAATAGTGATCAATCAGCAGATTATTCACGAACACCGTGCTACAAGACGGCATTGAAGTCAACAGTTAAAGGTATACACTTGAGATATACTAGTGAGAATGGTTCTTTCATGCCTCAATGATGTTGCAGTATATCGCGAATTCAAGTTTTATAATTTTACAGTGGGGTTCGAATCCCGGCTAGGGCGGCTGCATTTTCGATGGAGGTGGAAGTGGTGTAGGCCCGTGTGCTCGGATTTGGGCGCACGTTAAAGAACCCCAGGTGGTCGAAATTTTCGGAGCTCTCCGCTACGGCGTCTCTCATAATCATATGGTGGTTTGGGGACGTTAAACCCCACATATCATCATGATTTTACAGTGGTTGCGTTACAGCCTTATCAAAATAAAATACGATAACTTGGTATAATGAATACGCTAAACATACTTCAATATCACAGCCAAAAGCATGAAATCGATAGAAAGAATGGTAGAAAATAGAAAGGCACTTTTTGCTCAAGAGTCGTATAGCCTTGATTCTGATAGCGATGTATCAGACTGAACACTTGGTAAGGTTCGTAGTTCAACTGCTCCTTTAAGATGGTGTATCCTTACGCTTACTAATTAAATTAAGCTGCGTGACAAGTGTGCGCGTAGGCGTAATACAGGCAACAGTCCGTGACCGCGAACATAGCGGCATGACATTGGTGTAACAAATTTAGGGTCATATTGCGTTAGAGCCGTATTAAAGTAAAAATGAAAAGAAAACACTCGATAACTTGGTATAATGAACAAGGTATACATACTTCAGTGTTGAAAAGGTGAGCAAACACTAGCGTTTCTTCTAGTTTTAGCTTGTTTAAAAAAAACTGAGTTAATGTAACTCCCACGAAGAGACGCACGAAAAAAAAAAAGCTCAAGAAGTCACCATGACTCGAAGACTGGGCAATAATTGCGGATTACCGTAAAATTAAGGCCCGCAGGCTTCTGATGTGGAAACGAATCAAACACCAAATGAATATATATATGCTCGTGGGCACTCGTCTTGTATGTCTATATTAAATTTTCTTATTAATATGAGTCCAAACACCGCTACTTATCCAGCGTAAGAGTACGACATATACGAGCGTTAACGTAATGGCCGTAAGCTTTAATTGATGACTTGGCACCAGCCACTCTTCCAGCTATAGACAAGGTGATGAAACACAAGTACATCGCAACCATACGTGGCTCGAGTCGCTAAGCCTGAACACATAACGAACGCTCCATACTCTGAAATGAGGGGAGAGACAGCGGACGCAGTCATGCGCTGTGATAGCTTCAGATATTGAAATTAAGTAGGTGTGTCACATACTATAAAACTGCAAACAATGAAAGCTACTTTGTCATCAGACATAGCAGCCTATAGCACGTAAAAATTATTCGCTTATTCACCGAGTTGATGAAGTTTCCGGTGATGAGAATGAGCTTGAGGAACTCCTTGAGGCTGCGATTGGTGAGAATCTCCTGGCAGACGCCAATGTAGTTGTCGAGCTGTGGCTTCAGCGCATCCACGCTCGGCCTAAACTCCTCCATCTGGAGCATGCCGTCCACGTAAAGGGCATACAGCCGCAAGTCGCCCAGCATCAGGAAGAACTGCTCCGCATGGCCCAGCTTGCTACGATCGCCAGTGTACGACCTCAGCATGCTCAACTGGAAAAACGATCAGCAAGAGCTCCCATCACTGAGGTAGCTTTTCTTCAGACTCTGAAAAACTCCAAACGTCTTCGAATGCATTGGGACTCAAGGTTGATATTGCTTTTTTTCGTAAATAACTCGGAAAGAGCGTATAAAACAGGACAGATGGAAAAGGCTAATCGTGTTGCTTCTGCAATTCCTGTTATTTTACAATTTATTGCCTTACTGAAGCCATGCGTACGTAATTCCCATTGAGTTTGTATATCACGCATTCATTTTGTATTATCATTTATTGTTATGGTTCTCCGCTCAAGTACAATGCTCCGCTATAATGCTTAATCATATGGTATGCCTTTGGGACGTTAAACCCCACGTATGATAACCTCTAACGCTTCTTACGAGGCTTCTAGGGAGCTTTATTTAGTTTATTGCGGTCATTTGTACGATGCAACAGAATGTATATACCATGTACAATGCAATGTTTGTAAAATACAATGTATGGTTTCTTCCATGTTATAACGACCTAATTGCATATAGAAGCGATATGATAGACTACTATGATAACTTTAGAATACATGTCATTCCTAAGAAGGCTGAGAACACCCGTTAATTTTGATAATGTTCGCTGATTGCCGAGGACGTGAAAGCACCACGTAATTTTTTTCGTTCTACGTGTTTCGAGCAGTTATTTGCAAGTTGATGAGGTGGTAAGTAGCCAATGCCGCTTCAAAAACTTCCTAGAGCAGCCTAAAAATGGCAGTGCTCGGCGGAAAATAGCATGTCTTTGATGCGGTTTCTTTCCCATTACGCCGAAAAGAACAATGCTAATAGCCAAGAAGATCGCGATTCAACCACTGAGTATTGAGGCGAGGCGTGCGAGTCTGAACTTGTGAAGTTCTAATGAATATTCAGAGCCAGTTAATTCAGGTTCAATATAAGTAAGAAATAATTATTCATTAGTGCTTGCAGGAATCTTCAGACCGAATTGAATTAACCGTAAAATTGGATCAGCTGGAGTAGAATTGAAAAACAAAACAAAAGTTCGTGAAAAAGGCATGCGGAATTGCAGACGCTGAAACTGTAGAAAACGTACCTCACCCGGGTCTGGTAGTATCTTCTGCAACATGCGCAAGCGTTCCGCGCCGATTTCCTTAGACTTGCAGGAGCGAATCATGTCGACAATTTGTTCGGGTCCGGACTTGAACTGCTTGAGGAAGATGCAGACATTGAGGCTTCTCTTTCCATCCAGGAGGCTGAGCTACGTGAAGAAATTGTAGCACTATAAGATAGTGGCTAAGCAAGGACATAATAAAGTGCCGGCATCATGTTTGCCTTCTTAATACATTTAATGGCATGCATCGTATTCGTCATACTCCCTGCCGAATTCCCTTGCTATCAGGTGTTACCGGCTCGTTTTCAAATACAGATTTGTTTTTTAGTGTTTCCTTCAGGAATTTACGGGGAGATGAGCTAAACCTTCTACAGTACTGCAATAGTTGTGTACTAGTGCCAAAGTCAAGAAAAATTCACAGAAAAGCGGAGCTTCACTCTACCAACAATGTTTGTTTGAAGCAAAGCTACAACGTCTTCTTACCTGAATATACTCTCGTGCTCTGTCGGCTTTGTTCAGTTGGGATTTAACTAGGATGAATTAAGGGCCTTCGTTTAAGACACCAAGCACGCAAAGAGAGTATTGAACACGAAGCATAATGTAGAATTGAGAGTCGAAATTCTGGAATCAGTCGACGCTGGCTTACAAATGCTGGCTCCCGTTTTTTCTTTTCTGGTGACACCTTCGGTTGCGCTGTAGTGGCCGTCCGTTGGCAGAAGAGCTCTTCGACTTGTTTGAAGTTGAGCTTTCGTTCAACGTGCTCTTCCTGGGCTTCCTTCGTGACGTCGCTCCAGATGCTGTTGCCTCCTGCAACAAGCAAAATGGGTCCTTCGTGCACATAGAGCGCAAGTATGCACTGTTTACCGCCAGTGCACATCTTTACCAAAAAAAAAGACTATGGTAGAAATATATGTCTGAGAAATTTAGGCACGACCTGTGCAACTATTTCTTCACATCGTAATCGAACCAACCAGGCTACCGATTCGTGCTGTTAGTTTTCCTCTATGGGTAGCTTGCAGCATAGCGCGACGTTGAGTCAGAAAAAAAAAGCTAATTCGAGTGCTAACTTTCAACTATGGCCAGTCTTGTGTCCCCTCGTCATTTACTGACCTTGTTACCTGTTGCGCAATGCTCAGTTTTTTGAAGGATTGGGCAACTTCTCAACTGCAGTGTAGTTTGCAGAAGGGGTGTGGTTGGTGGGGTAGAGAGAGTGGTAGATTGATTTGACGCAAAGATCTACGGAAGGAACTTGCCCGGCTTAATGCTCACCACAGACAAGGGTATCCGGCACTTTAGTCCAGTTGAAGGTCTTCATCTTCTGCCGAGGTTTAGGCAGCGTGTCGAAAGGCCCAGGAGAGACAGGTCCACGTGGCGCTGTTTGTTGTTGGGTCGCCTTGGATGGTGGGATTTTGGTCGCCAGGCCGTCACCATGTGGGCTCTGCATACCTGGCTGTGAAAAAGGTGGAGGTGGTGGAGGTGGTGGGGGTGGCGGTGGTGGTGGCGGTGGTAGCAGTAGTGGCGGCGGTGGTGGCAGAGGTGGTGGTGGTGGTGGAAGCGGTAGACTGGATGGTCTAGTCGGAGTTGCAAGAGCTGGTGCTATAAAGGGAACGGATATGTGGTATAACTTCCCACGAAAAGGGTTAATGCGAACGTTACATGAACAAAGATACTTATAATTTACGCGATGAAAGCTATTGCGCCTGATGGTGGGCGATGCAAACACTCTAGCATGATGCTTTTGGAGGATGCAAACACTCTTATGTGGCATTCTAAATTATAATGCAGTAACGTGGCGTGACGAACTGAAACACAGTTGAGATTTTTTTTTTGTACTGCAGCGGTGAAAAGCGATGCTCTGATGAGTAATATGCGGATCCTTTCTCTTCGCCGACGCAAAGCCCCTACTCCGATAGCTATCACATATGACATACGCGTCGCCTTACCGCCACTGGCAGATTGAATTCCCTTTACTCTTTGTGGCTCACTGGCAGCCGGAGACGCCGGTGGTGGCAGAGGTGGTGGTAGAGGTGGGGGTGGTGGTGGACCAGATGGTCCAGTGGGAGTCGCAAGAGCTGGTGCTACAGAGAGAATGGAAATGTGGTATAACTTCCACGAAAAAAAGTTAACGCGAACTTGACATTAACACAAAAACAGAAAATTCACGCTCTGAAAGCTATTGCACCTGATGGTGGGTGATGAAAACACTCTTGCACGATGCTTTTTGGGGGTGCAAACATTAAACATTCTTGCGTGGCATTCCAGATTATACGAATAGTGTGCTCCTGCAATAGCGTAGCGTGACAAGCTGAAGTTCACTTGAAATGTTTTTGTTTATTTTTGCACTGCAGTGGTCAAAAGCGATGCTCTGTCGATTCATATGCGGATCTCCTTAATTTGCCGAGGCAGTTTCCGTTACACGAATAACTATGACATATGACATGCGCGTCGCCTTACCACCACTGACGGATTGAATTCCCTTTAGTCCCTCTGGTTCACTGCGAGTAGGAGGCGTCTGTGGGTGTCCGATGTCCTTGACGTCCGGACGACGCCGAATCTCCGGCGACGTCTTGCACGCTGCCGCAACGACCGGCAGCTGGCCCTCGGCTGACGATCGGAGTACCGAGGAGCGGGTCAGCTGCGTCGAGCGCGGGGACGAGCGTTGCGTGGTAGAGCGTGGTGGCGATGCTTCGACGCTACGCCTGGTGACACGCGTCGAGTTAGGAGACCTCTTGATGCCGACTACCTCCTGATTCTGATGTACGGGTGATAATTGAGAAGACCTCTGCGACTGAGTAGATTTGGACCGACACGACGTTGACCGCGACAGACCAGACACGCGCGCGTCCGTGTCTCCACGTGTTGGACTTTTCTTCCAACCCTTTGAAGAGGAAAACGAAATGCGCAAGCATTAGCAGGACGTCGAGAAGGCTTCCCTAAGCGCCCCCATGGTACTCTCCGAACTTGAAGCACATAATTGGGAAATGTGCACGGCAATTAAGAGCAATGAAAACCCGCATAGCTCACATGACTTTTTCGGGACTGCTGTTTTATACCTTTTCAGTGCGACAAGGAAAAGGTGGGCTGGCATGTACATGCATGTAATTACACATGCAAGCAAACCTGTAGACCTAAATTCCCTTTTCCATAGACAAAGGCCTAATGAATCCTGCACAATTTGTCATGGTACCGTCGGCAAAGCAATGCAGGTAAACCAAAGTGAGGCAAGACACAGGCAACCAAAAAGCAAGGCAAGGCGAAGCAAGGCTAAAGTGCCTCTACGTACCTGAGTGATGAATTTGAAAATGTTGAGCCTGTTTTTAGGCGGCGGTGACGGAGACTGGTTGGTGAAGACCCCGGAGTCGCCTTCGCTTCCACCGCGGTAGCGGCTGCAGCCGTTGTCCAGCCGATCCATGGCTGCCCCTTTCGGAGGCGCCGAGGTCAGCTTGGGTCCCATCGCGTTACACAATGGCAGCACGGGTCCCGAGCTCAGCTGCTGCGACAGCCGCTCCAGCAGTTCCCAGGCAAGGCGGCTGCGATGGCGAGGGCTGCGGCCAGCTGCCCAGGGCCACGCACGGCGCGCCATCTCAGCGACCGTGCCACCCACACAAGTCGCGTATGCGCTGCACTATGCTTTGCGCCCCGACGTCAATTTCGGCATGGCGTCGCGTAACTTGTTGCAATATCCACGGAAACGTCTAAGCATGCTTACCAAAGTTAATCTGATAGCTTAAAGGTGAAATTCCTTAGATGCCTCATCAAACGCAAGAACTCATCATTGATATCGAGTTGGGGGGGGGTAACAGTATCACGTGCTGACGTTATCATACTACATCATTAGGACGTCACGTTTGCGCTATATTTGGGGCATAATTATGACAGAACTAAGATGCCACATCATGATATAAACACACGAGACCTTCCCTTGGTCAAGTGTGTGCCGATCGCGGAGATACTGCAGAACCGCATAAGGTGCACGAAGCTTCCCAATATTCGAATCTCGGAGGCCGTGTACTGCCACGTTGAATGCGGAAAGCTTCCGGAAAAGGTCAATATATTCGACTAAGGAAAAAAAGATGTTTTCAGTAAACGCATAAGGGTGCGTGCAGCTTTGTTTAGTATAAAATCATATTGCCTAAACTGGTGTTTATGAAGCGTTTTGCAATGGTAGCACCGTACGTAATTCTAGAACGATAAGTTTCACTTGATTTCTGCTATCGAGTTATAGGAGCCTTAGTTAGGTTTCCATTAGCTTTTTCACCGGTATTCAGTAACAATACAAGATACATGATTCCTAACAAAATATATCAATCAATACCGAAGCCAAGAATATCTAAGAGAGTGGCTCAATAATTATGGTCTTGCCTGACAGAGTGGTTGTTATCTAGATTACTGTGCTAGATATGCGTCTATTGAAAATGGTTAAATGATTGCTATTGTTAGCTGTTTGCTGTTACATAATTAGCCTTGCCTTCAGCCACTACTATTCGAATGGTTACACTGTCCTGTGGATGATTTCTAACTGCGCAAATCCCTTAACGGGACACCGCATGAAAGGTGACACACAGAAAGATTGGATGAGTGTCTTACTATCCTTTCACTCCCGATAGCAAATTTCTGTTTTTGTACCTTTGCTTGCACGGTGTCCTTTTTTTTCGCAACCTGTGTGCATTCATGAATGAGTCATTGCCCCACCGCAGTGGTCTAGTGGCTAAGGTACTCGGTTGCTGACCCGCAGGTCGCGGGATTGAATCCCGGCTGCGGCGGCTGCATTTCCAATGGAGGCGGTAATGTTGTAGGCCCTTGTGCTCAGATTTTGGGTGC
The DNA here is from genome assembly GCF_043290135.1 of Rhipicephalus microplus. NCBI lineage: Eukaryota > Metazoa > Arthropoda > Arachnida > Ixodida > Ixodidae > Rhipicephalus > Rhipicephalus microplus. The sequence goes on from NC_134701.1 coordinate 255,835,828, forward strand.
ACGTTAAAGTATCCCAGGTGCTCGAATTTTCCGGAGCCCTCCACTACGGCGTCTCTCATAATCATATCATGGTTGGGAACGTTAAACTCCACAAATCAATCAATCAATCAATCAATCAATCAATCAATCAATGCATGAGTCATAAGAAGTAACCAACATGCCCTTTAAGAAATTTGGCCTCATCCAGTTGTCTACCTTTGAAGAACCATCTTCCGATCTTACGTTTTACTGCGAAGCCGCGGTAATGATTTTACACTTAGGTGCGGAGTTAGTTTGAGAAGAGGACAGAGTGCTGACATTCATGGCATTTTTACAGGGAATCTGCGTTGTCTTAAAGAATATAAAACAAACCTGTAAGTATAAACTAAAGCACAGGCTCGTGATGGTACAATTTGTAATACTGAACGTGATGCCATAGCATTACATATACATAAAAGGGCCCGCCTTGTCAAGCATTACATTTCTGTTGTGATGGGGCTATGGGAAGGCCCCGTATAGAGAGAACTCTTGAAACGAAACTTGCGGACGATGAAAGCCGCCGAGAACAGAGACGACAATGTGAACAATGGCATCATGCTTGCGCCACGGATGAACATCGTGTCCAGGACGCTGAGCGACGGTAACCGAAGAAGTTACAGTGCTACCAATCGTTTGGCGGTTCAAGATTCCAAACAATTGATTTTTTTTATCCAGAGATCGCTGTACAAGTTCAACAACATTCGATTCAGCCCACAAGTTTTTGAGCGTCTACGAGACGAAGGGAAGATAGACGGGATCGAAAGACTGTTAGACGTTGCCGACTGGGATGACACAAAGCAATGCGTCATGGCTATGAACGCGTCGAGCCCAATGGTTGTGCACGTTGACACATTCAAGGCTCATTCACACCGAGGGCGGCACGGAAAAGCGGCGAAGCGGGATTTCCAAAGCGGTGAGGCGGTGAGTGCGTGAACCTGTTCAGGGCCGTTTCACGCGCTTCCCGCACAGCCGCAATGCACGTGCCGGGACCCCTACCGCACGCAAGCGGGGGACAAATAGGCCAATTGGCGATGCTGCAGAGGGTGAAAGAGCGTCGCCAATTGGCTTATTTGTACCCCGCTTGCGTGTGGTAGGGTTCCCGGCACGTGCGTTGTGGCTGTGCGGGAAGCGCGTGGAACGGCCCTCAGACCGCATGCCTCTTGTCTGGCCGCGCGACAGATGAGGCGGGCATCTCGCGATTTTGCGCACGTGTTGCTATGATGTGTCAGTGCTTCTCCCAAACGTACACCCGCGCCACTACCGCGCCTCCGCTGCGTGGCGTTTTGATTGGCTGTGGAAAAGCGGCGAGCCTCGGCAGGCGGCGAAAAATTGCTCCGAGAGCGATCGCCCTTGCCGCCTGGTTTTTCTCTCGCTTTCACCGCCTGTAGAGGACGTTTTTGCCGCTTCCCGCGTTGCTGCCTCACCGCTTTGGCAGCCCCACCTTCGGTGTGAACGAGCCTTCATGGCCGGTTTGAAAAATCAGTCGAGCTTCTTGGCCTTCGCTCTCGGTGATCGTCAGATGCCGAAATCCCTCTTAGATGATTCTAATGCAGAAAACTACTCAAGCGAAGTCGCAATCAGTAATTGTTTTGGGTGCCGTTTAAGCTTTGGTGTCCCAAACATCCTGGCAGTGCAAATTGGAGCCATAATTTTTTTACGAGTTAAATAATTTCTGTACGCATGTAGTGCATACTTGAGGATGCCATCAGAAATTACGCGCAAGAGCTGCATTTTGCCCCTGATGAAGTCTGTCACCAGCGCGAGGCACCACTAATTACCTTGCGCGAAAGCACCTGCTCACCCGCTGGTACCTGTATTGACTTGGTGAAACCTTTGCGGTAAACCAACAACCTTCTAGGATTTACGTGATGGTATTTAGCTTCGAATCGTTGACGGATGTCATATTCCGTGTGTTGGGAGACTTACAAATATTTGCCTATAAAAATGAACTTAGTGAGTGAGGTCATTTAGAGGTTCATATTAAAACAGACACGAGTCAGTAATGCTGTTACGAGTCAATCGTCAGATCGAGGTTAATGAGTTTGTTGGAGATTCAACGCCGGTGAGTTCTCGCATGTCCAATATTGTGTAAGTCGTAACAGTTTCAAGTGATGGGCCATGACTCTATTCAAAGGTGAGTGACTGAAGGGTTGTATTTGACGGCGAATGTTTGATCATCTAAATTGAACAAAATTTCAGTGTGAACTTGCAGAAAATATGAAATCTGCCAAGGCTATGAGGCTTTTTCGAAAGCTTACGATGACGTTTTCAAAACAATGTTGCCCACAGCCTTATATAGTCAATGGTGCAGGACACTAACGTGCACGGCATCACTTTTATTGAAGGAGCCTTGCGTGTTCATATCATAGAAAAAGACTGCTGAGAAACTATGGGCATCGTGTAGTTTCACTCACCTAGCCGTGTCATCGGGGTCGAGCTTCTCGAGATTTCGCAGGAGCATGAGGAAAACGATGGACTGCGGCTTGCCATATACCTGCACGAAAGGCGGGGCATACGTGTCTGGCAAAGGTACGATGGCGCGCCAGTTGAGTGTCGTCCGCCATGGCGGGTACCCGGACGCGACGACGGCCGGGACACAGCATCATCCGGGAGCATGACGTCCGTTCATTGGGTCCCTGCCACCGACCACGCAGCCGGAGTTCAGGGGCGATAACGATGATACTCCTACACTGCGTGGCACGTGACAGAGGACCCCTTCATCTTCTTTCCCGTTCATTGGCACCGCCTAGCACAAATTGAATAGGTGTGTTCGTTCCGCACCATTTTTGGCACAATGCAATTCATCGCACTCAACATGATCGTGAGAACGTCCTCATGGTCATAATGAACTAATTGCCGGGTGCTGTAAATGCAATTCATTATCATCATCGTTATAAAACACCGACCACTCGCAAGAGCAAAAGTGTCCTTAAAGAATACGGCATGAAAAATTCGCGCGTGGTTGTTTGTGATAGAATAAAAGCTTAACTGCTAGAAATGACCAATGCAACAAAGTGGCCCGAAAACGAACAAATTGAAAGAAAAAGACAAGGAACATCTTTCTAAAGGATAGATTTTTGAGGATGCCTAGCGCTCTAGCATTACCATGGCTCCTTCCGGTGGGAAAGAGCCGCGGTATCGTATGTCCGGACACACCGCGAGAAACATCCAACCGCGCACGCTACCGAATCCCAAAAGACTCGCTGCTGTTTTCAATGCACCCGCCTATCCTCGCAGACAAGGCAGCACAACTATGACTCCACTTAGGCACCACTAAGGGTCTTTAGGTACCACGCGTCCACAGCGCCATCTCTCGTTCAACAGCAAAAATAACCACGCTAACTACGATTAATTCGCTGGATGTGCATACCAAGCGGTAAAGATGACTGTACAAAAGGTGGCAGCTTTCCACCCTCCCTACCCGCATATAGGTTTGTTATCGCTTGTTCACCGAGTTAATGACGTTCCCAGTGATGTGAGTGAGTTCGAGCAACTCACTGGGGCAGTGATTGGTGAGCATCTTCTGGCAGATGCCTACGTAGTCGTCTAGCTGTGGCTTCAGTGTATAGGTGCTCGGCGTGAGCTCCTCAACCTGCAGTATGCCGTTTACGCAGAGTGCGTGGAGCCGCAAGTCGCTCAGCACCAGGAAGAACCGTTGCGCACGGCTCAGCTTGCTCCAATGGCCAGCATGAGACCGAAGCATGCTCATATGCGAAAACAATCAGGACGAACTTTCACAAACGTAATACTTTTTTTCTTTTTTCACCCAAGGAAACCACGTAAGTCATACAATGCGCAAGTGGAGTAGTGAATTCACTTTCGTTGTAATAAACAAAGCGAGAGCGTAGCAAACACGTCAGCCAAATAATACTTCATGAAACGGGCCAACGGGCGCACTTTGTCCTCTTTTTCTTGACTTTAGCATTTGTTTGTTTGTTCTTGTTTTACAGAATTTGGCACATATACACTTTGGTGGATTGGCCAGGATGTCATAGTTTTAAAGTTAGCAAATAAGTTGAGCAATGTTAAATATTTAGAGTTAGATAAATAATATGGCAAGACTGGGTAGTGTGTAAAAAAATTCTGATTTCACCGCGCAATTGTGCTAACATACCAGACTGCGGAATTAACTCGATCATGGACATCTCGAAAGGGTACACAATACAGGTGGTTGGTTGGTTGGTTGGTTGATTGGTTGGTTGATTGGTTGGTTGGTTAGCCCAATACGGTGATTCACAAAACATGCCAATGGGAGATGATGACGATGCCTCCACTATAGCTCTTGCCCACTCAGAATTGGCCAAGAATGGGTTAATCCCCATTAATGGGCAAGAGCCATAGTGCACCTCACCCCATTTTTCTTTTTTACCTTAGTATAATGGTTGGTACCCAATACAGGCGAAAACCTATGTACCGAGTGGAGTTTTATATTCAACAGTACTAGACTGCTCTAAATAAATTATGAAATGAGGTGGTCATGAATAAATAATCAATAATATATAATTCGTATCGCATATGCCTGTTAATTAAGCAGTTAAAGCGGGCTGCTTTTTGGACGGCATGTTTTTTTTTTGTTTTCATGAGCAGCGTTATGACAATCTTGACTGGTTAGAATAGTCCAAGTTAAGCTACACTGTCCACTGTTTACAAGTAATAAATAGACCTATTTCGTCATAACGTAACTGTAGAGACTAGGCAAGGACATGGGACCAGGGACCATCTAGCCTTTCTCACATCTTTGTTGAATGTGTCGTTTTGTGAACTGCACTCCGGAATACCATCTCAATTTTTTCTATCTCTATTAGCACAAACTTAAATTTCTATGATCTAATCGGCGTCTCTTTTATTCTTTTCCCGTTTACGTTTTCACTTGCATTCGAAAGTAATCTTTCTTATTTAAACATTCATACGTCAGCGGTAGCAGACATAGCTCGAGAGATTGCGGTCAACAACAAAAACTTTAATTAAGGTCTGTGTTTGGCATGTGCTTGAGAAAGACAAGACAAGGTGGCGCTTTCGTGTGTTGTTCTCTTTCTCATGTTTGCGGCTTTGGCGCTATAATGTTGTTAAGGACAACTGGTTTATACGAAGCGAGATGATGCATTAATATTGGGCGAAATTTTTTTGTTAGTCATAAAGAAATACTTTTAAATTATTCAAGTATTTATATATTAACGCTTGTCGATCCCTCATTCATGCCAAGTTAGTGTTTTATTCGATAATCAGCATTGCTCAAGGAAATACTACCGTCTCGCGCCATGACTGAACAAAATGATTTTTTTGTAGTGCCTGTAAAGCGTGCTTTTCTGTTAGGGAAACGTGTTTTGCAAATAAGTACGAGAACAAACCAGCGTCGGAACTTCGTTGTTTCAAGGAGGAATTTGTGGTTCGCTTATTTAGCCATCTTAGTGGCACTGTTACGAATAATGCTACTGAACAAATCAAAACGAGATAAATTCGGAAGATCCCACGTATCTGAGAATCAACTTTATGCGAAGCACGCGGAGGGAAGATGACCGTGTTGCATTTTTTTAGCGACACCTCATGAAATGACGCTAAATATATGTACAAATGTTGCACACAGAGGCATATGTTGAAAAGTTGCGGATGTTTAAACAGCCAAATTTCCCCTTGCACAACGATGTCAGCTGGAAATGTGTTTCAGCAACACCAGAAGCTGATATGAAGCGCTGATGCGTGCGAACATGCTGACCCTTGACACTGCTACCTAAATCGATTTCAGCACATGGCACCTCACTACAATTGACGTTAACTCGACGTGACGGCTGCATGAAAAGAGTGCACATGTAATGTTTGCAAAATTGAGCAGGCAGCACTGCAACCACTATTGACGTTTCACGAAGATTAGCAGAGAGGTAAACCAAGCTTGGCTCGGTTGGCTACCCTACACTTGGGGTGGGGTAAAAGGAGAATAATAGAACGGAAAGAAATAGAAAAGAAGATGAGTAAGAAAGAGAAGCATGAATAGTCAGCTCGAGACTACACAGCACGGTCTCACACAGTTCTTTAACAAACGGTCGTGAAGTCTGGTGGTCCTTAAAAAGTAGAAGAGGGTTTTCGTGGCTTTGCGCGTATGGGAAGCCGTCGGCCAAGGTCCCAGGATCTTCTCTTCTGTAAGCGGCCGTGAATCCAGCTGACAGAGCTTGGCTTCCATAATACGTCGTTCGGTCTGGTATGCTGGGCAATGACATAGAATGTGCTCAAGGGTTTCCTCGCGGGCGCAGATGTTGCATGCCGAAGTGCTCGCCATTCCAAGGAGACGAGAGTACGAATTCGTAAATGCCATGCCCAACCTCATGCGACACAGTAAAGTTTCAGCGCATTGTGGGAGCCCGGATGGCAAACGAAGTTGCAAGTTTGGGTCGATTGAATACAGGTGCGTGTTGGAGAAACCCTGCGTATTCAATTGTAGGAGAAATATACGGCGAGCAAGTGATTGTAGTAGCCTTGCAGAGTCCGTTCTCAAGAGTGGTATGGGCATGGTCTTGGTCATGAGCCGGTCGAGCAGCTTCATCCGCGCGGTCGTTGCCGACGATTCCGCAATGACTCGGCAACCACTGAAATACAATATCGTGACCTTCCTTGAGCGCTTCGTGGTAGTCGTGCCTTATCTGATATACTGATTGTTCGTGTAACCCGTGCTGCATAACAAGCCGTAGTGACTGTAAGGCTGACCTGGAGTCGCAAAAGATGGCCGATTGGTTAGGTTGCTGCCGAAAAATGTACTTTACTGCCCCTTGAAGTGCTGCGAGCTCTGCTGCTGTCGATGTCGTGGTGTGAGAAAACTTGTACTGAAGCAACACATTTTCAGAAGGAACAACCACTGCTCCTGTAGAGCTGTTGGAATTAGTGGAGCCATCGGTGTAAACATGTATGCGGTCGAAGTACCTTTCGTCCAACAGACGCAAAGTCAATTGCTTCAGGGCTAGCGCTCACATGCGCGCTTTTCTAAAGATTCTAGGAACTGATAAGAGCACGCGGGCGGACGAAGACTCTATAGCGCAGCTGCTGGATGCATCGCAAGTTTGAAGCCAGGCGTTAGTATCTCTTGATGTTTTGTCACAATACCGCAGTACGAAGAATGGGGCCTCCGAGCGGTCAAACACGCTAAATGATGTGGCGATAGCCGTGATAAATGCCGAATGTGCGCTCTCAGCGTCTCAGCGTGCAATAACAATAGTTGACACTGTCGATGAGCATCTTGGAAGGCCAAGGCATGTCCGAAGTGCTTGGGCTTGTGCGTTTTGCAGTGCACGGATGTTAGCCTTGCACGTGTTGGACAGGACAGGAAGGCTGTACCGGAGAGTTCCGAGAAAGAGGGCTGTGTAAAGCTGCAGCATGGAGTGCACGGATGGGCCCCATGATTTTCCGGCGACGAACTTGAATACATTCTCAATGCCAATGAGCTTTTTTTTCAGGTATGTGACATGCGGGCTCCAGGTTAGGTCACGATCTACGATGACACCTAAAAATCTATGAGTGCTCTTATATGGGATTAATCTGCCATCGATGCACAATGAGTAGAAAGACATCGGTTCGCGTGTAAACGCCACCGCTGCGCATTTTTCTGTGGTGATAGTCAAACCTTGCTGGCAAAGGTATGTCGATGTCATTGTTGCCGCTTTCTGTATTCTTGCGCGCACTCAAGGCCGTATCATGTCGGACGCCCAAATGCAGATATCGTCAGCGTAGAGAGATATATTAGCCGTCTGTGGCAGAATTTCGGTGAGCCCCACGAGAACCAGGTTGAAAACAGTCGGAATCAAAACACCGCCATGTGGCACCCCACGACTTGTGAAATACTCATTCGTAGACCCATCTTCAGTTAGAATGAACATGGATCTCTTTGTGAGGTAGCTTCTTACCCATCGAAAGACACGACCTCCAAGTTCAGCTGCTTCAAGAGCATTGAGAACAGCCTCGTGGGTCACGTTGTCATAGGCACCCTTCACGTCTAAGAACAGAGCTACCGACAGCCACTTCTGAGCTTTCTGATGCTTAACAGAGGTCACTAAGTCAATAATGCTATCAACTGAGGACCGACGTCGTCGAAAACCAGCCATAGAATCGGGATAGATGTTATAATGTTCCAGGTACCATTCCATGCGTGTAAGCAGCATCCTCTTCATGACCTTGCCAACGCAGCTTGCTAGTGCTATAGGCTGGTATGATGCCAAATCGAATGGAGACTTTCCGGGCTTCAGCAAAGGCACAAGGCGACTACACTTCCACTCATCAGGCACAATTCCATCATGCCAAGACTTATTGAAAATGTCCAGGAGACAGCGCTGTGCCTTCGGGCCTAGGTGACGTAGGTCAGTATAGGTCACTCCATCCGGACCCGGGGACGATGAGCGTCTGCATGTGTTCAATGCCGCATGAAGTTCTTCCATGGTTAATGCAATCTCCATTTGCTGATCTCGTCTATTTGAAAAGTAGTTCCGAGACCTGGCGTAGCTCTGTGGTAGAATGCTTGACTGCCACGCAGAATGCTTGGGTTCGATTCTTGCTGAGACCCTGACATTAAATTATTTGCATTCGCCGGGTGGCCAACGCTGCCTATGTCAGGTTTTTCTTAACACTGACATTCATTCCATGCCTTTGTTGTGTCGGCGCTACCGATGTCGGGTATTGCTTAACGCTCACGCGTTATAATTGCACAAGTGTGTTCTCGTCGCTCCTGGGTAGAAACCAAATGTCAATAATCTGTGGCACATACCCGCTAACCAACGGCACATACCCGCCTGTGAGTATGTGCCACTGTCTGACGGGAAGTGTTTGACGACGTACGCGACGGGATTGTGATATTATTCATGTCTTGACCAGCGCGTCGTATTCGTCAAACCCTCTTACCCTCCGATGCTACTTTTGGTTCACGCCAAGTTAAGGGGGTGACCATGAGAGCACCCAAACGTAAGCAGCTAGATAGATAGATAGATAGATAGATACGCTCAACGTCGTTGAAGTTCGCTAAGAAATACTTATTAAAATATTATTAAATATTATTAAAATATGAAGACGTGACACAAACCCACTCGGTGAAGATGGGTTAGCAGTGGAGCTGATGGGTCCAATATCTACTTTGCGAGCTGTTTAAATCATGTGCAAGCATAAAGTTTTACTGTGACACGCAGCCTTCTCGAGAACGCTGTGTTCGGGGGCGATCGTATTTTGTCTTTTCTCTGGCGTTAGTCAGCATTTTGCTGATTCATGTTACTTAGGCATCACGCTTACACAACATCATTGTTTAAACATCTTGACGCATGTTGCTGGACATCTTGCTTCAGCAGCGAATGTTCTGCATCAATTTTTTATAAAGACTTAATTTTATAACGTTTGCGCAATTCTCCATGCCAGCTTTAAATGTTGTCCAGCAGAGAAATTTTCCTTCATGGTCGTTTACCAACGGAGGGCAGCTACGACAGACGAGCAGCCGCAGAGGCTAATAAAATAGTGAGACGAAAAATCGCATGCATAGAAAACATCTGTGTGCATCTTCTAAGCACTCCCTCGACCCCCTCGAAACTGGCGTAAAACACATTTTCTACATGAGTTCAGTGTTCGTGCTCTAAAACCTTACTCAACTTCAACATGAAGCCTGGTAAATTAGTCAATGATTGTCAAGTGTACTTGTACGTTATGACGCTGTGAGTTTTCTTAACATGAAGGAAAGAAGGAAGGAACCAGAAGGAAAAGAAAGACAATGATGTTAACCAGTCTGAACGACCGGTAATCATCGTAATCGTAACCAGCCTGACTATATAGAGTTTCTTAATATACACTAGAGGGAAATCTGGCGCTAGTGTCTATAGGAGCTGCCACGCACGGCGCTTCAGCGAGCGTGGGAATGATGCATAGTACACACATTTGTCTGGTTTTTGTACTTATGGTCTGCTTCTGGCTTCATATGTGCTCGTGTGGCTTGGTGCTGTTTTTTTACGAAAAAAATTAGCAGATGTTCAGCATTCGTGCTTCGCAAGCTTATTATTTGAGGCTTACCATTTCGAATCAGGTCACAAACTTCAAAAGGGGTTGTTTTTTTCTTCAAAACAAAACCGTAACCAGCAATAAACGAAGCCGCAAGTACGAAGACTCAGCAAATGTGTGTACTACTCATCATTCTCTTGGTCGCTGAACGATCACAGCGCCAGAGTCCCCTCTAGTTAACTTTAGGAAACTCTATGCCCGACTACGCCTCTTGCAAAGTGAATCCCTATCACATGTTTCTCCAATGTATACGTACGTCCTGTAATTGCGGCGGCTCCGTTTTTTCCTGCAAGCTTCTTAATCTCGTCTGCTCACGCAACTTTAACTAGATATAGAAGAATAGATAAATATTGAGGAGGCAGTCAAGGACTACCAAGGAGGTGATTTTCCTAGAAGCTATTGTGTACACAGCTAGATGCACTCATTGTGAACACCTAACAAGTATACAAGGCCAGATTTCGTGAAAAGTTCCGCTCGGCTGTAAGGGATCTTTGCTACTTATAAATCGGACTTGATAGACATATGACTAGCATGCGGATTGGCTGAAGCTTTTTGTTACAGAATGGGTAGCGTAAAGTGTCTCTCTGTGAATCGCAGTCAAGGTTTTCAGTAATAATAACTGTTGTTGTTTACTTTTCCAAAACAGCGATAGGACGGTGAGAGACGCTGTAGTGCAGGGCACCGGAAATTTCGATCACCTCGGGTTCCTTAACGTGCACCTGAGTGTATGTACGCTAGTCTTAAGCATTGTGGCTTCCATCGAAAGTGTGGCCATCACGGCCAGGACTCGATCCCGCAACCTGGCAGTCAGCAATCGAACACCATAGCCACTAGACCATCGCGGCAGGACGAAGTTTGCAGTTGAATTCAGACACCTGAATTTACGTACGTAAGCTGGTTTTTGTTTATTGGTCAGCGCGCTGACCGGAGGTGCACCGACTGAAATACAATTTAGGTGTCCGCGCTCTAAACAGGGTGCGTTACGACAGGTGGTGTCTCTTCCACTTTAAGAAAAGTGCGCGAGGCTTAGCTGGAATTGTAAGTGATCAAGCACACGTGTGCAGACTTCCCAGTTGACTGGAGAGACGTAAGCCGGGTGATAACACGTATAGATGGTTAAGACCATTACTTATCAGATTCGAAGGTTAGCACAGCGTCCAGTTTAAAAAGGGCGTCCATTTAAAATAAAAAAAAAAGATTTGTGCAGAATACAGATGACTTCCGTTTTCCGCTTTTCGAGCACCGGAAATGACTGCCCCTTATCCATGGCCTCGCGTATTTGAGCAAGACTTACAACGTGAAGTAGAGAGCAGGGAGCGGGGATAAACAAGCTTTTGCGACAATGCTTTGAGATTCTCTTAACGATTGTTTTCATAGCTCCCATATTTTTTTTCCTCTTTACGTGAACCGCTACACTTGAGACGACGTACCAGAATTCAGTTCTTCCTGCCTGTTATGGGCCTGTCCACATCATCTTGACTTGTTCAGAGTTTTTTTGCACTAAGATTGATCATGAAACAGAAAGAGAAGCAAACACAAATGCAGTTGCGCATTATGCATGGTGGTAGCGTCGTGTTCTTTAGTGAAGATAGATCGCCCACTGACGGAAGATCGCGGTCGTGCAGCACCGCATTACGAGAACCCCCAAACAACTGCATGGTTGTGTATTGCACATGGCAAATTGATGCCTTGAAATATTGTCCGTGTACACCCAGACAATGTTGTTTTGCCTCCGAAGATGATGTTCGCACAAAGTGGTGAAGCTGAAACATGCGTTGTTTTTTTTTTTGGTATGAAGGAAAGATATATTGAAGAATTGCTGACAGTGTGCATTTAAGTCTCCCTGAGTATTAATCTTTTCCTTGACCTGTTTGCTTCTCGAACTTAGGGTTTGTCCTCTGTATCAATAGTTTGAGTGGGAATGTTTATTTTCGATCATCTACTTGTTCAATATATGTGAAACTATTTTTAATCTATTCTGCAGCATCATATTTGTTTCCTCTACGTTATAGCCATCACATGTGTGATAACTTCCGATATTTTGCTCAAACTTCTCTATTAAGTTGGACCAGAATTCACAAACGCACTAATGTATTCACTGAGCCCTCATTTACGTTTTCAAGTTGCACTCGGACTCTTCAGCCATGAAACCACACCTGTGTGCCGCCTTTATATTGACTAACGCTATAGAGTTCGTCGCCAATGTAGCTACCTAGGAAGGCCTCATATCACTAGTAGGAATGCAAATGAAACTAGATACCATGTTTTGAGTCATTATATAACTTTGAAAGTATACCATGCTTGCTAACTTTCGTAGCTTTGATTTCAGGGTGTCTTTGAAGGCAAGGTTCACTGTAGTATGACCTAGTATAGAGTATAGTACTAACAAAGCCACTAAAGCTCTAACGCACTTCCTAGAGGTTTATATTTAAAAAAATTTACTAACCAATGTACGTCTCTTTACTTAAGCGCATAGTAGCGAATCGGGTGCTATCTTTACACCCCAGCAGACTTCAGAAAAAAAGAAAAAGAAGAGACACTGAAACCTCCTGTAAGATCTTGAGTTCGTTTTCAGCGCGCTGCTGTAGCATTCAGCTATATGAACGCTTATGCACGTTCCATTGTTTGCGCGCCATACTCGTAAGGCAGCGTAACCCAGCTCTAACCATAAATCCTAACCCTGCCCGAGAGGATCGGAGGAAAGCTCCTAATGGGCGCTCATACCTTCAGGCCCAGAAAGCATTAGCCTAAAGAGCCTGGCTGTCGGCTCCGACCAATGAAATTACGGATAGGGGAACCAACCCTCCGAGCATGTAGACCGTACTTGGGGGCTCATACTTCTTAATAACCCCAGAGGACACGAGCTAGAGTGAAACTCTAGACCTTTTGCTGAACAGATGGACAGTAATGCATCGAAATACGGTGTATGTCATAATTGTGAGCGCTGCTATGGAGACGGAACATAGCTGCTCCTACAACGGAAAATTGATAGAGAAACGTGAACATCCTGTCTTGTTGTAAATGCAGAGTTTATTCGTGGACATAAAAGAAGAAACGTGGACATTGCATGCGTTCATGAACACTGCTTTCTCCGAGCACAATGATGGCATAAGAAAAAGAGAACGCCAAAATATCGCTTAGATGCAGCCCGGCCTGCATCCAAGCGATAGTTTGGTCACTACCGAAATAACAAACGTTATTTCGGTAGGGAGTTAAGTACTTCTTCCTGTTTTTTTCGCAACTATTCCCGTTTTTTTTCGATGCTTACGGAACTTGGGTACATCGGTCATGTCGTGTTCTAAGCAAAAGTATGATCGCGTACTAAAGAAGCACCGCCAGACACGTCTTATATCGATGCGATCGCAAATAAGCATAAAAGCGACGCCCACAAACACGCTAGCGAATCACGCGATGCGCTACGCTCACCTGCTGCCGCGCACATTGCGCAATGTCCAACAGACAAGCACACTTAGCGAGTCTGCGGTGTAAAACATTGTACAAGTGCTCATGTTGTTCACAAATAACCGTGTTCCGAAGTCTATATTCGAGAAGAGAATGCTATCTCCTGGCATGTCCCAATAAAGCAAGTCACTTGCATCTGCTTAACTGAATTCGTTATGTAGTCAAGGCGCAAAACCATCTTGTCTTAAGCGTGAGCGTGAACTGGGAAGATGACGGTGGTTTTTGTAACGCATGTTCTCACTAAGTAAGAACCACTCGTCGAGCAAAGAAGCTGCTGCCGTGCTCTTTGCTAAACAATAATAAGACTGTGCCACTGTTAGGAAGAGGGTGAAATGCATTTTCCTTCCTTTTCTCCCCTTTTTAAACTACATTGTGGATTTTACTAAAATATAAAGGGACCATGACGTAGTCACCCAACGACGTGTGGTTTTCAACGAAAACTAGTACTAGAGGGTTCATTATGCCTATACAGGTTGGAAAAGCGGACCGTACAAGATTATTTCTATGCAATGCAAACACTAGACATTGCTGGCTGCAACACCCATCCATCGCCGACGACTGGCATTTTGCGGTGGCGCGTGTGATGCCATGTGCGGGAGCAGCGGATCCGTCACCTTCTAACGAGGTTTCGATCACTGCAAATCGTTCAATTGCAGTGCCTAGCTGAAAAAAAAACGCTACATTGTTTCAATTTAACGCGCAGCTGACCACAGAATAATATCGCTCACTGGAATGCAGACGCTCCAAGAGCCAGTTGCTTGTTACATCACGACTCGCCAGTGCGCCAGTATTGCTCGACTCTTAGGCATATCACATGTCTATAAAGCTATTCAATTATAAGTTAATTGCATGATGCAGTGCACTAAATATTTGTCAGCCTACTTGTGAAGAGGTTTTGACAGAAGCGACAGCGATTATGGTTAAAAGTCATTCTCATGACCTAATAAGAAAGTCGTTGACGCCCGTTTCCAGTGGGGTGTTAGATTTGAGCACTTAAAACTGAATGACCCTGTGCAGAAGGAATGGTCACCCACACTTTAGAATTTAGGACTCACTTCCTATGTTAGGAAGAGAATAAGGAAAGTTTGCATGCCTAAAAAAAGGGGGGGGGGGGGGCATGGATAAGGTGATTGAGGCAGAATAAAGAAATCCTAAAGCAATGACTCGGGGATGGGAGCGGAAGTTAGTGCTTGGTGACATTAAGGGTGGAGGGAGAGGGGTTTGATGAAACGGTGTCAATGCAAACGTAGGTGCTAAGATGGTACTTTGATGATGAAGAAAGCAGGTGGCCTCTTTAGTCGTTTCCAGTATAGTACTTCGGCAATACCACTCTGAAGAGGGAACTCCGAAACCTTCAATGCGTACGAGCGGAATGCCGTCACCAGTGCACTTAACGAAAGAAAATTTTTCGTAGGCAGCTTCAACGTAATCACACCCAATTTTGCTGTTCCTAGTTTTTCGTTTATTATAGTTGTAAAGGTAGAAATAAAGTGCCAGTTTTAAATGTAGCCGATGTGTCTTGCCTTCCTTCCTCCTACCGCTATTTGAATCACCTTTCCTTTTCACTAGCCCGCCACGGTGGTCTAGTGGCTAAGTCACTCGGCTGCTGATTCGCAGGTAGGGGGATCGAATCCCGTCCGCGGTGGCCGCATTGTCAGAGGAGGCGAAAATGCCTGAGGTCCGTGTGCTCAGATGTGGGAGCACGTTAAAGAACACTAGGTTGTCGAAATCTCCTTAGCCCTCATTTACGTCGTCTTTCATAACAATATGGTGATTTTGGGATGTCGAAGCCCAACATTTATTATTATTTCTTGAGCTGCATCGCATTTAATGCACATGCTCCCACCATTTACCCATTTCATGCCATGTCATTCCAACTTCATTCATTCCACTTCATTCAACCTCACTGCACGTGACCAGCTTCGCTGTTTTATCAGTGCCCGCCAAGTGGAGCGGGCTGAATTTTCATATCACTCGATATACGCTGACGGTAATCGTTGACGTGGGACGCCGGTAAAATGAAATTTCTGATATGCATCCAAATATTTCGCCCTAATAACGATCCCATTTGAGAAATAAAAGTTACATTTTCAATGAACCACTGTAAGCTGACGGGCATAATCACACATTCCTTACAGTTTACGTCACTGAGTGCTTACTAGCGGAAAATTCACTGAGTTAGCAAGAAACTACGAAGTAAAGAGTTACATAAATTTGCATGAGCCTGGATACTGAGAAAACTCTCAGATATGCAGCAAATTCGTCCAGGGGCTAATGGGATCTGTTATAAAGTGTCCAGAGATTCATAATTGACGATAGCTAGTCCGCACTAAAGAAGTATTTCTCTTGCTGCTTCGCACGGCCGGACAAGTACCTGCAACGAGAATGTACCTCCGAATGAACTTCTTAATGGGTTCAGCTAAGCGAAAGTTCATAAAAAATGACGAATAATTATTTCATGCCCAGGTGACCATCACTGTGTCATCTATTGCGCGCTGTCTGAGAAAGCTATAAAAAAAGGGTTCTATAGTTATGCGAAGTACGCTAAAGTGTTCTCTGTGTGTTTTTTCTTCTTCTATAGGCGACCTGTCCTTTGTGAGTAGAGCGTGGATCGCAATGGGGATCTGAATAATTGATTCCGAATCAACATAAACTTATCATCTCATAGTGCCCGCCATGCAAGTCCATGATTCTGAGCCGAGTTAGTAATTTTGGATCTCCAGTTGAGTGCGTAATCCGGCTGCAATAATGAATGAGTCTGAAACCGTGATTTCGTAAGCTTGACTGAGTCCACTGCGAACTACGAGGGTGGCTGAGAGATTTAGAAATTGGTAAGACGGAGCAAGTAGTAGGTCTAAAGGAAAAATGGTTACTTTTTTACGGAATGCTTAATAACGTACGTCTCACATTAATGACATGCTTTAGCCACAAATAACACAAACACAAATAGAGGAACACAAGCACAAGCACAAGCCGCTTGCGCTTGTCCTTGCGTGTTTCTTTACTTGTGTTTGTGTTATTTGTGGCCAAAGCATGTGATTAATCAACTACCAACTAGGCCAACAATTAGTATTGTCTCACATTAACTTGTGTTTAGTTCGTTGGTGTCATAACAAAGGAATGCGGCTTAGCGGGTCCCTGTACTAGCCTTAAGTCTAGGATACACATTGTCTACAATAGTCTATTTTATGCTCCCTTAAGTCTTCGCATCGCTGCTCCACCCTGTCGAGAAATTAAGCGACGTTTTGCTCCAGATACTTCATGCGTGGCCAGCGGCTCTTTGAGTTCATTCTTTTTTTTTATTCCAAGCTCATAGGAGAAAGAGGCGACTTGGCTTCCGAAGAGCCAGTGTGCTCGAGTGAAACTCTCAGATGAAACTCTATGCCTTGGGAGTCAGCGAAGCTTGTAGACTCTATTTTAAGCTTGCATACATCGTGGCTATCGCTCACTCGCCTGGCTCATTCAGTCTTATAATCAATCTCCCAAACTATCTCACAACCTCATGCATTTTCTGCTCCCCGTCTTCGTATTTATTTTGTTGTGCTCGACCGGCACTCTGTGCGAGATCTGAGAGACATGGGCCGACTGAACGCAGGCGGCGGCTAGCACGTGTCACGTATCGCGTTCTGATTACAGCCATTTCACATACCGCGAAAGACAAGACTAGACTATGACTGAGTGTGCGCGCGTGTGCTGCCGAATGTGCTGTGTTTATCTCTCTTCCCTCTCTGCTCTCTATCTTTCATCTCCCCCAACCTCCTCTCATGCGTAGGGTAGCAAACCAGCTGCTTATGGGCTGGTTAGCCTCCCTGCCGTTCTTTTCCTCCCATTTTCCTTCCTTCCTTCTTCTCGACACAAACTGCCACGCTCGTTGTACATAGTTCAATTGCAGCGCGATTTTCTAACACTTGGGGAAGCACAAACTGGCGGTTCCAGCACCACCTTAGCTTGATGCAGCTGCCGGCTTCGAATCCAATTTGACGAGAAGGCACATATGCTCCGAACTGCTTTCTCTGAATGCGAAGCAAGGGGCGGAAAGAGATTGTTGAATGAGGGAGGGAGGTGGGTGATAGAGGGGTACATCAAATGAACATCAAAGGTCTGCTAGTGTCACTGTTTTCCTGTCAAACGAGCCGTGTGGAACATCTGTGTAATCTATACAGAATAACCGCTTTCGGAACATTTGCAATTACCCAACTTACCCTTTCTCCCAGCTGCGTTTCTTCTTCACCTCTCACCAACCGGTTTAACTGGAGGCCGTGCATAAAGCTATTTCACGCTTATGTTTCACAGCATTCGCTCTCAATCTCCTCTTCGCCATTTCGCGGCTCCCCTTTTTAATGTAGCCTGTACAAGGGGCTTTTTTGTCGTACACACCGTCATTTGGGGGCAGCCGAAGCGCGATGAAAGTGCGTAGTGCAGGCAAAGGCAAGACTCAAACTGTTTCCCAAACCTGTACGCCTGCGTGCACCAGTGACCAGTTTCTATTTAACGGCCGCGCGCATTCGCGTAGATGAAACGTCTTTGATTCAAGTTTTTATTCTCTCCTCCTTCTTCAAGAAGCCTCTCGCACCGGGCGAGGAATTTAATAGGGTGTTGACGGAGAGCTGGAATTTTCCCCCGTTCTAAATCACCGCGGTGATAGTATGGTACGCACGCCGAGCGAGACAAGTTTTCTAGCGAATGATGCAGTGACTGCCATGTAGCTGTGTTGAGCTCGGCTGGCTCGAGCCTGCCGCGTCCTGGGTAGGCAGGACGACGTGTTTTGGTTGGGTGGAAAGGAGGCGCCAGTGAGCCGTCTGCACAGCGTCAGTACACGTATGACAG
This sequence comes from Rhipicephalus microplus, assembly GCF_043290135.1. NCBI lineage: Eukaryota > Metazoa > Arthropoda > Arachnida > Ixodida > Ixodidae > Rhipicephalus > Rhipicephalus microplus. The sequence continues at coordinate 255,854,143 of NC_134701.1, forward strand.
CGAGCGGAGCGTTCATAAGCTGCACCGGCTGCCGTAGTGGACTGGGAGTCGCGATGCGAACTGGCAACGCGACATGCACGCGTTGACTGCGTTGGCGCCTGGCTTTACGCTGAAAATCCTCGGAGGCCTCGCTATGATGCGTTCTTGGCTGCTCGAGTCAGCAGCCCGCGACTAGAAGTGCCGCAGAGATTATTTTCATTTGTATATTTGATTTTTTTTAGGATGGTGACAATTATATGGGTTGTAGACATTTTTAGAAGCACCGTCTAACCACACTCGGTGATTAACTATGTCTATTATGATGGTTTAGGTAATAAAAGAAACATGCGTTGTGCATGCACGGTGGAATCACTACGTAATTAATTGGAGTTGGCTTCGACAGTGATTCCCAGCTTTTGTTGAATCGAGTATTACAATACTCAGCATCAACTTTTAGGTTTGGGCAAGTCGGTTCACAATGCGAATAACGTACAGCAGCGTGAAAAAAACAACGACATCGAAGTAGGAACGCACAAAACGCTATTCCGGCTGTGTGTCAGCGCTAGTACGGCCGTGTGTGTTCCTTCTCTGCCATAGTTTTCTCGCGTTGCTCAAAGTTACTCTCTTGATTACTCAATACACGTTTATATATTGGACAAGAGGCCTAAAACTGCTAAATATGTATGAATTTTAAATGCGAAGCATTTCTTAGCAAACATCGGCGACTTTAAGCATATCTATTTATCTATCAATCAATCTATCTATCTATCTATCCGCTTACGTTTGGGTTCTCTCGTGGTCACCCCATTTACTTGGCATGAACCAAAATTAGTGTGAGAGGGTAAGATGGTTTGACAAATACGACGCGCTTGTCAAGACATGAATATTGTCACAATCCCGTCGCGTACGTCGTCAAACACTTCGCGTCAGACAGTGGCACATACCTACGGGCGGGTATGTGCCGCTGGTATGCGGGTATGTGCCACAGGTGATAAACACTTTTTATCTACCCAGGAACGACGAGAACACACATGGGCAATTTTAACGCGCGAGTGTTGAGAAATACCAGACGGCGGTAGTGTTGACCCGACGAGTCCCAGCTGGAATCGAACCCAAGCATTCTGGGTGCCAATGAAGCATTTTACCACAGAGCTACTCCAGGTCTCGGAACTACTTTTCAAATAGACACTAATCTTCGTGAAACGTTAATAGTGGTTGCACTGCTGCCTATTATAAACATCACATATGTACTATTTTGATACAGCCGTTACGTCGGGTTAACGTCAGATGTGGTTAGTTGCCATGCGCTGACATTGATTTATGTAGCAGTGTCCGGGGCCAGCATCTTCGCAAGCATAAACGCTTCATATCAGCCTCTGGTGTTGCTTATGCGCATGTTCCAGTTGACATCGTTGTGCAAGTGCAAACAACTGGTTATATAAACATCTGCAACTCTTCAACATATGTCTGTGCGTGCAACATTTGTACATATATTTACCCCCGTATTCACAAACGCTCCTTGACTCGACTTTCACCCTTCACTTGACAGAGTTGCGCACTGCACCGCTGCTCGGATGAAAATGACACTGTGCTATTAAAGAATAGCAGCAAATTATCACTGATATGCAATGACTTTCCCTGCCTAGAGATGGCACTCCCATCGGCTTTCTCAAGTGAAGGTGGAGCATTAAGTGAAGGGGCGTTCTAGAATACGGGGGTTAGCGTCATTTCATGACGTGTCGCTTAATAAAAAATTGCAACATGTCACCTTTCCTCCGTAAGCTTCGCATAACATGGATTCCCAGGAACGTGGGCTCTGCCGAATTTTTTCTTCTAATTTGTTGTCTAAATATTGAAGTGCTATTTCCTTAATAAAACCATGTGATGTTTAGTCAACTCAGGAATAACAGACGGCTGACTTCTTGAGTTGAAGAAATGCGCTTACGCTCGCACGTTAAACAAAGTGGCCCGAAAGAAACGTCTGCCATCAATGGACGCGTCTGGCAGGGCGTTATCATTGAGTAAAGATGATTCAGAGCTGCAGCTATTACTAAACCTCGATGAGATCTATTGATGCAAAGTAATAGTACATATCTTTCTGTCGAAATAAGTTCCTGGCGACCGCACCTCTTCGTCATTTTTTTTTTGTGGCATATGAGATCAAACCCTTGTGCCTTCCTTCATTAATCTTCTTTTACCAGCTCACGCGATTAGTGGTGGCTCAGCGGGGCGTGCGGTTGATGGCTCGGCAAGGCAAACTAAGGAGAGACTAATCAGGTTTGCGTAATTGGATATCGCACAAACACACACGCACCGCTACACGGAAGAGTGCCCGCGTGGAGGACAACAAAGTTGCCGCAGGCCACAAACAAGCCGGAAGCGGGGCTCGCGTCCTTATTTTTTTGCAGAAACCATGGCTTTAAGAACGTTATCATCCCCAGTCTGTCGCCTACCCTTCTTTCTTTCCGCTCCCATATGGCCTGGTTTTATCAATTAGGCTCTGTCCGCTGTACGTGGGGGAAGATAGTCATTAGGAGGGCCAGGACGGCATCATTCGAAGCCCAGCTTTCTTGCAGATGTCCCATTTTTACTGAAGCTGTTTTTTTTCTCTCTCGCTTACCTTTATTTCTTCTCACACCATTATTTATTTCATATACCGCAGTTAACATGATGATAAACAGCCGGGTCTTAAGGCGCAGACGTTTTCCTTTGACCGAGACTTCCTGTTCTTAACACCCCCCTCCCGCCACCCCCTGCTTCTCTCCTGAAAACTTCATCCTTTCTGGTCCGATGTCTCCCCGCGCTTCCTGTTTTCTCAGTAGGGTGTTAGTTCCACTCTAGTTTCTGCGACAACAGAATGCAACGAAGTAGAGGTAATAAAAACCACTGAAGAAGGAGGGCGAGGCGAATAGCGAAAGAGAGAAAGAGGGAGACATGTAGGAGGAAAGAGAAAATTAAAGATACGAGCGTCTCCTTAATATGGTTCCTAGACTGCCGTGATACATGGGGAGCGCTGATAATTTGAGCCCAAAGCACGCGCGTGCCTGTGAGCGCGCGTATGCACGTATATATGTTTGTCTCGCACCCACAGTGGCATCTACCTAATGGCGTCGGTTTTAGTAAAAGTGAAAAACGCACCCTCACGTACACAACATGGTAGGTGGAGCAGCCACCACAACTGAGTTTAATATTTTTATTTATTTATTTACGATTAGGTGTTTCCGTGAATAATGTCACTTGGCGCCTTCACCCAGTGGCCTCTTGCGCCTGGAACATGCCTCCCATATTCGGCATTGCTTCTGCTTTTCCTACACCCACTCGCAACTCGTTTCACAGTTTTCTTTGGTCGTCACAAAAAGAGAGTGACGACGCCTCTCGCTGCGAGAGCGCGATGCGGAAAAGGGAGGATGACCGTGAGCCCTTAGCTGGAAGTGACGTAGAACAGGCCGTTGAAAAGTTTGCCCGTCTAATTAAACGGCCACTCGCTTGATTCACTTCTTCGGTCCAGAGTAATGAGAAAGCGAGTGGCCTAGAAAGGTTGAAAATTACTGACGCGTCCAACACTGTTTAAGTCAAGTCATGAGATATTATTCAACGTCGCTGAAGCACATACAAATGCGAAAAGAAGTTGCGAGAATTAAGCTCTTAATTGCAAGACGAAGCAAACAAAAAAAAGTTAGAATTTGTTTCCATCCTTAAGCTACCTTAATAATAATCGTTGGTGTTTAACGTCCCAAAACCACCATATGATTATAAGAGACGCCGTAGTAGAGAGCTTCAGAAATTTCGACCACCTGCATGGTGTTTTTTCATGGGCCCCTAAATCTAAGCACACGAGCCTCAAGCATTTTTGCCTTCATCGAATATGCGGCCGCCGTGGCCGGGATTCGATCCCGCAACCTATAGGTCAGTAGCCGGGTGCCTTAGCCACTAGACCACCGTGGCGAGTTCTTAAGCTACCTTGCTACTCAGCTTCCGAGGAAGATTTTGGTGGGTTAGCTGCTGAGTTATTGCTGTTCAAGAAGCACGATGCGCTGTTTCAAGGACACACAATGGCGAGCGCACAGATATGTTTCTTTACTTTTGTGTTCGTCAATACCAATATGAATGCACTGCTTTTAGAAAAAAAAAACAATTGCCACATAACAAACGGTACATTTGCACTGTTTTTTCACGTAACACAAGTGCACAAGCGTACAGCTAACGCCATTTATAACAGTACCAGAATTGGCAACCAAAAGCAGGCATACACATAGAGAGCGGCCTATATGCGTCGCGTTTGTCTTTACGACGTTGAACCGAGTGAAGCGTAAACCGGTCTCCAAGCCGCATGTCATTTCAGCACCAGCGCGCAGCTAGTGCAGAACATGTATCCGGGAACCTAGAGGGAGTCTTATAACGTCATTTTAACGCGATAGCCTTAAAGAGCTCATTTCGCAGAAATTACGGTGTCGGCGTCGTTAGTTGTGAGCCAAAAAATCATCATATTGTTACGCACAAGGAGGACCAGGACGTATACGGCTGAAGGGGCCGTTTATTTTGGTCGCGAAGAGAAGCGCCGGAGCGGCCAACAGGTTGACGATTGCAGTGTCGTCGTCTTCCTTCTTTCCCCAGCTTGGGGCAGCCAGCATATTCACCTATCTTCGTTTTCTTCCCAGGCATGCGCAACATTCCTCCCCTCGCAGACGAAGCCCGCCGGCGAGGTGATTGATTCACCTCTGTGTGTACAACTTCAGTCGAGCGACATGGACTGCTTGGGTTTTAGCGGCTCTTTTACCACTTCTCGTGAGGCGAGCTATTGTGTACGTGACTTCAGTGATTTTGTTGAGAACAACAAACGGTCCGTCATATGTGGCCAAGAACTTTTGGCATAACCCGCGTCTTCGTACCGGAGTGCAGAGCCACACTAAGTCGCCTGGATGGTAAGTTACAGGCCGGTGGCGGACGTCGTAGCGTGCCTTCGATTTTTCCTGTGATGCCAAAGTGCGTAGACGAGCAATACGACGTGCCTTTTCTGCAAGGCAGAGGATTTGAGCGACTGAGAGGTTCTCGTGCGCGGAGAATGGCAAAACTGTGTCGAGTGTGTGCCGTGGCGGTCGTGCGTACATCAAGAAAAAGGGGCTATAGCCTGTTGTCTCGTGCTTAGTGGTGTTGAATGCGTACGTTATAAATGGTAGCACGTCCTCCCAGTTCTTGTGGTCAGATGCCACATACATAGAGATCATGTTTACAATTGTGCGGTTGGTGCGCTCCGTGAGCCCATTTGTTTGCGGATGGTATGGCGACGAGTGACGAAGGCGGGACTCACTCAATCGAAGCAGCTCTTCTACTATATCTGCCGTAAATTGTCGCCCATGATCACTGATGATCACGTGAGGTGGGCCATGTCGGAGGATAACGTGCTGCAGCAGGAGCACAGAAACGTCGCTGTCAGTTGCGGTTGGTATGGCGGCCGTCTCGCAGTAACGCGTGAGGTAATCGACGCATACAATTATCCAGCGATTGCCCTTAGCCGACTTTGGAAAAAGGCCCACGAGGTCAATGCCCACTTGTTGGAAAGGTGTGCTTGGAGGTGGCAAGGGCTGTAGAAAACCAGCTGGAGCAGTAGATGGGCGTTTGTGGCGTTGACACTGCGTGCAGCTGGCCACATACACCTCGACTGATTGTCGCATTCCCGGCCAATAAAAGCGTTCCTTAGCACGGTAAAGTGTCCGCGCAGAACCTAAATGTCCGGACGTAGGATCTTCGTGCATAGCACTTAAAATCGCTGTCCGAAGGCTTTCCGGCACTACCAGGAGGAAACGTGCGCCAGTGCTGGAAAAGTTCTTATACAGGAGTCCGTCGCGTACACAGAAATGGCATGCCGTAGGAGCTGTGCAGAGCGATGATAGCCTGGTGTCCTTTCACTGTTCATCTTTGAAAGTACTGAGGTCGGGAAAATTTGGTGACACAGAAGCTACGAGGTGGTCGAGGTCATCGGCATCACACTCTGTAGAGCTCAGTGGCATGCGTGAAAGGCAATCTGCGTCGGCGTGTCGTCGACCACTTTTGTACGAGACTATAAAGTTATACTCTTGGAGCTGAAGTGCCCAGCGCGCTAGGCGGCCGCAAGGGTCCCGAAGGTTGACGAGCCAACACAATGAGTGGTGGTCGGTGACGACTGTAAAAGGGCGTCCATATAGGTAAGGCCGAAACCGCTGAATCGCAAATACTACCGCGAGGTATTCTTGTTCTGTGACAGTGTAATTCTGCTCGGGCCTACTCAAGGAACGACTAGCGTATGCTATCACGTGCTTTCGGTTACCATAACGTTGAACTAGGACGGCACCAATTCCTATGCCGCTGGCATCCGTGTGCAGTTCTGTTGGAGCTGATGGATTGAAGTGTTGTAGAACAGGCCGCGACGTCAGGAGGAACTTCAGTTGACGAAAAGAGGAGTCGCACTCCGGAGTCCACTCGAAGGGAGTATTCTTCCGTAGCAAACATGTCAGCGGATACGCGACATCGGCAAATTTAGGTATAAAGCGGCGAAAATAGGATCAAAGCCCAAGAAAACTGCGGAGCTCCTTAACTGAGCGCGGCGCACTGAACGTTTCAACGGCTGCTGTCTTCTGGGGATCTGGACGGATGCCATCCTGATCGACTAGGTGTCCGAGAGCAAGGGTTTGTCGGTCTCCGAAGTGGCATTTCTTTGAGTTAAGAACAAGGCCAGCGTTTCTTATGCAAGTCAGTACAGTATCCAGACGTGAATTGTGTTCGTTGAATGTGTGGACAAAGATGACGACGTCGTCGAAATAGCACATGCAAATGCTCCACTTCAAGCCACGAAGAACAGTGTCCATAAATCGCTCGAACGTCGCCGGTGCGTTGCACAGTCCAAATGGCATCACGTTGAATTCGAAAAGGCCGTCAGGGGTTACAAAGGCTGTCTTTTCTTTATCTTCAGGATGCATGGGAATTTGCCAGTAGCCCGATCTTAAGTCTACAGAGGAAAAGTAAGAGGTCGAATGTAGACAGTCTATGGCATCATCAATACGTGGAAGTGGGTACACGTCTTTTTTTGTTACAGCATTCAATCGGCGATAATCGACGCAAAATCTCCAGGATCCGTCTTTCTTTTTAACGAGAATTACTGGGGCTGCCAATGGACTCGCCGACTCTTCAATGACACCGTTTTGAATCATTTCGTTCACTTGCTCATTAATTATCCGCCGCTCGGATGTCGAAACACGGTATGACTTTTGTCTAATCGGATTGGCCAAACCAGTGTTGATGGTGTGACATGTCCGAGAAGCAGGGATTAAGGGCGCTTTGTCTTTCTGCGCTAAGTCGAATGCAGAAACGTGCTTTGAAAGTACATTCACTCATGTTCGGCGTTCCCTTGCGGTCAGCGGCTTATTAACCACTGACAGAAGAGCCGTTTCCAAACTGTGACTTCGATGCTCTTCCGGCGCATCTCCAAGCTCGGTCATCAGTAGGGCCTCGTGTTGTCCACTGACGACGGCTAACTTTAGACTATCTGGTAATACCACGGGTTCTGTGGAGCAATTGACAGTCCATAAACCAGTGCGTCCACGTCTGATCGACACCACACAATGTGGGATCAACACATTCTTTTTCATTCAGTTCGTGTACACTGGTTCAACGTTGGCATCAAAGTTGGCGGAATAGCTGTCGCTGCAACCAACAGGTACACGAACGGTTGATAACGGTGGTATGATAGTGTCGCCACAGACACGCAATGCCGTCTCACCACCCACAGGGTTTTCCAAGAGTGCTGGCGTAACGTGATCACTCAAAAATATTGTCCCTGTGCGGCAGTCGACAGTCGCAGCACATTCCCCCAAAAAGTCCATACCCAAAATAACATCATGTGTTGCCTGCGGAATAATCACGAACTCCGTTGGGATAACGTGGCCTCCGAGAAACACGTCAGCTTGACACACACCAACAGGATGCAGTGGCTCACCACTCACTCCGCAAAACTTCGAAGCTTGATTCCACTTAAATAAAACCTTTCGTCCCAAGGTATCTTTAAAACACGCACTCATGACAGAAATTGTTGCCCCCGTATCCACCAAAGCCATCACAGGCACATCTTCAACAAAAACACGTACTTTGTTCTTGAGCATCAACACAGGAGGTATTTCTGATATTAGCACGTCTCAGGCGACCTCACCTCCATCGGCAGCGCTTGCTAGTTTTCCTGTGGCAAAGGAGACGTGTTGCGACGCTGCGGTGAAGGAGAACGGGGAACACGAGGCGGTGGAGGCGTCAAGCTCCTGTCAGATGTAGGGGAGTGGTTCCGGAAGCTGCGTGTCCAGTAGTCGTCGCGAGGCAGCAGATGTGTTGCCCTAGGGTCGTCGTACGGTCGATCAGACGATCGTGTGAAGTGTTGTGGTGGGCCATAGTACGTTGCTTGCGGGTCATCGCGAAGTCGTTCGGAAGGCCGTGCAAAGTGTGGTGGGTAGCCATACCGTGGGGCTACACGTCGACGGTTGCAAAATCGCGAAATATGTCCTGGTACACCACAGGAGTAGCAAACTGTGAGAGGTCGAAACTCTCTTTGTTCGTCGATGAATCGAACATCGTCTTCCCTGGCGTAGTGGGTCGGTTCGTTCCGTATATCATAGGGATAGGCCGGGCGTCGCGAAGAAGGCGGATGCTGGGGGCGCCGGTCATGTCGAGGAGCTGGCAAGCGTGGTGCTCTCCTTGGCTGTGGGGGTGCGCTGTACTCAACAGCTGCTGCACTAACCATCGATTGCCAAGGGGTCGTAGAATGCGGCGGCGCAGTCACAGCCTCACGTGGCACATATACCGAATGTTGATCGTTTACAGAATGGTGATCAACTGCTGAATGCGTCTGTTCTCTATAGCGGAAAAGTTCTTCGCGAACAATCTCTCGAATTGTCGAGGACAGGTCTGGGCAGGTGCTCGTGTCGATGCTGGCAACCGTTGTAACATGTGTGAGCCGGCCGAACTTTGGAGCAATCCTGCGCATTTTTAGCTGTTTGAAAGTTCGGCAATGCCGAATGACGTCGGACACCGAGCTCAGGTGCTCTTTTCCAATGAGAAAATTATAGACATCCTCGGCTATGCCTTTCAGAAAATGTCCTACTTTGTCGTCTTCTGACATCTGAACATTGACCACCTTGCAGAGCTTCAGCACATCCTCTATATACGTGGTACATGTCTCACCTGGAAGCTGCGCGCGTTGAGACAATGTCTGCTCTGCCCGCTTCCTTTTGACGCTCGAGTCGCCGAAACACGCTTTCAGCTCTGCAACAAAAACGTCCCACGTCGTCAGTGTGTCCTCGTGCTTTTCGTACCACACGAGCGCAGTATCCGTAAGGCAAAAGACCGCATTGCTGAGCTGAGCGGCGGCATCCCAGCCGTTGGACTTGCTGACTCGCTTGTACTGGACGAGCCACGCGTCGACATCTTTCCCGATTTTCCTCCGAAGGTTCGCGGAACTCGGTAGTAGGGCACGGAACCCCTTGGAGTTGGCCTTGAAGAATTAGATGGCTGATCTTGGGCCATTACGATCGGCGCAGGCGGGAGTCCGGCAAGGCGGCGGCTGCGGCGTAGTCCAGGTAGTGAAGCTCCCGTCGTTGGGCTTGTCTTACCCAGCACGCTTCCACCAATCTGTTACGCACAAGGAGGACTAGGACGTATACGGCTGAAGGGGCCGTTTATTTTGGTCGCGAACAGAAGCGCCGGAGTGGCCAACAGGTTGACGATTGCAGTGTCGTCGTCTTCCTTCTTTCCCCAGCTTGGGGCAGCCAGCATGTTCACCTATCTTCGTTTTCTTCCCAGGCATGCGCAACAATATTATGCGTTACCTATAAATCGAGAATGATGCAAAGAATAAATGTTAAAAAAATCCTGGGTCGAAATCGGGACCGGACCTGGCTCATTTGGGTCCGAGTAAGGCGCGGCAGGCGGATGTTCTACCACAAGGTCACGCGTCTGCTTGTGAATACCTTGCAAAGAACGTCCTCTCCTCTGAAATGCAGTGAAAGTAGTTTTCATGCTTTACAAACACGCGCGTCCTGTGTACATGCATCACAAAGCGACATAAATGATTGCAGTAACGATGCGTCTTACGAGCGCCCACTGCCAGTGGGCGTCAGAACATGGAATCATAATAATGGTTTCGTGGTTTAAAGCCAGTCACCCGCCTTTAAAAGCACACATGCTACTGCACCCTTAAGGTTAAGTAGTCGGTGTACAGCAAGTCCAAAAAGGGTTCGTGCACTAAGTGTTAGAAATATGCATTAGGAACAAGATATCGCTATCACGTTCAACCCCTGAAGATTAAGGATTAATGTGCCTTAATTTTTTATCGATCGTAATACATAAGCATCGTGGCGTCGTACTGAATTTCTCTGCGTTGAGAATCGATACAAAAAGCACGTTTTGGGAGATTACGTCATCCCTATGCACTGTTCAGTGTTACGGCGTTCACCAAAATAAGAGGTCTGCACAGGTGTGTTGGACCTATATTACCCAACGCAGTAAGCGCTTCGATTCACGTGCTCGAGTTTCCCAGTATGTTAGCGTACGCACACGTATACGGCTAGGCTCCAGATCTGCATTATCAGAATACTTATCAGAACAGTCCGTGCTCGAACTCCGGCCTGATATGTCTTCGCACAGAAAATTAGCCAAAACCTTATTGAACTTCTTACGTGGTAGTGGCCTATTGAATAGGCTATATCACCACCGTTTTTGTAACTTTTCTCTCTTTCTTTCGCTTTTCTTCTCTTTCTTTCCCCTCCCCTTAGTCCAGGATAGCGAACGGGATGCTATAGTTCAAGTTAACCTCCCTGCCTTTCTTTGAATTTACTATCTCTCTCTCTCTCTCACTCTCTGCGTTGAGCGAACTGAGATAGCGTGATCTCCGCAACACATTGAGACAGAGTGAAATCAAAGGAAAGCGGTGACTCAATCACGAGAGTAGTTGTGTTCTCCTGAGCTTTACATTAGTACACGTGATATTAACACATTGTTAATAAAACTCACACCCTAAATTAGGTATGCTGCAATGGCAACCGACACACAAATTTGATGAGAGAATATGTAAAAAATTTGATTTACATTGGTTTGTCATTCCCCCTTTGTTTGCCTTACGATGAATCCTCCGGGATAAAAAAATCTCGCAAATAAATTGGCCTTAATTATTCGTCTTTATGGACCTACACATGTATTTTTTCTGCTTAAACCCAAAAGATTCGCAGAGAAAACAGCCCTGCTAAGAACATGTGTTCCAAGGAAAAATTCCTCCCTGTAAACACCTTCCAGAAATACACGTTTTTCATCATCGTCATCGTCCACAGGTTGTCTACAAACACCGTGTGTCTTGATTTCTTGCGCAAATGAAAATGACGGAAATGGGAATAATGAAGACAAGAAAAAATTACGCTCACACGCACAAGCGTGCGCCCACTTGTACATTTTATAATATTAGTGTTAAAGAATATATCGTGGTGCTGTAATTCAGAATGACACTGCCACCATAAACGGAGCGACCTCCGTGGTCACACCAATGTCTCACTATCACCACGCCTGCAAGTGCTCATGCGTAACACCATCACATTTACGAGTCGTTAGAAGTTGTAGCTAGCAGAAATAACTTAAGAAAAAAATATGACTTGATTCAATGGTCTGTTTTACACAATCCCACAGATGCTTTCGTTTCAGTCCCCCTTTCTTCTTTGGTCCGAGTTCAACCATTAACCTCCTTGTATACGACTTCATCAGGAAACCAAGGCAAACGAGAGAAGGCAGGACGAGAGAGGGACTACATTTGCGAATGAGAGTGAAAAAGTAGATTTTCAAAGCCCGACGAACACCGTTTTATGATCCCGTGTCCATCGTCTGTATTCTGGGTAAAGGTGCTGCAGCCATTCGCAGAAAAAAATTGTCTCGCTGCTTTTTCAGGAGGATGAGAGATGGTCTCATTCCATTGCATGGTCGTCACTGACTCGTCTTTTTATGGCGCCGTAAAGAGAGCTCCTTCGACGGTCTCCAGGTCGTGTGGTAACCCCGGAAACAGGCATCCCCTTTAGGGCATTAGGTACCACACATCAAGCCCGAAATTTAAGGTGCTCTTTTGTTTCTATCTTTACAGGCCGTATTCGCCGTCTTTGAAGGGTGCTTAACAGAGGCTTAGGACGCAAGTACGCTGAAGGTGTCGCTTCTAAAGCTCATTAAGAAACTTTAGCGCCTCGGAACAAATAGAAAACATAGGCGGTAAGGAAGTTTAGCGAGATAAATGCGGGTTTCGGACGAAAGTGCACATATAAATTCACGCGCGAGTGGTTGGGCTTCGTTATGAAAGGTCCATGAACGTTGATGGCCATTTGAGCTCGGTCACGTTTATGGGCAAGCTGTTAAACGTGTGGACGTTGATGATAAAGTACGCTAGTTGCTCAAAAAAAATTGGCAGACACCACGTATCATGAGAATCGATCTTATACGAAGCATGCGCAAGGAAGCAACTGTGGCGTAACTTTTTTTATGGAATGAAACGTTACCAAATGATGCTAAACGTATATACAAAGTTGTAAGCACAGACATGTGAACAGTCACATATGCTATATATAAATAGCCAGTTCTTTCGTTGCGGTAACTACGCCAAGAGTAACGTGCGTATTACCAACACCAGAAGTGGCAAACTGACATGTGGTGCTGACTAGTGCCACGTGAAAGATCTTCAGTAAATGGTGCTTAAGTACAGAAATAACATTAACGCAACGTGAGGTCTGTATCATAGGGGTACATTTGTAATGTTTATACAATTAAATAGCTGGCACTGCAACAACATTTCTTGTTTCACCAACATTAAGCCTGCATTTGGCCTTTTTCAAAAATGTTCGGAGACTTGGCGTGGCTCTGTGGTACAATACATGATTACCACGCAGAATGGAGGGATCAGGTTTTTCTGGGACCTTGCAGTCGTCATATCGAAGGTGCGGATGTAAGTTTTTCTCAGAGTTTTCGAATTTAAACCACAGATGTCAGTTCTTGTCATTTCTGGGTAGATATATACAGACTCCACATTGCAAATACATAGCAGAATTGGGCAGAACTTTATTATTTCGCCATTATTACTAGATGCCGCTTTCCCGATATATCACAGCTTCAATTGGTTCTTAGCATAAAAAACTTAAACTCTACCATTTGACTTAACTGTCTAACTACGCTAATTAAACCATTACTTAATTTAACTTTTTTGATTATGGTTCCAAGTGATGCCTCCAACCCTCCTAACATGCCTGCCGCTACTGTGGTGACAAAGAGCTAACAGACGTTTTTAATGATTTTAAGAATATTGGACACATTTCTAAAAATACTCTGTATATGAGAAAATTGGCGTGATCCAATAGGCGAGAGGCGTAAGTTTCCCAGCAGCTCCACCCTCCCCCTTATTATTGTCTTATTATTCGTGTCTGAAAAAAAAAACAGGTTCGCGATAGGTGCAAAAATGAAAGTGGCAGCGAATACTTGCTTCTTACTACGAGCTGCTTTTGGTATCCCACTTTGCGTGGGCAAAGGTGAGGAGACTAAGCTGTACTAAGAATGCAACATAGTCAAAACCAGCTGGGCTATAACTTTACACGTCAAAAAATGTGCGAGCAGGTACGGTTGAATATATGCTTCATCAAAAGGGGCATTCTGGGCATACTTCCCTCCGCTTTCGGTTATTGGGGGGATCTTGGCTCACGCATGTGATTTCGCTTATATGGATATGCCAAAACATGAATAAAAAAGAAGCCGGTATCTTCGTTCTCGTGTCTGTTTAAAACTGCACCTTCATCATATTTAGGTGGATAACGTTATCCCTGCTATAGACCCACACGTGTGCCTTACGGTTGGGACTGCCATTTCTGGGCTTGCGCACATTACCTTTGCGTCCATATATCATCTTTTTTTTTCTGCGCCACGCTATCTTTCAATGACAGTCGTTCATGTTGTATTTTTTTTAATCTGTTGCATTCTTGCTAGTACACTTAACCGATGTTACTTTTTGGAAAGATGAATATTGACGACGCTTCAAACCGGCCGGCAGCTCGCCGCAGCGCGCCATCGTTGCCTCAGCTCATTTTACTTGAAACTTGTCCCGTCTTAAGAACATTATAAGCCGTAGTTTTTATGTGTTCCGAAAAGGAAGCCAGCCGGCTGTTTTGCAGCGTGCGGGAAGGAAGCCACAGTCATTTCTATGAGGGAAAGATGACAGCACGTGGTGCATCTTCGCCCCCATTCATCTCAAGATCCTTTTTGGCCAACGTCGGAAACCTGTAAGAATCCTTCTATTGTTGAACAGTTGTGTAACCGTTATTCCTCGATTATTGTTACCTCGAACCGGGTGTTCTAAGGCCTTTAGCGCCACAATTTGTACCTATTCATTCGAAATATTTTCTTTTGTGCAAGGACGCACTACTGAGCTCGCTTCATCTATGCAAACAATGCACCGTGTTCTGTTCCGATAAGAGCAAGAACTCGAAATGTCTCAGTGACAACATAGTCTTGAAAATATCACTGTACATGTACCGGAGACTATTGTAATTTCAGAGGACATAGAATGACAGATACATAGTTAGTTTGTATGTAACAGTATGCAGTTGACGTTACCCTACGCTGAGATGCTCACCCATTGAACACGTATTTAGATAGCCATTGTGTAAAGGACACACAACGATCGTATTTACTCATAATAGTTATCATTGCTTGCCTGGGCTTATTACTTTGACTGGTGTAGTTCACTATATAGTAGAAACCTTAATTGCTGCCATTTCAGTATCTTCACGTCAACTGTCTAAGGCTACACGAATTTTACTTACTGCCGAAGCTAATGCACGTTAATATAGGAACGCTATAAGCCAAGTGCGTTGTGTTCGAAAACGTTACTAAGCTTGAAAAAAATAGGGACTAATAAGTGCGTTTAAAAAAAAGCAGGTAACTATTTATAGTACTTGGTATTCTACTATAGAACAGCGTAAAACCGTTCCGGGGGCCTCACAATTGATGAGGCCGTGTTAACAAAAGTTACGCCATGAACGCGTTCCCGACTTCGTTCGGAAAGCTGCACCAGCATTTACTTAAAGCCCGTCGCTCTTTCTAACGAAACTATACATCACCATCGTTAGTGAGCGCGCGTTCGATATGGGAAAGGGACCGTGAACACGGGCAAGTCCCTGACCGTCAACGGGGTATATTGTAGTGCAAACTTGGAAGATACAGATCAAAGAAAAGAAGTGGTGGTGGTAGTGGTTAGAAGAGGAAGAAGGCGCCTGATTTCTGCAGGCCGGTAGAGAGCATGGTGCAGCGCCTAAGAAGTAGGAGGGAACAGAAAGGCCGAGCGCTCTTACTTTTTTTCGCTGATCTGTTTTCCATGTTAGCGCTACTGTGTACTTCATTGACGTTAACTAACTCGCCCAACAACAAACCTTACTCATCCCTGACTGCATTACTGCTTGCCGGGGTGTACAGAGCGTGGCTGACGTATAAAGGTAATGTCGCAAGATAACCCCGAAAGCTGCAAGGGTAACCTGACATTGTAGACAAAATCACTGGTTGCACGATGGATACGCCATGGTTAGAAATTATGGGTGCTGCCTTGTCACCGCACCGGTGCTGGGTTTTTTTCGTACCCAGAGGATAACAGACCTTAATGTGTGCGCCGCCGCGCGCATGAAGGCTTCATACACGAGAACAATATTCATACCCATCTATCGCATAGCAAAGGTGGCCGCGATACAAGCACCTCGCGCTAGTCAACCCATTTGCTGTCTTCTTTTGTGACTTATTTGTTTTTTGCCGTGCCAGTCTGCGTGTGACACTAACTCGGCCCAAAATTCTTCCTTTCATGCATCGTCGTTCTGTCACTTCTCACTGCACGTCACGGGCAGCATATTCGCGAGAACGTGCGAAAAACTGGTGGTGGGTGAAATACAAGAAACAAGAAATAAAAAAAACAAGTAAAAAATGGCCCCGTATCTCCATGTTACACCGCAAATGTCGTCGAAAGACGCTAGTTTTGCCTCTGGGGAGAGGTTACAAAATATTTATTTGATGTTCTGCGCAAGAAAATCGGTGAATGGTATTCTGGAGGCGCTGCGTTAAAGTGCCTCGAGCATGCAGCGGAGGCAAACAAGTGCACCAAGTCACGTCACACGTGAGGCATGAGCGCTATCTGGCAGTTATCCTGAAAAACGGGGCGCGCGCCGTGCGCGCCCGTCTCTGAGAGGATAAGATGTAGAACGCAATGTGACGGGTAGGTGCCACTACAATGTCGTCTTAGCAAAGTGTTGGAAACACTTGCTGTTTCATGCAAGCGTTGCACGGCCAGCACAGCGTTATAAAGGCTACGATCCTTTAAATTATGTATGCCTTTTCTAGTAAAAAATACACATACATAATATTGATGCGTTGTTATGGTGCCTCAGATAGGCGCAATAATTGCGTTTTAATTGACACTCGCACAAGTATGAACGCTGAACTTTGAGCAATATTGATGGGCGCTGCGGATGGGGTCGGCTGTTTGGAGTACCATTTGGTCACTTTGATGCCGTTTAGGATACCGTTAAGGGTGGACAAACAGACAAATGCACATACAGAAAAATGCACACATAGACAGACAGACCAATATTTTTGCGTCGAAGGTCCCCAAGAAAGACTATCGTGTTTAAAATAAAGTATATAAGCAGTAGTGGGCAGGAGAGGGCTACTTTTCTAGTTCTGAGCTTGACCGAGGGCTCATCGAAAGATATAGGAGTTCTAGCGAACGTGTTGGCCATGAGGGATCGTTAGCGCGTAAGCGCCGTCTTCCCTGCCCTCTGTCTGCAGGACTACATGCTACGAGGCTCCAAATGCCAGCGCGAGCCGAGGGTGGACGGAGCGAGCGCTCCCATACAAATCTCCTAGGTGCGACGTGAACGGTGCAACGGACTATAGCTCGAAATTGCCCTGGCGTTTCTACTGAAGTGGCGCATTTCGAAAAGGAAAGGCATTTGCGTCAGCCGTCGGTGCCGCTAATCATCGCCGCCGCTGGTGAAGTTGACGCGAGAGTTTGCTCTGCTCTGTCGCCCTTCTGGCGGGGCACGCGTTCTCACGTCTCCCGTGGGAGGAGGAGGGGATCTGTGCGATAATTAGCAGATTAGGCTGATCATTACGGGCCTTGACTTCTTCTCTTTTACGTCCTTGCCCTACCGTCAGTAGTGCCTTGTGTATGTTTCTCGCATTGATCCTACTGTTCCTCGTGCACGGACGAAAGATCGCTCGCCGCCCCCTAAGGCCCAGCTGGTTCCCGCTTGAAGCTGAGCTAACGTTTTCATGCAATATGTTGTCTTCTTCTCCCTCCCCTTTCCCTGCGCTTATTCGAATGCGCTTGGGACTGCGCGTTCACTGTACGCATACCAATAGAGGTGAGCGGGGGTTTGCTCTCCGGCTGAATGCGCAGATATGGGTGCTCTGATAAGGAGACATGACTGGCGGAATAAGAGAGGTAGCACCCTTGACTAAAACACGGACATCGTTACGCTGGTGGCAGCTTCATTTTAGGGGCGAAGCTTTTTAAAACAGCACCCGTTCGTCCTTCGTCGTAGTACGAAACATGTCTTACGCTTTCATGTGCAAGGTGGGGCCGGTGGGAGATTTCTCCTGTGTGTTGTTGAACAATAAACAAAATTCGCAGCGAGCGCATAACTATAAGTCGAATCCTCCTGTCTCTCATTCCCCATTAGCAGTCATTGATATGTACATTGAGCACTATCTGATAAGAAAGGGTTGCTACGTTATACTCGCTGTGCATAACCTCCTAGGTTTTAGAAAGGTTTAGCGAGCGTAGGGCCGCAGTGCCATGAATACAGTGAACTAATATATACCATGAACTCGAGGTGGTTAAAGGTGGGAAGTAGACACGAAGCGCAAGCCGTAAGAAAGTGTGCGTGTGCCTCCTCTCGATCAGTCCTTGGAATGTCCGCTGGATGGCGGTGCTTCTCTACGCGGAATATATGAAAAAATGGGAGATGGTGGTACTTCGACTGTTGACTAGATAGATGAACAGACATACAGACAGATGCATGGACGGACACACGGATGGCTGCACGGACGGATGGACGCAGGGTCGCATGCGTGGACAAACGCAGGAATGGACGCATGAATGGACGTGCGGACGCATGGACAGACGCACGCACGGACTGGCGAATGGACGCAAGAACGGTCACACAGACAGACGCATGGACGCACGGAAGCAAGAACGAAAGGACGGACGGATGCTTCGCCCCACTCTCCATCATTCACCCCGTGGATACACTGCCAGTTTTTCTTATCTCTTTTCCCTTCTTATTTTTAGGCCATCACTGCACTGTAGCCACAGAAAATGTACGCAGCTAACCGAGAGTCAAGTGCTACGCTATTTCGAAAAAAAAAAGCAACAAGGGGAAAGCTTTTGTCAAGATGGAGGGCAAAAGTGCTTAGCGCGGGGAGATTTTTTTGTGGTGTGGGAATTCATAATTCGTTTTAGAGGTCACCGTCAATTGGTAACACGATATATAACCCCGGGAAAACTGAGAAGGGTGTTACGTGTGTATCTGGTCGTGTGATGAGTTTTGAAAGCTGCGGCAAAGTAGCCCGGACAACGGGACGAAGAAAATGCAGGACACAGTACTGTGTCCTGTATGTTTTTCGTCCCGTAGTCTGCGCTGTTTCCCCTCAATGTTCATAAAACAAATAGCCCGCCCAAGAACCCTTGTAATAAGGAAAGCTTCACATGCTCATTTCCAAGTAAATTGTCTCGGATACCAGAAATGACATTTTTCTTGCAGAAGCCACAGGTCAAGCGCATAGCATCAGCGTCACAGGACAAGCATAGCATAGCAGCGTCACAAGCCAATTGCATAGCATCTTCTTTTGACTTCCTAGTGGTTTCTTCGTTTGCAGCAGAACGTTTCGCCTGCCTCAATAGCACGTACAAAGTTGTAAAAGAAGAAATAAATTAATCCAAAAGTGCCTAGTTTTTTGTTTTTTAGTTTCAAATCTTCAACTTGTCTTTTCCCAACTAATATTTACTGCATAGTAAACAACCTTGCGTGTTGAAAAATAAATAGCAAAAAAGTGTGATAGCACAGAGACAAAAATAACGTATGAATTTAACATGGCGCGCTAAGTATAGCTACAGGGTCAGCGCAGATGTATCGGAAGAAACCTAATTATTTATTCTAATGCATTCCAATATATGCCGCTATTGATCTCTCGGTGCTGACTTCTTTCCTAGCGTGCACTGTTTCATTCAGTCTTATCGCTGACTGCTTTCGTTCTCGCGTTTCGCTGGCTGTTATATTACGAAGGAGCCTTGTTAGTTGTGCGGGACATGGTGCTTAGATTTATAATCAATGCTTGTTGCACGCACACACCGTAATGTAATTGCAAACGGTCGTAGAGCATACAAAGAAAGTGCTCTAGCTCAAAGCAAAATAAGGAGTGAGGTTAACGAAAGCGAGAACTGCGTGGTCATTGTGATTCATAACGTGCTGCAGCCCCGGGAAGAAAAGAGGGATGCCCGCGCATTGTTTCATAATGTTTTATAGTCTCGTACTTGCCGCGTCCCTTGAAACGACACGCACGGCTAATCAGAAACGCCGAGGCCCGCGAGGCGCAGTAAGCACTGGGACGGCGTCCTTCGCATTGCTTTGTGCGTTGATTCGCGAGGAGTTTCGATAGCTGTGGTGCTCTTCGCTTTCGAGTGACGACGCCGATGGGACCTTGTGATTGAAAATAGGGAATAAGAGAGAGCTGGAGGGAAACGGTGAAGGAAGAACGTGAAAACAGCGACGGCGTCGCGACCTGAGTTCTTGACCAGGTTTTCATGATCTTCGTGCTTAATGCGGAGAAATCAAGGCGATCCGTTTCCGCTATTCGGAGTTTTGGTTTTGGAGGCCAGTGTTATATACACTTCGGGCGACTTTCTCCGTACCTTCAATCCTGCTTTTTGAAAAGTTACGAGATCTTCTGCTATATGATGTGGCTATAGCAGTTACAGTGCCCGGCTGCTGACCTGGAGGCTGTTCGTTCGATCCCAGCCGTGGTGGTCGCGTTTTGATGGAGATGAGGCGCTAGAGGCCTGTGTACGGTGTTATCTCAGTGCACGTTAAGGAACACCAGATCGTTGAAGTTGCCGGAGCCCTCCCCTACGACATACCTTTTAATCGCATTGTGGTTCTCGTATGTAAAACCTCGGATATTCTTGTTAACAACAACGACGGCGGCGACGGCGGCGACGGCGGCGGCGGCGAAAAAGAAGGCGGCGGCGGCGACGGCGGCGGCGGCGAAAGAGAAGACGGTGGCGGCGGCGGCGGTGAAAATGAAGACGGCGGCGGCGGCGGCGGAGAAAAAGAAGACGGCGGCGGCGGTGGCGGCGGCGGCGGCGAAAAAGAAGACGGCGGCGGCGGCGGCGGCGAAAAAGAAGGCGGCGGCGGCGGCGGCGGCGAAAAAGAAGACGGCGGCGGCGGCGGCGGTGAAAAAGAAGACGGCGGCGGCGGCGGCGAAAAAGAAGACGGCGGCGGCGGCAGCGGCGGCGAAAAAGAAGACGGCGGCGGCGAAAAAGAAGACGACGGCGACAAAAAAGAAGACGACGGCGACAAAAAAGAAGACGGCGGCGGCGACGGCGACGGCGACGAAAAAGAAGACGGCGGCGGCGGCGGCGACGGCGACGGCGGCGGCGAAAAAGAAGACGGCGGCGGCGGCGGCGAAAAAGAAGACGGCGGCGGCGACGGCGAAAAAGAAGACGGCGACGGCGGCGGCGAAAAAGACGACTAGTGATGCCGTCTCCAACAACAATTAAGAATGTGACGACGACGCGAGGGCCCACGATATACAGAATTCTGTTTGTGCCGGTCGATGCGGCTCATAGTCTCAACCGGCTCAATCGTCAAGTCACGTCTAGGTGTCTTGAGGAACTCGCCCAGGGAGAGATCGCGGACGTGCGGATCAATGGCCGTAAGAATATCCTCGCCGTAGACGTCACTCAACGAAGCACATTGGAAGTGCTGAGCAACGTCAAGATGTTGGATAACATCAATGTTCGCTCATATATACCTGATGGCCGCGACTCTACGGCAGGCGTCATTTACGACGTCGACATTTCCATCAGCGAAAGTGACTTTGCTGCTCTCATCAAACCGGTGTCTGCAGAACCTACTAAGCTGCAAGCTCGTCGCCTTGGCAAATCACGCTGCGTGAAGCTCGTGTTCAAGGGTGACAGCCTTCCATCGCAAGTCAAGGTCGGCCATTTTCGACACACAGTGCGACCCTTCGTACCGAAGCCCCTTCAATGCCGGAAATGTTATAGATTGGGACATGTCAGTGCTGTTTGTACAAACCTGGCTGTGTGCTCGCTATGCTCAGAATCACATAGCGCAGACGCTTGCCAGGCAGAACTTCGAAAATGTCGAAACTGTCATGGCCCTCACGAAGCATCGTCGAAAGATTGCCCAATCATGAAAAAGGAAATGCAAGTGTTGAGACAAATGGTCCGGGATGGCTCAACTCACAGGTAGGCCGCTTCCCAGGTACGACGCCGGCGGTCTCGTCGCCGGAGGCCCCTGAGGAGACCCAGTGCTGAAGCAAGGATTGAACCTCACCAAACGACCACCGGCATACCACCTCAAGCGTCCAGACACGCCGACAACAAATCCTCCAAGCAAGACAAGAGCATCACCGGCTCGCCTGAAGCATGGCCAGCGCTGCCAACGATAGACCCACCGTCTGAGCCACCGCATCGCTCGTCTACAATCACTTCGGAACGAGAATGCGGTGATAGTCGCGACAAAGAAATCGTAGCCATGGTAAAGGCCCTTATGAATACCATTCGTATGCTCCTCACTAGCATTGACAGTCCGGCTGCAAAGAGTGCACTTCAGTTGGTGGATGCGCTGAAGCCGGTGCTATCAAGTCTGGAAAGGCACCATGGCTCCGCCTCTGCAAGCCTTTCGTAAAGAGGTCAAAGGAGCTTCGATATTTCAGTGGAATGCCCGAGGCCTCAAGCCCCGCATTTCTCATATACGACAATTTGTGTTCAAAAACCAGTTTCCAATTATTGTTATCTGTGAGCCAAGGCTACACAATTCAATACGACTATCCAGGTACGAAGCCTTCTAGTCCGCTACCTGCAACGAACAGAGTAAAGTCATTGTATATATCAGATGCGACCTTACCTATATCGAGCACCGTGTAGCACCTCACGATGACAACCAGTATGTCTGCTTGACAGTTAAACGTAGAGACCTCAATTTCACGCTCGTAGGCGCATATATATTACCTTCGAACCGTTTTGAACCTGAAAGACTACGTGCACTGTTAACAGCCACACCTGGACCATGGATCATCACCGGAGATTTCAACGCTCACCACCCACTATGGGGAAGTCAGAAGACAGACATTCGCGGAAGGCAAGTATTCTCCTTTGCTCTGGAGCAGCAGCTGCTTTGTGTAAACGACGGAAGCCCAACGTTTCTACGGGGAACGACATACAGCAGCTGCCTTGGCTTGACATTTGTGTCACGAAGCCTAAATGAAAAGGTCAAGTGGTTCGCAGACTATGAAACTCATGGAAGCGACCACATACCAACTTATTTGAAGATCAAGGGCCTGGAAAAATCGCCTAACTACGACACTTCGACTCACATCGACTGGACAAAGTTCAGGTCACTGACGGAAAAAAGGTGTCAAGAAAATAAAACGCCTCCTCTTGACACCCTCGAGGATATGATTAGAGGTGCTACTCAAGAAGCGACCTATCATATTCAACATACTTCAGATTATTGTCAATATCAAGCGGAATTGGAACGGCTCAAAGCGATCCGTCGTCGCGCAGAAAGAAGATATAGGCACACTAAGTCCATTCACGACTTGAGGGAGGCAAGGCGCCTACAGAAAAAAATTCAGCGGCGAATCATTTCACTTCAATCCTTTCGCTGGAAACATCTGTGCGAATCTTTGGATCCACACAAGCCTTTGACGCAGACATGGAGGATTGTCCGTGGCCTAGCCTACGAACATCGCCACATCAACATCGCCCCTTCAGGTGTCTTTCTCTCCACCAAGGACGCACCGAAATTGAAGTAGCAGAAGATTTCTGCATGAAAGTTGCCGGTCATGCGTCCACGTGCACCACGCGCCACCTAGAAAACGCTCCAGTTTCCAGAGATTCAAGAATGGACACCTTTTTCTCTCTAAAGGAACTACAAGCGGCCTTGACGGCATGCAAACGATCTTCATCGCCTGGTCCGGATGGGATCACGTACATGGCTCTTTGCAACCTCGGAGAAGCAGCTCGACGGGCCCTTCTATCCGTGTACAACGACTCGTGGAGCACCGGATTTATCCCTCATTCATGGAAATCCAGCCGCTTCGTCCCTGTGCTTAAACCAGGTAAATCTCCTCTGCACTTGACCTCTTATCGCCCCATCGCGCTTACCAGCTGTTTCGGGAAAGTGATGGAGAGGATAATTTTGACTCGTCTAGAGTGGTACCTGGAGCGCCACGAGGAATACCCTCATGCTATGACGGGCTTTCGGCGTGGGAGGTCCGCAATTGATAACGTTATAGACCTGGTCTCATCTGTTCAGCATTAAAAAAGACTGAAACGTTTATCTGCGGCGTTGTTCTTGGACGTGAAAGGTGCATACGATAACGTATCACATGAAGCCATTCTGGATGTCATGGAAAATGTTGGATTAGGGGGTCGGGTTTACCAATGGATCCACAGCTATCTGAAAGGCAGAACTTCCTTTGTACAGACGGAGAATGGTACAACAACGCACCATTGCAACTGTCGAGGTGTGCCTCAAGGCGGCTGTAAGGAAAGGACTTGAAGACGCCGAGGAGCATCAAACCAGAACTGAAGAAGACGAGCGGAGAGCAGGTGGCACGAAGGCGACAACAAGAAATGAAGAAGAGAAGAAGAAGGCACGTGCGATTACGAGTCAACTGTGCGCCAATCAGCTCATGACCAGTGGTGGCCCATAGAGGTGGCGTGCCACGATTGGGCCACGTGCGACCATTACGTGGCAGTAGGCTGTGTGGCTGGGGACGAGCCCGAGCAGCGGCAGACGGGAGACAGCGGGCCGAAGCGTCGGACGCAGGCGAGCCAGGTTCCGGCCAGGGAACGCGGCCGTCCGCGCTGTGGCCGTCCAACCACCAGCTGGGGCGGCATTTCCGGCACGAGTGCTGCATCTCGGGGCGCGGCCTGGCCTGCTGTTCTCTTCCTTGCCGAGGGCATCGCGGATCTCGGCGAGGCGTCTCCGCGGTCAGCCGTTCAACACAGCGATGAACGTGGCCTGGCTAATGGTCACGGTTGCGTCGAGCATCGCGTCTCGGCGCACGCTCTTCGCTGGACGGGCTGGCCATTCCCCGCATGGAGCATAGCGTCTCCGATGCGGGTTCACTGCTCAGTAGTCGCACCCATGCCATCAAGCGCCAGTGTCACCAGAGCGTCGCACTTCGGCAAGGGACGAGCGAGATGTTCTGCTGGGCGAGACGCGGGCGTGTGTACGGAGGACCATGGAGCCGGGCGAGGTTCAGGGTGGCCGAGGATTCAGATGCCAGGAGAGTTGCTGCCTGAATCGAGGATCGCCGAGTGGTGCCGAGCCGTACCGAGCGACGCGCCAGCCTCGGAAGTGGGCCGCGAGCTCACGAGGTGCGCACCCGAGGGTACCTGGCTGTGCCCTGGCCAAGGCGACGAACGCCGGTGAGTGAGCTGCCGCACCGCAGCTGTAGTGAGCAGCATTTCAGCACGGCACAGACGGTGCTGTGCTGGCCAGAACCCGCACGTGGAACCGCTACGCCCGGAAGGTGATCAAAAGCTTGGAAACGAGGTCCGAGGTCGCGCTGGTCAAGGCATCTCCGCCACTGCAGCTCGAGAGTTGAGGCCACGAAGGCAGACGAAACGGTGCGCCGCTCGAGAGGACGAGTTCCTGGCAGCGTTCCTGAGCCGGACGTGAGACCCGTACGTGTCGGCCAGGTCGAGCTCTGGTGTGTCTGTTCAAGGTCCAAGGCCGAGATCTGCCGAACGGCTCCTGCCTGGGTGCAGTGGCCGGGAGCAGGTTCGTGGACGAGGCCTACCGGGTGTGGTCGTCGTGAGCCGTGGCCTGATCCAGGACCTCCGGAGTTGCGACCCTAACTGCTGGGTTGGCCGCGACGTCCGACTCAACGGCGCTGCACACGGTAGCGTATCCGTGCGTCGTCAGCCGTTCCACCCATGCCATGAAATATAAAGTTCATGTTAATCCTTTCTCGTCCGCTATCAACAAACATAGTGACGAACGTCCGTTAACCATCACAGCGGCGTTCTTGGCCCCACACTTTTCAATCGAGCGCTACTCGGCCTGGTTGATGCACTTCCAGAATCTGTCTATCTATCAATATATGCAGATGACATCTGCATCTGGGCGTCAGGCGTAACACGCCTTCATTTGCGTGCCCGGCTTCAGAGAGCGGCAAAAATAGCGACAAAGTACCTGGAAGAACGGGGACTAGAGCTGTGATCAGAGAAATGCTCGCTTATAGCATTCACGCGTAAGGCTATGAGCCCATATGTTATTAAAATCAACGGACACACGATCAACTACGTCAAGACCCACCGATTCCTCGGAGTCATAGTTGATCGCGACTTCTCCTGGAGCCCTCACATCGCCCACATGAAAACTAAACTCACCATGATCACCCACGTACTGAGGTTTCTTGCTGGAAAAACGTGGGGTGCATCGGTACAAGCAATGCTCCAACTCTACACTGTTTTGTTCCTCGGTTATATGCGATACAGCTTACCCGTGCTTTGCGGGATCCGAAGAACAAACTTGCGCGTCCTCCAGTCGATCCAAGCCCAAGACCTGAGGATATGCCTTGGTCTCCCGAGATGCGCGTCTACAGCAGCGACAGTCATCATTGGGCGTGATTATCCAGTCAACGCATACATCCGCGTGGACGCTTTGAGAATGCACATAAGACATTTCGCTCGGCTTCCATCTCGTCACCTAGCCTCACTTCGAACTTCCAGGCCCCACTCAGCGTTCAGCGCAACTGTAGCTCAGCATTGCGCAGTGCTTCCATTGCACTTCAGGCATGCAGCACAGCCGCCGATACCATTATGGTGCCTACACCCACTCAAAGCCCTTCTTACAATTCCTGGCATCCAAAATAAGAAAAAGTCGTCGCATCTAGCCCTGAAACAGGCCACATTACTTTTCCTGCAAGAGAAGCACAACGGACGCCTTCACATTTACACGGATAGTTCGGTGTCTTCAGTAAGCTCTGCAGGGGCGGTGGTTATTCCCGCGAGGAACATCACAATTAAATTCATGACATCGCATTTGACGTCGTCGACAGCTGCAGAACTTGCAGCCATTCGTGCAGCTCTGGAGTTTATAGTGAAAGAACCTTCGGGAATTTGGTCGATCTTCTCGGACTCGAAGGCATCTCTTCAATGTCTTATATCACCCTTTCGCCATGGACATAATGAACAGTTAGTTGCTGAAATAAGGCTTCTTCATCACGAAGCAACCGAAAAACAGCACAGCATAATGTATCAGTGGATACCAGGTCATTGCGGTATATATGGCAATGACCGCGCAGATGAGGCCGCTAGATCTGCACATGATGGTACCCAATACACAGCCATCCCGTTCTCAAGAACCGATGCAGCTACAAGACTTCGTTCGCTTGCACGTGACCTCACACTGGTACAGTGGAACTCGACAGACTTCACAAACGCGCGCCTGCATAACTTGGATCCCGATCTGCAGCTTCGTCTTCCCCCAAGGATATCTCGAGCTGAGGAGGCTCTTCTATGCCGCCTGTGGCTTGGAGTGGCCTTCACGAACGCATACTCTTATCTCAACGGGATAGCCAGCTCACCTACATGCACTTACTGCAGTTGCGAAAAAACCATCGCGCACCTTCTGTGTGAGTGCACCTATTTCAACGTGCAAAGACGAGAACTCACTGCAGCTCTGGATAGACTAGACAATCGGCCTTTATCGGAACAAAGGATTCTGGCTCATTGGCCAAGCCCATCCTCAGCCCAGAAGGCTTTGAAAGCTTTGCTGCGCTTTTTGCGGACAACTGGCCTCAGAGACAGACTTTAGTGTCTTATACTCTTTGTTGTTGCCTTTCCTCTGTCGCAATTGTTTTGTAATTTCTCCCTCTCTTCGCAACATTTCTTTTTAACATCTATCATTCCCGTCACCCCTTTCCCCAGCACAGGGTAGCCAGCCGGTCTAAGAACTGGCTTACGTCCCTGTCTTTCCGCTTAAACTTTCTTCCTCCTCTAATAGTAATAATATTATTATTATATTTTAATAGTAATAATATTATTATTATATTATATTAATAATAATAATATTGTTATTTGGAAAGTACTGAGCATGCCTGTCTTCATATAATAGAATATCGCAGCTCGTACCACATTTTCTATGCCATTCAGACTATGCAGGTGTTAGAGTAACCTGAGCTGTTCATTTTGTTGTTGTTAAAACATTTTCATGGCCATTATTATTTGTTCAACTTGCTCCTGCTCTTTCTTTCTTTCTTTCTTTCTTTCTTTCTTTCTTCGTAGAAAAAAAAAGCAATCTGTGTTCGCTGACACTAGCTTCAATGCTTCAGTGGCAGCAAAAAAAAAAAACAAACTTCAGTACCTGTTGGCACTTACTGAGTTCTCGTTTATTATTCCAATTCTTTTCTTAAGACTCATGCGTCGCCGTTCTCGCTTAACATCCAAACAACGACTTTATCTTGCCCTTCATCTTGTTGTTTTCATTGCGATATGTTGGCGCTGTGACGACATCGCGATCAGCCAGACACCACGACAGTGACCCTCATAAGCTAGGTGTTCATCGAAGTACATGCAGGCATAACACCCATCGCACCACGCTCTACGCTTCACTTGGAAATCATGCTGAATGAAAAGGCGCCGGTCGCCGTGTGTCGTGCAGGCGTTACCCGTCATGTCGTGGCGAAATCTCGAGTGTTCCGGCTAACAGACGCAGAGTGAGAAGTTATATCTAGGCCGAGAGACATCGGGCGGTGACAGTGAGAATAATACGTGCGTAAGCATATGAATGTATGCTTACGCACGCACGGCATGCGACAATCTCGAACTATCTCGCCACGCAAGGTAGCACGTTTAACTTGCTTTGCGCACTAACAAAACGAAGGTGGCGATTGCGAAGCTTGTTTTCAAATGGATTTCGTCAGCCATACCGAGGCAGCCATTCCGACGGCAACCATGCCGAGGCAGCAGAAGCAACAGTCCCGTTTATACGTGTATGAATGTACGTTTAAATGGTATGAATGTACGCTTAAATGGTATGTGGGGTTTAACGTCCCAAAACCATCATACGATTTTGAAAGACGCCATAGTGGAGGGGCCGGAAAAGTTTTTTAACGTACACCCAAATCTGAGCACACGGGCCTACAGCATTCTCGCCTCCATCGAAAATGCAGCGCCGCAGCCGGGATTCGATCCCGTGACCTGCGTATCAGCAACCTTAGCCACAGATCACTGCATGAACATTTAAATGCGGTAATCGTTGGCGGCCTTCCTCCTCTCTATTTTTTTTTCTTTTTTTCAATATGGTGGTGGTGGTAGTGGTTACAATGAAGAGGAAAAAGGCACCTAATTTCTGTCTGCCTTCAGGCGACACGGCGCAGTGCCTTATAGGGGTGGGGGGAAGGAGGGATAAAAAGAATAGAAGGAAAGTAGAAGCAGAAGAAGACAGCCAACGAGAGGAAAAAAGAAGGAGATAGGAAAGTGGGGATCCGGTCGAAGCAGTCCAAGGGCGGGGTGCCACAAAGCGAGAGCTACACGGCGTCAGGAGACCGCGGAGGGCGAACCAGTCGGCGGGAGCTACGCTGAAGTCGGAGATCGCGAGGGCACAACCGTCCAGCTTGAAATCCTGCAAGCGAATCTTTTCAATATGCTTTTGTCATCTGATGGTTGCTTGGGCAAACAAAAAATAGCGAGGGAATGGCATCTTAAAAAAAAAAAACTTGGCCCCGTATCTGCATGTTTCACTGCAAATTTCGTCAAAAGACGATAATATTGCGTCTGGAGAGAGTGAAAAAAAAAACGTTTATCTGATGTTCTGCGCGAACAAATTGGTGAATTGTGTTCTGGAAGCGCTGCGATAGCGAGTCCCGATCGTGCAGCGAAGGCGCACGAGCGCATCGAGGCACGTTAGACACGAGCGCTTTCTGGCGGTCATCTTGGAAAACGATGGAAGGCGTGCGCGCCCATCTTGGAGGCGATAAGTTATAGAACGCAAAGCGACGGGCAAATGCCACCACCGTGTCATCTTAGCAAAGCGTTCGAAACACTTGCCTTTTTTAACATCGCGTTGCATTGTCTGCGCAGCGTGATAAACGCTATGATCCTTGGAATTACTTATGTATGCCTTCTCTAGTGTAATGACACACATACAAAATATTGACGGGTTGTTAATGTGCCTCATATATGCGCAATAAATGCTTTTTATTTCACAATCGCAAAAGTATGAACGCTGAAAATTGAGCAATATTGGTGGGCGCTGCGGAGGGGGTTGGCCGTTCGGAGTATCGTTTGGTTCCGTTTGGGGTATCGTTACAGCGGATGGACGGACGGACGGACAGACGGACAGACAGATCAAAATTTTTGCGTTGAAGTACCCGAAGAAATACTATCGTCTTGAAAATCAACTCTCAACGCAAAATACAAAATGGGAGGCTGGTCTTCTTGCTCAACACGGCCCCTGAGGACCAACTCATGACCACCCAGCAGGCCCAAGGGCTTCCCAAGAGCCCAAGGGCTTCAGATCATTGTCTAGGCGGGGTTGGATCCGCATCAATCTGCCAGGCCAAAATAAAAGTTATTTCCCTCCCTCTTTCCTGCAACGCCGTCTTACTTGCCGCCAGCGTTTTCCTTCGGAGGGAGTATTTCACGCTGCGTTACGAATTCGATTGGCTCCTCCAACTGCACTTCATAACAGGGCGCCAGCGGTCCATGAGTGACGGGAGTATAATATACTGACAGTACGTACACATACCCGGACGCTATTGAAGCAGTGCTCAATATATGTTGGTGTTTGTTTGTGTAAGGTGTTTGAGTGTGGGTTTTTCACCACAGAGGAACGCGGGGTTTTCGGAACCCAGAATTTTGAAACGGCGCCGGCGGCAGTTCAGAGACGACGGCAGCTGGCGAGTTTGTTGTGGAGAAGCGAGCAGCGACGTATTTTGCAAGCTCTTAGGAATATAAAGTGAACGCACCATTTCTGGCTGTCCAGCTGTTGGTGTTTGGAGACGTCGCGGAATGCGATCTTTCTTGCACAACTGGTGGGACTCGATGCATGCACGCTTAGCCATTTTTAATGTAAACTTTTTTTTGTTTCCAAGTCGAGGCGGCCACGGACTCGGACGCGGTATTTACGACGCAGTTATTGTAGCCCCGCCGCATCGCGATGTAAAATTTCAGGAATGCGAAGTTTTGTTTTTACGCCACGGCTATAAATAGTTGAAATCCAAGACAGCCGCCAGCTGTATTTCTCGGTTATTTATGGTTGTCAGCTCACATAAAGTGTGAATCTATACAAGAAAACGACACTTTGTATGCAATAGAAAAGTAAGATGACCAAGAATGTCTTCCCACATTTGAACACATAAGGAAACATTCGAAGGTGCAAGAAATGATTATTTACGTATATTTTAGAGTTCTAGAAATGACACCGAAATTAAATATACCTAGGAAATGCTCAGTGGTAAGCGTCAATAAGCATGTTTGGTAAATTTACATGGAGTGCCATTCAGGCATGAATAATGACGCTGATGGTGCTCAAACTGCACTACGACGCACACCAACGCCGTACGTGCGACTGAAATACGCCTTGTAATATTATTACCTAAAGCCATTCAAAATGCATAAAAACAATGTCGAACATGAATAAGAATGAATAAGAGTGAGCCTTTTCAGAACTCAAGAAGAAGGGGTGTATGATCAGGTAATTTCTTTCTCCAGAAATAATGTCTTCGAAGCCACCAGCAATTGTTTAAAAAGGTTTCCATTGAATATCAAACTGCTGCCAAATATTTTTGAATTTCCAGAGAGAACACGTTTTCTTTTAGTTCCAGGTTAAACGTGTTTAATTAACAAGTGTTAATGCTATGGGAAATGGAGTTTAGTTCATGTCTAGCAGTGCGACACGAAGCAGTTTTTAATTTTTTTGCCAATAAAAAGCTAACGTGCTCCTTTGCTCAACAATGATGGTTTCGTGAAGATTTCCTCACAGTTGTAGGGTCTATTTCCTGTAATCGCAGGGAAGTTTCGTTGAAAGTCATCAAGGTGTTTATTGCACAAAGTCTCCATCATAGTGCTGATTTCGAATCTAGGGACGGCTTACTGCTATCTCATAGTTGAGTACCTAGTACTTTAAATCAGTAACCAATCTAAACAGACAGTACGAGTTTCCGAGTTTGTGCCGTTTAGTCAAGGCCTATGCAGCTATAAATGGAATGGTTCCTAATATTTTTGTCGACAGGGCCTCATCGAGTATGAAGTCCACGGGATGACTAGATGCTGTCCCCTAATAAAGTACCAAGTACTCTAAATGTCGCTCGCTTTGAACCTCGCTTTGAACGATGTCGCTTGCTTTGAACCCCGCGGAGTACTGCATGTACTTATAGGTACAGACGTACTCAATTGGTGTAAAAAAGACACCATTGCAAAGAATACGAACCACCGAAGACATCGCCTTCTGGTGGCGATATCAGAAAAAGCAAAACTTCTGCCCTCGTGCGTGCAGTCTACTCATCGGGTAATTATTAGGTATTCCAGCGTTGACCATAGGTCCCACACTTGGTGCCGGAATTCTTTTCGTTCCGCCGGCGAGGCAACGAAGCCTGTTGCTCGTTGCTCGAACAGAAACGGAAGATAGAAAACTTGGGGAAGGGATACGGTGTGAGAAAAGGAACAAAAAAACTAAAAAAGGATGCCTGTTTGTTCCACTACGCGCAATAATTACCTATTTAATTAAGAGATAGACGAAATAAGCTCGGTTATCGTATTCTTCCTTGTTCAGCCTATATAATGCAAGTTCCGGCCGGTGGTCGAAACGAATGCACCTGTCAGCTCTGCTTAACTGCGGTATTTCTTATTTTGTCGTGCTTGCAGAGCACGAGAAAGAAGACGGTATGACTTGTAAGTTGTTACGATGCTCGACTGACGTTTGAAGCAGTCACGTTTGCTGACAAATGCGCGTTCATTGCGTCGCAACGCAACGTTGAGATTGGTTCGTACCTGCGAGTACTCTCGATGAAAACGTCGTCACGATGAGTGCGTAGCGTTTTTGGAAGGCAGCAAGAGTGTCCTTATGGGCAATTACAAAGATAAGGGACATTCATTGAAGATCTGATGATTACAACTTATACTGTTGGTGATTACTTCTCTACTGGCTTATCAAATATAGAAAAGCATGCAGATATTGAAAAATGCCCCATGAATGTACCGAAAATTGACAATGTGGAGGATAGTGATTAAATCAAAACTATGTGCCAGCATTAGCGGTGTGTGATTATCAAATATTCTGCTTCGAATGGATTCTAACATTTCGTATATTTCCGAATGCGAAGTAGCATCTGCATTTGTTTGTGCTTTTTGCTCTTGCAACAATTGAATTTTGCGTTACAATCCTTTTCGCCAACCTGAGACTCAAGAAGCAAGGTTATCGTTCAGCAAATGACGCGCAGAAAATTGATGCTGCACTGTCATTTCCCAGGGATAACAGTGTCACATCTGTAGGTGTTCTGGTGAACGAGGGATAAGTTCTGGATGTGTTCAGTGGGCAATGACGCCGTTGTTCAAGCTACATTTCCTCTAAATAACAATAATGAACGCCTTTAGACGCACTAGTGGTCAATAAACTATTTTGTATAAACGGCCCGAAAATTTGCCTAAATAAATGAAATGCCTAAATACTCAAGTTGGCGAAACCTAAAGTGAATGCAGGTTTGATCGGTGGCAATTGGAGCTTGTTAGTAAGGTAGCATGATGATTAAGAGCAGCACATGCTTCAGACACGGACAAAACAAGGGAAATTTAACGTTGGTTGTCTTCAATGTGGATCTTTTGTCGGCGTCCTAAGCCTTCCCTACCCTCACTTATCTAGCAATAAACATGCATATGAGAAAAATAAAGAAAACTCAGCCTTATCAAGTTAACTGTGGCTACTCTTCATAAAATCCCATAGAACTGCGTAAAATATTGACAGAGATGTCACTTGCTCGCCTTTTATGTCTATTGTGAATACGTTATATCACCATGAGAAGTAAACAAAAAAACCCACAATAACTTAGTTTGGATTTTCACTCTTGAAATTTACCAGATCTCTACCAAAGTAAGGCAGCGAAAGCACAGGAGTAACACAATGTTTCTTTACAACAATATAACAAAAAAGATACTTATCTTCTGATTCCTCTGCTTTAAAATTGAATTCCGGGTCCTTGGGAATCATAATCGCATCTCGTAAATTGACTCTCCTAGTGTCGTTCAAACTTGCTCCGAGTGACGAACTCCTTTGAAGACTAAACGGAAAGTAACACAAGCTCGATAGGTCGAACGACAGGCCTGTGCAAATAAGCACCAAGTCTTGGCTTCTTTACCTTCCCATCAACTTAGCTGTATTGTGTGCGCACACCGTCGAATAACGTCGGAAGTTTGTATTTCACGATATTTTCTGTCAACGGCACCATTTTTTAGTTAACAGGCTCTGCGGGTGGCAGGCTAGCGTTGCTTGTATTGCTGTCCCCCTTTCTTCTTCTGAGTTTTTTTTTGCTTTTTTATAGTCTTCTTACGATACCTTTTCCCAGTTGCACATTCAATGACGCTCTAGCTGAGTGCTTTGGCGTGTGGCTTTGGGTCGAAGTTAGCTACTGAAATTCTTCGCGGCTCTGTGCAGCTCCCTTTCTCCCATCCTTCCTTATTCCAGCAGTCATTGTGTAAATTTTTTTTCTCTTTTTTCTTTCTGAAAAGAACACCATTCGTTTCAGTTCAGGCTGAAGATGGCGAATAAAAAACTGTTGCCGACAGGGGAAACGGCACCGTATAATCTAGAACTCTGAGTTTTACAATACCCCCACACCGTTTGTTTGCACCGTCCCCTATTGGAGGTAAGGTGCCAGCAGAGGCGCGGTTAGAGGGAGAGATGGGGCGAAGGGGATCACGTTTCGACAAAAAGCATGGCAGAGTATAGTATAGAAAATATAACGGTATTTAAAAGAACGACATTACCGAACAGCGTCGGCTGCTCGAGACATCAGTGAGACACAAAATCGAGAACACACAAACAAGAAAAACTTTCATCAGATGGTTCAAAAAAGCTCATGTTCCAACTGAGAACTTTTCACACCCGAAATTTGTTCTCATCTTTTCAAGATGCCGAGGCTCGTGTTTCCATTCTGAGGAGAGTACCACCTGTGTTGTTTTTACTGTAAATACAAGAATTTTTAGAATGAGGGAATTTATTCGTCATTTTTTTAGGGGACTTGGAATGATCACCCAGCAATTTGTGGCTTTCAGCGTAAACTAGAAGTAGGGAGAGTATTATGCCCATGGCGATATGAAAAATGAGCTGTGAATGAATACTTCAGCGCGAAACAAGCCCTATAATGCGCTGGCCGTAAATCCTGCCCATATTCGGCAACCACTGTTTGGCATGGCGCGTGTGACGAGACGCGCAGAAAGGATTGGTAGTGTCATCTTCTACCAAAGTTTCAGCCGCTTAAAATTTTTCTGTTTCAGTTCCAAGCTGATAAAAGCTAAAATATTCTGTTTTCAGCACGGCACAACATTATTAACTGAAGTTAAGGTGCTCGAACAGCTAGCTGCTTGTTACGTTGCAGCTCGCCAGTACACTATAGTGCTGCCCGACTATCAGGCTGTTACCCGTTTACAAAAACATTCATTTAGAAATCTCAGGTTTGACCAAATGCGCTAACTTTTTGCCAGATTTATTTGCGAATGCACAGGAATTAACCCACACAATTTCAATTATGACGCAGGTAGCATGCGTGTATTTCAGCGAAGGAACAGATGCCTACTCTTAATTGCATTGGATTGGCCATATTTTTATGGGTCCTTCTCATTTGAAGAATAAAATGAAGTGAGACTTCTCATTCGTATAGTTTTTAAATGCGGAGCACATTAGGGACCCCTACCGTCGTATGCTGTCGTCGTATCTTATCGTAACGCCGACAAAACCACTTAAAAATACAAAGAGACAGAAAGAAAGTGAGAAATACAAACAGAGAAAGGAATGAAAACGATATGTAGTCCATGGTTTAGCGAATGCTCGACTAATCAGGTATCACATGAGAATGTAGGTACGATCACTCACCCCAACAAGGTGAAAAAAACGCAGAAGCGTCTCGTGACCCATACGGGTTCCTTGTTCAGACGTTTTGAGAGCCATACAGGTTCCTCGTCCCAATTATTAAGTGACCCGTATCGGTCCTGAAAGATCTCTGCGTTTTTTCACCTTTACTTGGTCAGTAACCGCATCGACATTTTCCAAAGAAAACAATTGGGAGAAATAGAAATAGAAATAAACGAAGAATGAAATACGAGAAGGAAATTGATTAATATGTGTGGTTTAACGTCCCAAAACAATCATATAATTATGAGAGGCGCCGTAGTGGAGGGCAACGAAAATTTCGACCACCTGGGGTTCTTTATCGTGCGCCAAAATCTGAGCACACAGGACTACAGCCTTTTCGCCTCCATCAAAAATGCATAATAAAGAAGAAAAGAAACCAAAAACCGAAGAGGAGCAATGACGGCTTCCGGACACCGCACTTTTTTGAGGCTTCGCACCACTAGCCCGAAGCTGCCTTAATTTTTACTTGGAAGGCTGGCTGGTTTGGCTTGTTTTTCATATGTCTAATTGAAAAGAAAAAAAAAACCTTTATATTTTACGAAGACGAATTCTTCAGGTGCGTCAGTAAGCGGGAATATAGACTGTTGCCTGTGACAACAAAAATGATGGGAAAGAATTATGGCGTGGCAACGTCACTGCGTGCCGTCATCGTGGCATCATAAGTTAGCAAACTGTAACGTCATAAATCCCCAAACTTACACTATATCAAAAACTTGGTTTTTGTAGGTTTCTGTGCTGCTTGCACAGACTTCAGACACTGTCAAAAAGAATAAAAGCACTAGTCATAGACGGTCGTTTTTTTCTATAGGGAATCCTGCAAGCGTAACATCTTCCTGAAACCCAAATAAAAAAGGACACAAATTACACTAAGTCGCCCAATGCTCGGTGCACCACGAATCTGATTGGTCTCATTGTTATTGATTACTGTATTTAGCCAGAACTTTTACTGGAACTTTTACTTGAAACAGTACGTGGCCTTGGATTGAATTCACCACAACGACATCCATTCAGCACAGTGGCTCTCCAACAAGGCCACCTGCAAGTTGACATTGCCGAATATTTCTGCGGGAGAATTGCGGGTGATGGGGTCACCATGAGTGATGAGGTTTTCGGCGATGCTCCTGTAGCACGTTTCCTTGAACTAAATCTGCTTTCCTCACTCGAGGAACTGGACGCGGCCCTAGTCACCTGCAGGCGTCGTTCATCGTCACTTGGACCGGGTGGCATCACGTATGCTGATTTATGCCATCTTGGAGGACGGTGCCGGGATACTGGAATGCTACAACCAGTCATGGACTGACGGCGTAGTTCCTAGTAGGCGGGAATTCAGCCGCTTGGTACCGATCGTCAAGCCTGGAAAATCGCCACTGGACCTCGCATCATACCGACCTATTGCGCTGTATAGCTCAGAGGGAAAAGTAATGAAAAATGGTCCTCACACGCCTCGAGTGGTACCTAGAGCGCTACAATATATATCCAGAGGCTATGGATGGTTTTTGATAAGGCCGTTCTTCTACAGACAATGTTATTGACCTTGTGACCTCTGTGCAACAACAGAATTTCCTCAAGCGCATATCCGTTGCTATGTTCGTCGACGTGAAAGGAGCCTACGACAACGTACTGCACGACGCCATTCTCGATTCCTTAGAAAGTATTGGAAACGGTGGAGAAACGTTTAAATGGCTTCGGAGTTATTTATTGAAGAGATCCTTTTTCATGCACACTGCAGAAGGCTGCACCATAGACCAATACACCTCTCGTGGGGTACTACAGGGTGGGGTTTTCAACCCTATTTTGTTTAATCTCACTATTATTGGACTTGCCCGAGTTCTACCTCGATCATTCAACCTTCCTGTGTACGCTGATGACATCTTTATCTGGGCTTCAGCAGTGATGTGACCCCAGGTACGGGCAAGGCTCCAAAGTGCAGCGACTACAACATTGAAATATCTCCGTGCTCGAGGGCAGAGAATCTCCCCAGAGAAATGCGCCTTAGTTCCTTTCACTCGCAAGGCGATGTTCTGGTATCCCGTTTCCATCGAGAATGTGGGAATTTTCTATATGAAATGTCATCGATTCCTGGGCATAATTAGAGACAGAAATATTTCATGGAGTGCTCACATCGCGCACTTGAAGAAGATGCTCAGCTCTTTCACCCATGTAATGGAATGTCTCGCCGGTAAAACTTGCGAAACATCCGTGTCAGCCATGCTTGAACTGTACAGAGCACCCTTAATAAGGTATTTTCGGTATAGCACACCCGTGCTTTCAAATGCCAGAAAAACCAACATGCGGGTCCTGCAAAGCATTTAAGGCCAAGTTCTTTGCACATGCTTTTGATTGCCGAGGGGACGCAACTATTGTCATTGCCAAAGACCACCAGATTACGACCTATATAACTGTCGACACACTCCAGGTGCATATTCGCCATATATCCTGATTGCCTAACCACCACCTTGCCAGCCTGTCACTGGAAAGACCGAAGGCAGAGTTTTCCAGAGTGGCAGTGGCTAACCAGCATTCCGTCGTCTGGACATTCTCACCCGCAACCATACCACTATGCCCGGAGTAGTGCCTGCAAAGACCCTTGTACACCTTGAAGTGCCGGGGATAACCAAAAAGGCTAGCCTGTAATCTGCAGCCCTCAAGCAGATGTCATTGAACCTTTTGTATGTACCATATGAAAACCTAACTCATAATTTATACGGACGGTTCAGTCTCGGGAAGTTTAACGAGCGCTTTTGCGATTACATCGCTGTCAATCACCGCCAAGTTCAAGATTTTGCACGTCACAACATCTACGGGATCCGAGCTCACCTCCCTTCTAGCCGCAATCAGATTTCTTATGCGAGAATCTCCTGCTAAGTGGGCCATCTTCTGTGACTCTAAGGTGGCCCTTCAATGTATGCGAACTCTACGACGCGGGAACTACCATCAGATGGTATTTGAAATCGATGAGATCTGTCATCGCGCCACTAACAATGAACATGACATAATCTTTCAATGGCTGCCTGGTGACTGTCGGATTGGTTGGAACCACCTCGCGGACAACGCTTCCTGTTTTGCCCATGGCGGAGCTGTCAAGGGTCGATGCCGCAAAATAAGTTCGCCACATCGCGCATAATACCACACTTAAGCATACTAATTTTCAACCGAACTCTACTCGACGCCCACAGAACTTCGCTTCATTACTCCAATTACAGCTTCCATCAAAGACTTCCTGACGGGACGCTACAATGCTGTGTCGATTGTGAGTCGGTGTTGCCTTCACAATTCATCAAGTGATCGCATCGGTATGGCTGACTCCCCCAAATGTGATAACTGCCATTGTGTAGAAACTCTCAACCATGTGCTGTGCCATTGTCCAGATTTTGAAGATCGCCGGACTCTCCAGTGTGCCTTAAAGAGGCTGGATTATCGACCCTTCACTCTGGATGGAAAAGATCTTGGAAGCGTGGCCTTCACGTACTTCAGTCCAGAAAGCCACACGAGCCCTCCGACAATTCTTGAGGGCAACATCACTGTGCGACCGCAATGTGTATCTCCTTCTTCCTCTTCTTCTCCCTCATTCTCCTCTTCCCCGTGTAGGGTAGCAATCTGGAATTGGTCTAGTTAACCTTCCTACCTTTCTAATATATTTTATTCTCTCTCTTTTGCTTTGACATGGCTTGAACTAGCGTACAGGTGGCACGGCGCTGTAAGATAGTCATGCCGCTAAGGCACACTATATGTGCATAATTCTCAGGTCAGTTCAGGCTTTACCATGATTAATTGTTCGGGAAAGTTTAGAAGGTGGCCCTGCAGTGTGAACGGAATCTATTATTTTGAGAGTTAGTCTTTGGTGGTGGCTGCCCCGTTTCCTTCTTCCTTTGCGGGCACGAAAGCTGCACAGGATATGGTGCAAAGTGCTATGGTCATGCATGGACAGCCGGTGGGTAATTGGCATTCATCAACGTTGCTTCAGAGTGACCCCGCTCATCATTCGAAAAACGCGGTCAGTACATAGTGCTTATCACAACGTTTGGCACGAACTTCAATGAATTGATGATTTTTTTCCCGAGCGCCACCCACTTTGCGACCTCACAGTGGATCATTTAACACATTATAAAATGAGAAACGGTGAGTTTTTATTGGGTCGTGAGTTTTCGATACGTTCTGCACGAACACCACCTATGAACTGCTGTGCACGTTCCACCATTGATGTTAATGACGCATGTAATTACAGTCTTTCCCATGTCAAGCTCTTGGTTCGTGTTAAGCGCATCTTAACTTTAGCTGAAAGACCGGGTTTCAATAATATCTCATACATTATGTGTTTATTTAATAGCGTGTTTTAAGTAGTAGAAGTTTCCTAAAAGCTAGTCCAGTACGTCGGCTTTCCTGACCAGCCTTCTAAGAAAACAGTGATACCCCCAACTTGCGTGTATTGATGAGACACTTGCGATTCTCAATAGGGCAAGCTATTTTTTGCCGAACTAGAAACAAACGTGTCACCTACCTTCTCCTATCGTGCCTCCTCTCTCTTTCCCCCTCGGGTGAAATGCAAACAAAACTGTCTTTCTCGGCCTTACTGCCACTGTCCGAACTGCACAAGCTATATATAAATAAATTGCCTTGAAATTAACCGTTTACCTCCCATCGTCGCTATATAATAGGTCGCAAAAGTTGACAGTTTTTTAAAAAAACTGCAAGGCCAAAAATTCGGCCAGAGAAGTTAGCATTGTTATTGAATTTCTTTTAAAAACTTACTCGTATACAGACAGAGATTAACAAAAAATAAACAAAAATCAAGATGAGAACAGGCTGATAGCTGCTACCTGCAATGTCATGACCTTGGTGCTTGTTGGGAAGGAGGGCATACAAACTCGGAAGGTGAAACTGGAAGGACTAATTAAGAAGCTAAAAAAATAAAAAGTTGAAGGTGACTGCAAAGACGGCAGAGAAAGCGCTAAATTGTGAGAAATGAGAAAATGAAGTAACCTTAAACCATTTCTCACTTCTATCTGTAGCGTACATGTTTTGCTCGCCAGAACTACGATATGGTTCTGAGGCACACCTTAATGGAAGGCTCTAGCAATTTAAACGGACTGATCTTTTTTAACGTGCGCCGACAGCGTACAGTGAACGGGCCTTTTATGGAATTTCTTCTCCTCCAATATGCAACCGCAGCAGCCCGTATCGAACCTACAAACAGCAGCCGAACACTGTAACAGCAACACACCTCGCTGGATGATCTAGCGTAAAGTTGATCAATAGAAACAATATCGCACTTTGTTCTTGTCTCGTGTTAGTTGGTAGTAAAGGAACAAAGTGAAAACTTTCCGAGAGAAAATGTTCAGAAGAAAGGAGTATCTCGTGGCAGAAAACTTCGCACTTTGCGCCGTCGATGTGATGACGCGTCCTCGTATCAATTCACGTATTCGTATGCTTGTACGTATGCCGGCGCTGTAGAAGTGTTCACCCATTTCTCACACCAGGCCTCACCTTTTCACCACCTACGCGGTCGTACTCTTGCGCAGTGCACTAGATCAATACTGCTTATACGACGTGTACCCTACCTGACAAGCAAACCCAATAACCACGTGTATGCATTTCCCCAGACAAGCACGCTCTTGCGGACAACATTAGTTGTGCGATTGCCCGAACACGCTTAGATACTTGCGGCTCGACAGATACACAACTCGGGTCCTAGCCCTCACACACACACACCTTGTCGTTATGCTGTGGCTGAGGGGTCATTG
Organism: Rhipicephalus microplus; assembly: GCF_043290135.1. NCBI lineage: Eukaryota > Metazoa > Arthropoda > Arachnida > Ixodida > Ixodidae > Rhipicephalus > Rhipicephalus microplus. Next base: position 255,895,319 of record NC_134701.1, read on the forward strand.
GGGCCACTGATTGATTCCCTTTGATGCAAGAAAGGGGGCTACCTTGTCCATGTATGGCTGAAATCTGACTAGCCCTTGCCCTTTTTAAACTTTGGAAACTTCTCTTTTTTTTCCTTTGTTCTCGGCCCGCTGCCCTTCCACGTGCTGCTCCGCTTCTCAGAAACAGTGGTGTAGCGCTTGTACCATCTTTGTCTCGCACATGAAATGGACACCGGTGCTATTGTGTGGAGCTATGTATTCTTCGCAACGTCGTTTGTTTTGGGTATCTGCAGCAAGGGAAAGAGGAAAAGAACATAGACGCTGAAGGAAGTGTGTTCGGGTGCTGGTCGATATGCCGCCCCTGGTTGTGGTGTGCCCGGACAACTTCCTTCCCGTTGTCGGAGAATAAAAAAAACAAAGAATGGTATCAAGGTGAATATGAGTGAATGATTGTAAAGGTGGAGGACGGGAGGATGTTGTTCAGTGCTTTGTTCAGTCTTGATGTGCAAGTCTTTTTTTTTCTTTTGGTAGTGAGGTGGGCAGCACAACGGAGTCATTGTGTTTCGCTTCTTTTTCTGAGGTTGATGACCAAGGCCCGTATTCACAAATGCTCCTCGACTCGTAACTAGACCTCAAGGGGCCCTTGAGTCTTTTCACGTTGCGGAAATTGCAACGCGAAACTGTCCTAAAAGATCTCTTGAGTTCGAGTTTCGAGTCGAGGAGCGTTTGTGAATACGGGCCCAAGAAAACGAATCAAATTTCTCTTGTTGCACATGCACTTCTATGTTAGTTTTTTTTGCTCGTATGATTTGTATTATCGAAAGAGGAATGTCTGCGTGTCCATAATCTCTATTTGCGCAGGTAGCTGAAGGACGCAATACACATAGAGAATAAAAAAAGTGAGCATGATAATTTGCATTCACCTGAACAAGTACATTCTCACGTGAGCATGTCATCACCTAAGTTAAAATTTGCCAGCATTAGGTGTAGATTAAGCTAGAAAGCAGTCTCCGTTTATTTAATTAGTAATTTCTTTTGCTAAATTATTTGAACATATATACACTAAAAAGAGAATATTTTTGCTTTGACGTCGATAGCCGGCTGCACTCATTTTAACAGCCGATTTCTGGGTCCTTGCGTTTCAAAATCGCCACATAATCATGAGACATGGCGTAGTGATGGACACTGAATGAATATTTATCATCTGTGTTTCTTAAACGCACACATAATCCTAAGTGTGTCTAGGAGCTTCATTTTTTTTCACAAAATTGTCCCCTGTCTAAAATTTTGGTCATATATTTTTTTGATGTCCTTTGCTCCGTCTTGGTGATTGTTCGTGTACCCGAATTCTCGTGGCCTCCTTTACTTCACTGGTGTTTTTTTTCGTAAAATTGTTGACCTACTAATGGGCACTCTGTGAGGTGACTCCAACAACTAATTGTGCAGTCACAGATTATTGGGTCGGATTACAAAGCAAGTAGCACTGGCACGGCTCAATTTTTACGTCCCCATTCAAAAGCTTCAAAATACAACGAATTCTGCGAGAAAAATAAAGAACATGAAATAATTCCATGCGCTGGCATTTTACGTAACGTTCCAATAGTGCTTCGAGTACAGAAGCAGTGTCTTATATGCTTCAGACGCCCGTTCGTAACTGCCAAAAACGAGCTAAAAAAATTGGCCCCGTATATGCATGTTAATGTGCAAATGTCGTCGAAAGACGATAGTCTTGCGTGAGAAGAAAGTGAACAAAGTATTTATTTGATGACAACACCACATGTAAAGACACCGCGGTGATTTTCACTGACTCGCAAACCGCTTGCAGAAATTATGTGAAGGGCGGCATCTCAGCCGACGCAATTAACATTTTGCCATGGCGAAGCTCTCCACTTCCATATACCTGCGTAATCTGGGTTCCTGGACAAGAGGATCTACAGAAAAATGAAGCGGCTCATGGTGCTGCCCATGAGCACGCCAGCAGGGCTGCCCTGGGACCAAAGGATACCCGATCCGCGGCTGCAGAGGTGGAGGTAGTAGAAAACACCTACTCGTCGCTACTTCAACACTACAAACTAGAGCGGTGGGTGTACCCTCCACCACATCCAAGAGTAATCAAAGAAGAGAGCGTGATTTTCAGACATGACCTACAAAGCAACACTTACATACATGACCTATTAATGCACCGCCTCTACCAAACGACACATGGCTACATATGTCCGCTCTGCAGCGTACCAGATACCCAGGCACACTTTTTCCTGAAGTGCCAGTGCCATGCAAACCACGACGTGCAACTGGAGCGGGACCAAGCCCCAAGAATAAACGACGACCACCTAATGGAACCGTGGGAGGCCAAGCTCGTCCTCGAGGACCTGGAAGACCAGCGACAACTCGTCGGCAGGGCCAAGAGGGCAGTCGAAGCCACTTTAGGGTGACACCGGGCTTCGCTCGGGACACTGTTTCTAAATGAACGTTTATTTCTCCCTCTCTCTCTTTCTGCGCAAGAAAATCAGTGAATGGTATTCTGGAGGCGCTGTGTTCGAGCGTGCAGCGGAGTCGAACGAGCGCATCAAGTCACGTCACACGTGAGACATGAACGCCATCTGGCTCTTTTCTTGGAAAACAAAGCCCGCGGATCTGAGACGGGTGTGCGCCCGTCTCAGAGGTGATAAGGTGTAGAATGCAAGGCGACGGGTAGGTGCCACCACCGTCTCGTCTTAGCAAAGCGTTGAAAACACTCGCCTTTTCGTGCAAGCGTTGCATGGTCATCACAGCGTGAGAAACGCTACGGTCCTTAGAATTACTTATGTACGCCTTTTCTAGTAAAAGACGCACTTGCAGAATATATACGTGTTGCTATGATGCCTCAGACATGCGCAATAATTGATTTTTAATTGACAATCACACAAGTATGAACGCTGAATCTTGAACAACATTTGCGGGAGCTGCGGATGGAGTCGGCCATTTTGGGTATCGGCTGATGCCGTTTAGAGTACCCGGTACCGTTAAGGGAGGAAAAACTGACAAATGTGCAGGCAGACAGACAGACAGACCAAAATTTTTGCGTCGAAGGTCCTCAAGAAAGACTATCGTCTTTAAGATGTGAGTGACCACCGGGTATAGCGCGCCTATACGAAGCTTTTTATACGCCAATGAGAAGGCTAGCTCTAGCCATCTATTGTAACACGCGAAGTTCCAAAAGGTGACGACCGCGAATGATCGAGTTGCGATTCAGCGACTCCATAGGGACGATAAAAGATCGCCCCACTTTATTTCTCGTTGAGTGGTACCCATGTTATAGAACAATGCATTTTCGTCTTTCGTGCACGCGGCATGCACTTCGGGCAATGGCATAAACTTCTGGAAAATGGCCAGATTGCTTGCGCAGAGACTTTTGTAACTATACATTGACGATAGATGCGGTGACACGAGCCTTCTGTACAGCACAAAGTTTTCGAGGAACGCAAGGCATGCTCTATCTGGTTGGCATAAACTATACGATGCATGCTGTCCCATACGAAGACTCTAAGGAAGTGTATGCTGTATGGAGGAGAAAGAGAGAATAAAGAGGATGAGAAAGAGGGACTCGGAAGAGAGAAACTGACATTTTTGTATTTTAACGCATCGGAGGGGCAGCGATTGCACTCGCCTGTGGCAATTCTTTTTCTTTGCACTTGTTTTACCTCATTCTCGCTTTTAACAGTGGCTATAGGTGTTTGGCTGCTGACTCGAAGGTTTTCGGTTCAATCCCGATCATGGCGGTTTCATTTCGATGGAAGTGAAATGGTAGAGGCCAGTGTACTGTGTGACGTGAGTGCCCTTTAAAAAAAAAAAAAACACCAGACGGTTTGAATTTCCGGAGCCATTCACTACGACGTCTATGACAATATTATCGTGGTTTTCGGACGTAAACTGCAGATAAAAATATTATCATTCTCGCTTTTCATCAACGCTCATGATAAAAAGTAGACTGTACACGACGACGAAGAGTGTACACGTTTCAAGTGTTCCTGAGATGAATATTCGCAGCGCTGCGCGAACACGAATTGAGACAAAAGGAGTAGCCGAGGCGTAACTAAACTTCACCCGCGTGGCGTCAGAACAATGTCTGATCGCGCAGTGTCTGGTGCTGCTTTGCGCGAGACAATGGAGCGTTCTTGAGAGGCGAATCCGACTCTCTGGACTCTTCTCCCTTTCCCACCTCTTCGTAGCTTGTAAACGTGTTGTCTTCTCGCTCAGCTCTTTGAGTGAGTGAGTAAAACACGCTAGCAAGCCGTTTTCACTGAGGATAGTGGCTTGAGACAGTCTTGGATCAAAACGAAAAGGCTGGAAACTCCCTCCGCCGCTGTTTCTTGCCACCGTCGAGTTCCGTGCACTGCCTCCTTCTTTGAGTTCGAAGGCAGCCTGGGGTCCTTCGACTAAATTTTTGGGGCCGCACACTGCCTGGTCAAGCGGAAAATTTCGGCTAGTGCGTGCATGCGTGGTTCGACCGATGTCACGAGCTTTCCCACCGGAGCTTAGAACTTTGCAGAGCGACCCTTCACTGTCTCCAACAATGTGGCAGGAGTGGAGATAAATGATGGCTACAATCCTTGTCATTTTGTTTTTGTGTTTTTTTAAACATATTTTTTAGAAAATTGCTCCACGAATATGTATATTTGTGTAGGACTGGTATATAAAGAGGACAACGATTGCGTAGAAGACGAACACGAGTGCTAACTTTCAACTACGGAATTTTATTTTCAAGGTTAGTCATACGCCGGTATAAGCACACAATAACGCGTCACTGTAACAATCTAATCTTTTGTATTGCAGCTCATAGCACATAAAAAAGCAACCTTCTCTTCGATCTGACTGCAGCTGAACACACCAGCTTATACACTAAGAAGAAAAATGTTTTTTTTTTTGCGGCATGCATCAATATTTAATTTCTTTAGTGACAGGGTCAATAGCAGCAATGAATTGCTTACAGAGTCGTTGGCTGCAGAAAGTATGCGATGAGTATTTTCATTCAATCTTCCGAATTACATGGCTATCTTCCGATTCGGTCATACGACAGCTTCCACATTGAAGTTCTCCATTGCCGTCAATGCAAAACTTCAAATAATATTTTCTTCGATAAACAAATGAAGTAATGGAAATATTTGCCATATAAAAGAATTGTTCATTTGCTTTTCTTTCAGGCATAACGATTATTTTAATTGGAGCACCACGTGGTGCTAATTGCGCCTCAATATAGACCAAAATGTCAATCTGGTAAAATTTATCCCTTTTTCTCGTAATGTTGAACAGATTGAGATGTGTAAAAGTATTTTTTTCTGCAAAATATCCTTTTGTGCAATAAGTATTCATTGTTCAGACATTCATACTAAGCACAGTATTTGAAGCACAGTAGCTGCCTAAATTCTTGTACGCGTATAGGACAGAAAAATTGCACTAATATTATTGAGCTTCAAGCACCTTACAGAGGCATCTTTACTTCTCACGTAGACGAAATTTGGTATAGAAAGGAGTGGTACATTTAAAATGTTTTTTTCTGAAACATCACCCAAACTAAATTCTGGGAATCTCAAAAGGCACCCACGTGACCAAAATATTTTCGCTCCGAAATATTTATGGAATTAACTGTTTTAAATGCGGTAAATAAGCACAATATTGTAAAATACATTTCAGGTAGTCGCCAAAATGACGGGAGCGTTTGGCGTTGAGTGACATAATGAGATCGTGGTAACACTGCAAAAATTTTGGCTTCGTGCACTGAGTACACGAGCAGGTCTCTAAAGTTTTACTGTTGTTTCTAAATACTGATATAAAGCTGTCGCTGGATAGAAGAGCCGCAAGTCGCCATGAAATGCACCAGATTATCTATCGATAAGACAGTGTTCGTAGCCACTGACTCCTCACTCACGGCCTGCTTCCTGATTTGATTTTTCCCATTTAGTACATAATACTTCAAAATTAATCTAGCTAGATAACCTGTCAGAAATGTTTTCAGACTAGTCAATTTTGATATCAATACACATTTTCTCTTTCCAACCTTTAACATTTACTCAGTCACTTCTATTCTTTAGCAACATTTATCAGTGTACGCTAACCAGTGCTCGTACCATGAGCAAAACGGACCTGGTGTACGGCCCTCAAAAGGCCAGACACAGTGCAGAGTAATAACCACGGAGAAGAATCCTTCACAAGACATCGCTTTGGCGATTGCCGCATCAGTCACGACTAACCCATCGCCTCCCGCAACCCTATCCGCTATGCACATGCTCACATACACGAAAGCTTCTAGGGAGCGCGACTGCGTTCTGTATAACTCAGAAAACGTCAGGTAATGAGTCAGGAATAATTCGGCAATAACTCCGGGGAGTAATATGTATTATACAAGCAATTATAGCAGGGCATACAACAGGATACAAGGCACCGCGTAAGCACTACCACAAGAAAGACAACGTAAGCCGTCCCCTACCCCGGCTTGCCTGCCATACGAACATTGCGTGCGGCTGTATTTTGGCCCAAGTCGATGTACTGGTAGAGTCATCCAAGCCGACTATTACACAAGAAACGCAGCCATCCTCGAGAAGCGAGGCATCCTGACCGCCATTCTTCACCAGCGGGAGCAATCACGCGTGGTGCAGGAAGCACCCGTTACTCTCTGCCTCAACACAACGAACCGACCTGAGCACGGCTGGTCTTCCTTTATCGCTGCCTCTGCCATGCTTCGCTTTTTCTCGTGGCAAGAATCCAAACAGCATCATCTTCCATAGTAAGACGTTCATGATTTATATGTAAGATGATGCTGACTGCTTCCAAGATTTGTATCTTTTTTGCCTTATGAGACGCTCTCTGTCGCCTTACTTTCAGCGTTCTTTCACGACGCGTCCTTGTCGGTGGTGGCTTGGATTTCTTGCGTTAGCCTTCGCTATTTTTTCAATACAACATTTATTTTTTGCATTGTCCTGTTCTGACATACCTCATATCGCATCGGTCTGTGGCACGCGTTTGATTACGTGGGAGAAATCATTTCGCGACGAGGGAATCAAACAGTGGTCGTGTCATCCTCTTACGCCTAAGGGATGGTAGGAACATGATGTGGCAAATAGTTGAGGCGCATCTGCTTTTTTCATCTTTTTTTGTTGTTTCACCGTACATTCCAGGAATGATAAAATTGGTTCACGTATTTGGCACTGGAAAATCTCTGTGAAGGCAACGAGAAGGAAGAGAGTTGAAGGTGAGAGAGGAAAATGTGAACTAGGCATGCTACGGACCGTTAAATTAAGGTATAAAATGTGCTGCAATGTTAAAGCGAAAAAGCTAGAAGCGTATTTTGTGCCCGTTAAAATTCTGCAGAACTTTTTCTGTCACTTCAGCTTTCTCGACTATGTTCAGATGTTGTGGCACGCTTTTCTATAGCTCTACATCGACTAAATAATAACTGTTTTGCTAGTTTGGTGTCTTACTGCAATCGAACGCAAAATCTAACTACCACGAGATGTAGGCAACGACAATTTTAATAGTTGCACGTATATTTCATTGCAAATACAAAGGGGAATTCCGCACGTAAAACAAGCCAGCTTGTCTTCTTTTCATGTAATTAGGCATATAAGCACAGTATATTTGTACTTCTTCTATGTCTCACTCTTTTTTCGTCCTCCCACTTCATACATTTCCGCTTACCGAGTGTTTGCAGGCATAAAATTTTTGTTCTTGCTTACTTTACAGTTTTCCTAACAAAAATTTTTTTCATCTTCTTGTTTACAGTTTTCCAAACACCTGGATAATGGGTTGGATTACGGACTTAAGGGAGGGTTTTTCGCTACACGGACACATAAAAAATAACTTCAAAATATTCACTTGTGAAAAGTAAAAATAAAACGGAAAGCAAGCTCGAGGATCAAGTGAACTCTCTCGGTGACCCCGATAACTCGTGGAATGACGCTCGCGTAAGGCTTTAGGAGTCGTGCGGCTTGTAATGGTGCTCTAGAGTGCAGGTAAGCTGTGAATCCCATTCTTATAATACTTCACAAAATAAAAACCCACCGCTGACAGTTCGAAACTCTCACGGAAACAAGAGGTCTTGGACTGGAATGACGAAGACGAATTGTCTCGATATACGAGCTATATCTTATATATTTGTGTAGAGAGCGAAAGCGCAACATTTCATTTGCAGATAAAGAATGATGTAAGTCTGGTCAGATGGGCCCACTCTCCAGAGAAGTCGAAAAATTCAATTTCCTCGTAGCAATGGAAGGACGTGAATACCTGAAAATCGGAATGCGCAATGCTCTCGTTCGTCCAGCGAACAATAATCGTGCTCGGCGCGTCATATCTTTTTTTTTCATACGTGGAATCATTTCGTTTATTTTCTTTGCGCAATAAATTTATTGAAACTTTTATCATTTCCTTGTGTTGTGCTTATCTCGGGGGCCGTGCTTTTTTTATTCGAAATCCTATTTATCTTACGGCAGTACCCCTGTCAAACTCAACATCTGGCGCGTTTCTCACAGCTAGGATGTGTGAACACACGTACTTCTTGTTAAGTGCACTCTGAAGGATTTGCAGCTTAGTGGCGGTGAAGTGTAATTAAGGTCGGGCGTAATCCAGTTCGAGACCAAAAGCAGCTTTCGCTGTAGAGGAGCGCTGCTGCTTGGTCAAACCTAAGTACAATGAATGATTTAATCCCCCAACGTCGTTTAAGGAGCTGCTAAAACCGTTGTCTAGCTTCCGTTTGCTGAGGCTTGCATATTTGTGCGCGGAGAAGTTTTTCTTACTACGATGCAAGCCTTGTTGCAAAGCTTAGCTTATCTCAACAAAATTTATTAGACAATCAAAATGAAAAAAGAGAGCAAAATAAATATAATGTGTTCAAAAGTTTAATTCTTGGCTTATTTAGCGTTCGAGAACAGAGAATCGTTCCCACTTTTCATCCTTTAGAGCCACGTTCTTTCAAGCTTCTTTTTCAGTTTTTTTTACTCGCGTTCACACTAATGTATGCAGACAATTTACAAGCTTTGATAATTAGCGAAAAGGCGATTAAGGTGTTTTTGCACCAAAAGCAATCTTTAGTGCAGCCTGCTGAGCGTACGAGGGAACGTGTTTTAAATGGGCGGAAATTCGCTTGTTGCGAAAGTGAGGGTTTGCACACAGAAAATTAATACCACTGAAGCATTTCTGATATAGAAAAATGAGCCTGATGAAAAATGCTTAATTAAAAATACATCTTCGGTAATCACTTCGAAAAAAGTATGGTCTTTTACTTAAGCATTTCTGTTTATTGATTGGACTTCAGTGCGTTGTCGATGAAGTCACACACACAGGAAAAGAAAGTGGCAGTAACTTAAAGATTCTGGCAAATTTACCTAGTGGGAACAACCTTAGTCAACGCAACTGGTGAAGCACACGTATGTGCATCACACACGCACACGTATATATATATATATATATATATATATATATATACATATATATATATATATATATATATATATATATATATATATAGTGTAGAGGCTAACGTGACTCCTGCAGTCACTGTGTGCATGTCAAATTTTTGTCAGAGCAATATATAAAATTGAAATAGTTTTGTAGCTTGAACATAAACTATGTGTTGTAAAAGCCCAGCGCAACAAACTGAACCGAACACACATCTTTTTGTTCACCCGGCTTTTCCTCCCAGAAGAGCCATTTGTGATTCCAAACTATGTGGCACTCTACTCATACACAACAATTTATTTTCGTACCCTTAACCTAGTGACATTGCTGACCACCGAATTTTCGGAGAAATGTTCGCGCCGTATATTTTATTTGCACGGCATGCCATGCAGTGTAAGCGTGTGCATAAAGACAAGCCTGGGCGCCTATATGAAGTGGAGTATGTTTATATCTAACTCGAGTGACAGGAGGCTTTGTATCTAACTTGAGCTATAAGAGACTGTCCTTTACGCAGAATGAAGAAGTTAGCAAATACTCCAAAGAACACGTGTTTGACCGCTTTTAAAGTTTTGCCAGCTACACTAAGACCAATTGGGTGCCTGGAGTGAATATATTTTTTTTCAGTGCCAAAGTCGATCCATGCCAGATCATACTTCCGAGGCTCGAAGGAGCTTCTTACAAGACAGGTGTCGCCGTGATGTCGATTGCCTCTGACGGCAAGATCTGTCGGAAACTTATCACTTGCGGCTCTACATAAATATCTTTAATCGCCACCGCACATATTGGTTTCGTGGCATGACGGCGTGCATAATACTGCATCTTGAAATATTCCCTGTCTGTGCTAATCCGTTGGCGTAACAATGCTGAAACGCGTCCTGAGTTTCACCAGAAAACTGGTGAGTGGACTGATCTATCCACTTGCACGAAATTTATCGGTCTCATTCTTTAATTGATGTTCAGTCCCACAGGTGTCGCTACTTAAACGATAGAGGAGTGCGCTTTATCTAAGACTGACCAGCGCTGCCGGAGCATTTCGGAGCTCCCTTCGGGGCTGCTGCCAAGCGAAGATTCTGTTTGATTTTTACGAAGCGCCCCTTCTCCCTCCCCCCCCTCCTCCAAATAAACGGGACCAACTTTGCGAAAAGAGCTAAATTCGCCAAACGCAGTGAAAACTGTGACAATAATTCGGAACAAATAGGGAAGAAAGCAGTTAACCCTTCTTTTACGAATGCCTTCTAAATTCAAACTTCACTACCGCAGATACACCTCTTGCCAACCTGTGACTTCCCAGTTTTGCCTCTCCGACTGCTATACTCCTCCAACCTTCCTCACTTATGAATCATTAGTATGACCGTTGTGGATCCTGTTGAGTTATGAAGTCGGACTTTTCGTTGCGCCGAGCCTGGCACCGCCGCTAAATGTGTAACGATCGCAAAGCTCAACGACAAGCACCGTTTGGTGCTTTATTTATACTCATCGAAAATGTGACTCGCAAGGACCTCTGTGAAACGGCTCGTAAATGATTTATACCGCTGACCTAAAACCAAAAACGGCACGGCTGCTTTGATAGCGTCGGCGGCACTTGCGCCTGTGCGCATAAATTACGCTTCTCAGAAGTACATATATTAACTTTTTGTTAATGTATGTATGCGTAACCAGTAGAACGAAAACGACATTTGCGCTAGTGCGACGGCTGATGAAAGGGCCGGCTGGCATCTTGCTTCGTCTATCATTATCTTAAGACTCTTGCTTCTTCTGTATCTCTTTATGTTATTCGTGTCCAAGAGCCATGTCGTGGTTTCGGTTTTGCCTATAGCTACACGTAAAACAAAAAACGCGAAGAGATGTTTGCCTGTCTCTAATGGGAAGCCGTTGCTCCACATTAACTGCTACGCAACCGTGACATTTTCGGCTTGCAGCTGTGTATTCTTATTTTTTTACGGTTTGCGTTGCGTTAAGGGGCTATTAGATGCTACGTCTTCCTTCTAAACCAGAATATTTTCCCTTGGAATTTCAAGATTTATCTGCATTATGTATATTTCCCTACCTGCACTCGTCGTCTAACCTATCAGAAGTATGGCATTCCACTCCGGATGAAGCGGTGCTTCTGCTTTGGGAGCGAAGCAGAAAATTGACATGACGACGATGAAGAAGACGACAAAGATGGTGCGTGCTTGCTCATGATGTTTGTCGGATGACGCCATACACGAACTGCGGCGAGTTACGACAGTTTTCCCGTTAAAAAGTGCTTAGAATTCATGCTTATGCTTCGCCTCCATACGTGTGTCCCAACATGTTGCGTGGCAACATTGAATCACGTTCATAATATGAACGAGCATGGAAGAACACCTACAAGTAGTATCCAAAGTTGTGATGGCAGAAAAGGAGTTGTGTAGAATTCAACCCGTTTATGCAGTATGGGAAAGTGACTGCACTGCATTAATTTTTTTTACCAAGTGGTGGAGCGAAGCCATCTCTGGAGTGGCGTACGTTGGTTTCTCATATTTTCTTACGTTTGAATTGGGCGCAAATTGTAATGTAGTGTGTTTATCATGAGCTCTGGTACAACTATAGGTTAAGTGAAATAAAAAACGTTGCCTGTTATGGAAATCCCAGACAGCCAATTTATTATTCTCTGAGAGTAGTAGGAGAGGAAACGTTGCTTCAGCATCATATACATTCTGCTGAAGTTTAGTGTGCAAGACAACGCCGTTGGTCCTGTGGTTTGAAGACCTTGAGCCCTGGCGACTTCCCTCGCCAGCTCCATATTCCGGATTTGTACTTCTGGGTCGGACATTTAGGAAGTGTGGTGGCGAAGCACTTACCAACGTTGCCATACTAGCATGAGAGGCCAAGCCTATTTTATTTCTGCTCTGTCTTCTCCAAGTTCATATATTTTTATATGCTTGCACGTAGCAATGTGTAGCTACTGCAGGGCCTGCAATGTAAAAGCCCGATCGGAACATGGGCTTAATGGGGGCCCCTGCAAGTTCAACTTTACCGCAGCTAATTTTTCTTGAAGTCAACGTAGCGAACGTGGGCATAGGTAACTCGAAGTTGTCGACCACGTTGGGGGCTGATGGAAAATAGGGAACAGTCGCTAACCACTGCGATTTCTCCTTCGTATCGCGTGTGCCAGCTGCTGACGATATGTACCGGGTAATTAGGAACACAAGAACTCCTAGAAGGTGGCGTTAATTAGAGTAGAGCCGACTCTTACAAAGTGGTGCCTAACTTCCAGCCCAGTATTCCTGGCTTTTTTTTATTACTTCGAAAAGAGCTTCCACGTAAAGTTTATTTTCGTCTTCCATCTTCGCTTTTTCACTAAACTTTCTTCAGTTCTCTTTTATTGAACGCCAACTGCAACGACGAAGTTTGCATGCGGAATCCCATAAAAACGTGGTGAAATCCAAGAAAGCATGGTGTGAGAAGATGTCGTTAAAAAGAAATTAGGAGCGCGAACGAAGAAGTTGCGAGATTAACCTAAAAGAGAGAGAGAGAGAAAAAAGCAGCAAAGACTAAACTGACTCGACGAGAAGGAGCTCCAGAGTGTGTATAAAGCAAAGGAGCAGCGAACATCTTTAGGCTTCACATTTAACCACCGGCACTTTAAATTTAAGAACGAGTATTTAATAGTTCATTGGTGGTGCTAGCTGCGCGGTGCCTCATTTTACAACCACCATGTTGTCTCTCACGTGTGTATCCAGCTGAGAGGCATCTTTTTTCTTCATTTAGTTGGTGTATGTACTACGAAAATATGCGCCCATTGTAAGTTGCTCTCGTATTTTGAGCCGTTAGTGCGGGTGGCAGATTTGGGTGACAGTCCCCCTTTGTGTTCGATTTCCTCTGCCTGATTATGAAACATTATTGACTGGCTTTGGTCACGCTGTAACCGGTTACTCAAAGTGCGCACTTTTTAATAAATTTTGGTCATTTATACACTTCGCGAAAATATGGGGATTATAAAGAACGTCTTGAAACAAAGTTTTGAGGTTGTGAGTTTTAAACGCAACGCTGTTGGAGTGCAGGTAATCTACAAGAAGTGAAAAAGTATGGTCACCATTTCAGCAGGCGTGTGTTTGGGTACGTGTTTGTATACGTATGGACAAGCGTACGAGCACACTTACTCTCTTCACGGCAAATAAAGTCGAAGACAGCTCTCTGTACAATGCTGAAGCGTTTTAGCGTGGTTCTTGGCCTTCGCCCTTTGCCTGACAGAGGTGTTTAAAACGCGGATGGAGAGAAAAGAGCACACGTTGTGAGAAACAGCTTGCCTTCTGCAGGGTTCATATTTCAGTGGTGTTTTCGGTCGTTTGGAGAAGCTTCTAATGACTTTCTTCCGCAGTTGAGGTTAGGCGGCTCGGAACGAGAGGAAATGACTGGCACGCTTTCTCACAAACAGCCCCCGACGCCATGGCGGTATGCTTGCACTGCTCCTAACGTAGGCATTACTTTGCCATGCCAAGACGCCAGAACGCTGCGTCATGCTGAGCGGAAGTAACCACTTCCGATGGCACCACCACGTTTTTGTTCAGGCTCGGGAGGCTTGACGTGGTACCGAGAAAAAGAAATGAAGGTTGCAGTACAGAAGTTAGTAGCAGGGGGGGGGGGGTATGTTATTACGGAAGGAATGTATCTTTGTCGCTGTTGTATTGGTCATCGTGCACTTTGTCCTTCCGCTCACCTAATTGCTGTACTGAAGTGGTGGCGGTGGTCTATATAAACTACAGCAGAAACTGAGAAATGACTTGTGACTAAGGACATTACTAGCCCGTATTCAGAAATATTGGTTGATAAAAGCGCAGCGGTAAAACGCTTTACCGCCATGGTAGTCTAGTGGCTAAGGCAATCGGCTGCTGACCCTCAGGTCATGGGATTGAACCCCGGCCGTGGCAGCCTCATTTTCGATGGAGGCGAAAATGGTTTGGGCCCATGTGTTCAGATTTGGGTGCACGTTAAAGAACTCCAGGTGGTCGAAATTTCCGGAGCCCTCCACTACGGCGTCTCTCTTACTCGTAGAGTGGTTTTGGGATGGTAAACGCTAACAAATTATTATTATTATTATTATTATTATTATTATTATTATTATTATTATTATTATTATTATTATTATTATTATTAAAACGCCTTATTAGGCAGATTGAGCGGGATCCGTGGACGCTCAACTAAGTCTGTCTATTAACGTGCCGCGTGATGACACACGTAGGTTCGGGCACCGTAAGCTATGCAGTGGTGAACTGTGTTCATCACTAAGAAGTCAAGCATAATGGTTGTTATTTCACCCTGAGTCAGCATGTACAGCTTTTACGTGCATGGGCATACATGTAAATGAAGGCGCTCATTCGATGAAAACCCATCGTCATAAGCTTAACAACAAGAGGTCATTGTCATGTACATTGTGATGCTAGCGAATCGTTCAACTGGCACTTCTGGCATATTATTTAAAAAACTTCCAGTTAGGACATCTGTAAATCGTGCTTTACCATTTCAAAGGTCTTTTTGAAGTTAAAACAACCCAGAAAATCTCTGGAAGAGAGATTGTAGTAAACGTGCGTGCATAAAGGGGTGCAAAATGCATGAAACATGTCCATATACATCCAAGTATATGCCTTGAATGGAAGCACTGGCTCAAGCAACAAAAGTTTGTTGCCAAGTATTTTGTCATGCTAGCCAATCGTACATCTGGTACTTAAGGCATATTACCCTAACGACTTCGTGAGGGCGCCTGTAAAGCATGCTTTATCATTTCAAAGGTGTTGCTTAGTTGAAGGAAACTTCGATTGATTTGTGGAATTTAACGTCCCAAAACCACCATATGATTATGAGAGACGCCGTAGTGGAGGGCTCCGGAAATTTTGACCACCTGGGGTTCTTTAACGTGCACCTAAATCTGAGCACACGGGCCTCGACATTTCCGCCTCCATCGGAAATGCAGCCGCCGCAGCCAGGATATGAACCCGCGACCTGCGGGTCAGCAGCCGTGTACCTTAGCCACTAGACCACCGCGGCGGGGCTTGAAGGAAACTTCGAAAATGCTTGAAAAAGAGGAATTTTAGTTAACCTACGAGAAAGGGGTGCCAAAAAGTTTAAAACATGTCTGAATACACCGAAGTACATGTTTTGAATGACAAACAGCAAAAGGTCGTTGCCATGTGTTTGTCATGCTAGCTAATTGTTCAGCTGGTACTTCTGGCATATTACCTAAAAACTTCTATGTAAGATGCATGTAAAGTGCGCTTTGCCATTTCAAAGGTATTTTTGAGGTGAATACTACTTCCTAAAAACTCCCGGAAAAGATAGATTTTAGTTAACTTACGACCATAAAGGGGTGCAAAAAAGTTTGAAACGTGTCCGAGTACATCCAAGTACATGCTTTAAATGGCAATATTAGCTGTAACAAGAAAAATGGACAGATGTCACGTACCTGGGAATTGACGTTATGCGAAGCATGCAGAGGGAAGGTGACCGTCTTGATTTCTTTTATTGAGTGACACTTCATAAAATGACGCTAAATAGATGTACAAATGTTGCACGCACAGACATATGTTGAAGAGTTGAAGATGTTATATAACCTGTTTGCACTTGCGCAAGGATGCCAACTGGAACATGCGTATTAGCACACAAGAAGTTGATATGAAGTGCTGATGCTCGCAAGCATGCTTGCCCTAGACATTGCTGCATAAATCAACTTCAGTGCATGGCAAGTAACCATAATGGACGTTAACCCGACGTTACGTCTGTATCAAAAAAGTACATATGTAATATTTATAAAAGTGAGTAGGCAGCACTGCAACCAATATTAGCGTTTCACGAAAATTACTGTTTATTTGAAAAGTAGTTCAAAGACCTGGCGTAGCTCTGTGGTAAAAAGTTTCATTACAACGCAGAATGCTTGGGTTGGATTCCAGCTGGGACACTGACTTTATTAATTGCATTCGTTGGGTAGACGCTAGTGATGTCGGGTATATCTGAACGCTAGTGCGCTGAAGTTGCCAATGGGTGTTCTCATCGTTCCTGGGTAGATACTAAGTGTCTATCACCTGTGGCACATGCCCGCATACCGGCCACACAAATCCGCCCGTGGGTATGTGCCACTGTCTGGCGAAAGTGTTTGACGATGTACGCGACAGGATTCTCACAGTATTCATGCCTTGAACTGCGCGTCATTTTTGTCAAATCATCTTACCTTCCCATGCTAATTTTGGTACACGCCAAGTTAAGCGGCTGACTACGAGAGCACCCAAACGTAAGTGGATAGTAGATAGATAGATAGATAGATGGATAGATGGATAGATGGATAGATGGATAGATGGATAGATGGATAGATAGATGGATAGATGGATAGATGGATAGATAGATAGATAGATAGATAGATAGATACGTTCAGAATCGCCGAAGTTTGCTAAGAAATGCTTCGCATTTAAAAGGTCGTTGCCACCTATTTTGTCATGCTATCCAATCGTTCAGCTGGTTCTTTTAGAATATTACCCAAAGACGTCCAATTAGAACGCCTGTAAAGCGTGCTTTATCATTTGAGAAATGTATTTGAGGCGAATACAACTTCAAAAACGTTTGGAAAATAGGGATTTCAGTTAACTTACGACCATAAAGGTGTGCATAAAAGATTTAAACATGGCCGAATACATCCAAGTAGATGCTTGAAATGGCAGTATTAGCTCTAACAACCAAAGGTTGTTGCCACGTATTTTGACATGCTAGCCAATAATTCAGCTGGTACTTATGGCATATTACCCCAAAAAAACTTCTTTTTAGGATGCCTGTAAAGCGGTGTTTATCCTTTCAAAGTTATTTTTGAGGTGAACTCAACTTAAAAATTGCATAATAAAGAGAGATTTCAGTTAACTTATGACCATAAAGAAGTGAATAAAACTTTAAAACATGTCAGAATACATCCAAGTACTATTGGCGTCACATGAAACCCGAATAGCGGCAAGACTTCGTGATAGCGTAGTCTGTGCCATCCAGTTATCACCGTTCACAGGAGTGCGCATCCTATTGGCCATCTCTGGGTATAACTGTGTGCCTGTTTATGATAAGTGGAGGGCACGCACTATACCATCTCGAAAACTTTCCTAAGTGCGGGTTTCAATTGACGCCAATGGTACATGCTTTTAATGGCTGTAATAGCTCAAACAACAAAAGATTGTTCCCACGTAATTTGTCATGCTGACCAATCATTCAGTGGGTACTTCTGGCATAATACCAAAAAACATTTCATTCAGGACACCTGTAAAGCGTGCTTTACCATTTAGAGATATTTTTGAGGTGAAGACAACTTTAAAACTGCATAATAAACAGGGATTACAGTTAACTTACGACCATAAAGGATTGCATAAATGTTTAAAACATATCAGAATACACCCAAGTACTATTGGCATCAGATGAAAGCCGAATAGTGGCAAGCGTTCACGATAGTATAGTGCGTGCCATCCAGTTATCGCTGTTCACAGGAACGCGCATCCTGTTGGCCATCTCTGTGTATAAATGCGTGCCTGTGTATGATGATAATTGGAGGGCACGCACTAAGGGACAAAGAAGGCAATATACTACAAATATGAATAGGATAGATAAAATAGCGGAGGAGTTTTACAGAGATCTGTACAGTAGCCGAGACAACCACGACCTTAATACTATAAGAACTAGAAGTAACTTAGATGACACCCCACCAGTAATGATAGAAGAAGTCAGAAAAGCTTTGGAGAGCATGCAAAGAGGCAAAGCTGCTGGTGAGGATCAGGTAACATCAGATCTGCTGAAAGATGGAGGACTGATTGTGTTAGAAAAACTAGCCACCCTGTTTACGAGGTGTCTCCTGACGGGAAGGGTACCAGAATCTTGGAAGAACGCTAACATCATCTTAATACATAAGAAAGGAGATGACAAGGACTTGAAGAATTACAGGCCGATCAGCTTGCTCTCTGTAGTATACAAGCTATTTACAAAGGTAATTGCTAACAGAGTAAAGAAAACATTAGAATTCAATCAACCAAAGGAACAAGCAGGATTTCGAACAGGCTACTCAACAATTGACCACATTCATACTATCAATCAGATAATAGAGAAATGCTCAGAGCATGACCAACCACTATACATAGCCTTCATAGATTACGAGAAGGCGTTTGATTCAGTAGAAATATCAGCCGTCATGCAGACACTGCGGAATCAGGGCGTAGATGAAGTATATATAAACATTCTGGAAGAAATCTACAGGGGATCAGCTGCTACCATAGTGCTTCATAAAGAAAGCAACAGAATACCAATCAAGAAGGGTGTAAAGCAGGGGGACACAATCTCCCCAATGCTATTTACCGCGTGCTTACAGGAGGTTTTCAGAAACCTAGAATGGGAACAGTTAGAGATAAGAGTTAATGGAGAATACCTTAGTAACCTGCGCTTCGCCGATGACATTGCATTGCTGAGTAACTCAGGGGACGAATTGCAACTCATGATTACGGAGTTAGACAAGGAGAGCAGAAAGGTGGGTCTTAAAATTATTCTGCAGAAAACGAAAGTAATGTACAACAACCTCGGAAAGGAGCAGCGCTTCGAGATAGGTAATAGTGCACTTACAGAGCCTAACCACGAGATTGAAGTAACTAAAAGAATAAGAATGGGGTGGAGTACATTCGGCAAGCACTCTCAGATTATGACCGGTAGATTGCCACTATCCCTCAAGAGGAAGGTATATAATAGCTGTATCTTGCCGGTACTTAGCTACAGAGCAGAAACCTGGAGACTTACAAAGAGGGTTCAGCTTAAATTGAGGACGACGCAGCGAGCAATGGAAAGAAAAATGGTAGGTGTAACCTTAAGAGACAAGAAGAGAGCAGAGTGGATTAGGGGACAAACGGGGGGTAAGGATATCATAGTTGAAATAAAGAAGAGGTAATGGACATGGGCCGGGCATGTAGCGCGTAGACAGGATAACCGCTGGTCATTAAGGGTAACTAACTGGATTCTCAGAGAAGGAAGCGGGTTAGGGGGAGACAGAAGGTTAGGTGGGCAGACGAGATTAAGAAGTTTGCGGGTATAAATTGGCAGCAGCAAGCACAGGACCGGGTTAACTGGCGGAACATGGGAGAGGCCTTTGTCCTGCAGTGGACGTAGTCAGGCTGATGATGATGATGATGACGCACTATACCATCACAAAAACTTGCCGCTGTTCGGGTTTCATTTGACGCCGATGGCACATGCTTTTAATGGCAGTGTTAGCTCAAACAACGAAAGATTGCTCCCACGTAATTTGTCATGCTAGCCAAACGTTCAGTTGGTACTGTAGCGGCCGGAAATGTCGGCTGCCGGAGGCAGCGAGAAAGGAGACGTGAAGCAGGTTTGGAGTTGCAGGGCAAGACTGTTTATTTCCACTCCGTGCGAGTGACGAGAGCTCCCCTCGACGAGGGAGAGAATGAGGCACCCCCGCGTTCTTCTACAAGAAAGAGGAAAAGGGGGCCACCGAGCGAGCAGACGTAGCATACCGCCGGTCTAATCCCCGGAGCCGGCCCCGACAACACGTTGTTCCCCGAACACGGAGGAGGAGGAGCTGGCGCCGCGAGTAGGCGCGCTGTCGACGGCCGGCTGCAGACGGGATAGAAAAGAATGCGGTGGTGCTTAGCAGCTTCCGCTACAAAGGCTCCCCCCCTAGATTGCGGAGCTTTTAAAGAAGGACAGCAGTTACGGGCTGAATAGTGAAAGGTCACAGTCCAACGGTTAGCACTGAAATCGTACGTGAGAGGCTGCTTGAATGGAAACTTCAATATGAGCAGGCTTGGCGCGGTCAACGGCGACGACTTCTCGTTTCCCCCGCACGTCGATTGCGATGGTTTTGTTAGTACGTCCCAAAACTTTGAATGGGCCATCGTACGGCGGAGTAAGGGGTGGCTTCGTTGCGTCGTGTCGCACGAACACATGGGTAGCAGAGTCCATGTCAGGAAAAGTGAAAACTTTCCTGTTGCGGGCGATGCGAGGGGCTGTTGGCCTGAGTTGCGCGAGCCATGCGCGCAGCTTCTCGATGTGATCGGAAGCTGTTGGGGCGGAAGGTGTCTGGTCGGAGAAGAATTCTCCCGGGAGGCGCACTGTTGAGCCGTAGACCATTTCCGCTGCGCTGAAGCCGAGGTCTTCCTTCACCGTTGAGCGTAGGCCAAGAAGAACGAGCGGGAGCTTCTGCACCCAGTGCTGGCGGTCGAGTTTCGCTGCCAGTGCGGCTTTGAGTTGCCGGTGGAAGCGCTCAACCATTCCGTTGCTGGCGGGGTGGTAGGCGGTTGTATGCTGCAGCTTCGTGCCGAGGAGCGTTGAAAGTGCGGAAAAGAGGTTGCTCTGGAATTGCCGTCCCCGGTCAGTTGTTATGCGGGCGGGGCAGCCAAAGCGGGACACCCATGTTTGAATGAAGGCCTGCGCGACGGTCTCAGCTGATATGTCCGCAATTGGTATAGCTTCGGGCCACCGGCTGTACCTGTCGATGCATGTGAGCAGGTACCTAAATCCTTGGCAGGGCGGTAGTGGTCCCACGAGGTCAAGGTGAACGTGGTCAAACCGCGACTCAGGAGTCCGAAATTCCTGTAGTGCAGCCCGATTGTGGCGAGTCACTTTCACTTGCTGACACGTTTCACATGTCCGAGCCCATCGTCGCACGTCCGCGTTGACTCCGGGCCAAACGAAGCGTTGCGTTATCAGCCGCTGGGTGGCACGGACACCTGGGTGGCTGATGGAGTGGAAAGTGTTGAATACCACTCGGCGAAAGTTCAGTGGGACAAAAGGTCGTGGTGCTGCCTGGGAGGTATCGCAGGTTATCGTGCTCTGGACGTAGGGAAGTGCAACCTCCGAGAGCACGAGTGAAGATCCCCCTCCCTTCAGTCTTGTCAACTCGGGGTCGTCCCGCTGAGCTGCGGCCATAGCTTCGAAGTCCAGGACTTCTGTGCTGGAAGCATTGACGCGAGACAAGGCGTCAGCTGCTTCGTTGTCGACCCCGGGAACGTGGCGGATATCTGTAGAAAACTCGGAGATGAATGAGAGCTGACGGATCTCTCGTTCTGAGTAGGAGGAACTGTTGTTTTTGAATACGTAGGTGAGGGGCTTGTGGTCTGTCAATATGTAGAACTCACGGCCTTCGAGGAAGTAGCGGAAATGCTTAATGGAACAATATATTGCGAGCATCTCCCTTCCAAAAGTGCTGTACCGTGCTTCTGCAGGCTTCAGACGTTTCGAAAAGAAGCCCAGTGGCTTCCACTGGGCGCCCTCCTGTTGCTGCAGCACTGCTCCGACCTATGTGGAGGAAGCGTCCACCATGAGGCGTGTAGGAGCTTCAGGACGTGGATGAATGAGAAGGGTAGCCGCGGCTAGCTCGTCCTTAGCTTTCTGGAAAGCGTTCTGGTGTTCGTCAGACCAACAAAATTCTGGTGCCTTTTGGTCATCTCGGCGCAGCAGGTCGGTCAATGGCTGGAGCACTCGAGCACAAGACGGAATGAAGCGCCGGTGGAAGTTTAAGAGCCCGAGGAACTCCCTCAGCTTGCGAAAAGATGTTGGAGCTGGAAACTTCTTGACGGATTCCACCCTCGATTCCAATGGCATAATGCCTTCAGCAGTGATGTGGTGGCCGAGGAAGTTGAGCGCCTCTACTCCAAACACGCACTTTTGAGGTTTCAACACCAGACCGTGCTCATCCAAACGCTGAAAGAGCTGGCGGAGGTGCTCTTCGTGCTCCGCAGGCGTTCTGCTGGCCACCAAAATGTCATCCAGGTAGACAAAGATGAAAGGAAGACCCCGGGTGACCTCATCCATGAACCTTTGAAAGGTCTGTGCGGCATTTTTCAAGCCGTAGGGCATGCGGACAAACTCAAACAGGCCGAACGGAGTTGTTATGGCTGTTTTTGGTATGTCCTGCGGTTCGACGGGGATTTGGTGGTATGCCGCTACAAGGTCGATCTTGCTGTATATTTTCGTACCTGCCAGCCGCGCGCTGAAATCGTGAATGTGTGGCAGAGGATACTGGTCCGGCGTTGTCGATGCGTTCAAGGCTCTGTAATCACCACACGGGCGCCAATCGTCGTCCTTAGGCACCATGTGTAGCGGCGATGAATAGTTGCTAGACGAAGGGCGAACAATTCCCAGCTGCAGCATATGCTCGAACTCCCTGCGTGCAGCTTGAAGCCTTTTGCTGGACAGCCGTCGTGGCCGGGCGGTGACTGGCGGCCCGGTGGTGACGATGTGGTGAGTCACGTTATGTTTCACCGGCTGTTCCGTGTTGCGGGGCTTGGTGAGCGAGGGGAATTCGGCCAGGACGTGGTGGTAGGCTGATACTGGCTGGAAGGCGCAGATGCCAGATGAGCAGATGTTTGACTCCAAACCACGTACTTTGAGGGATGTGTTGTTATCCTTGAGGCAACGGTCACGTACGCTCACATCCAGGTTGAAGTGGCTGAGAAAATCTGCTCCGAGTATGGCGAAATTAACATCCGCCACCACGAAGACCCAGCGAAACAGGCGCCTGAGTCCGACGTCTATTGTCAGCGAACGGAAGCCGTACGTAGCGATGGCAGTGTTGTTCACTGCCTGCAGCGACGATGTGTTCTTGCTACGTCGGCGATCCTCGGGGGTTGCCGGGACAATAGAGATTTCGGCTCCCGTGTCGACTAGCAGGCGCGAGTTGCTTACGCGGTCGACTACGAAAAACAGGCGGCTGGGTGGAGGGCCGATGTCGTAAGCCGCCATTAACGACTGGCCGGAGCGTTTCCCGGAAACGAGCAAGGTTGAGTGCAGCGGCTAGCACCCGTGCCGAAACGACGGTGGTACCAGCAAACTCCGTCCTGTGTATCTCGTGCATGGCTTCTCCGCGAAGAGCTTGGGTGTCTTGAAGGAGATCGGTTGCGTCGTTGCTCGTCCTGTTGGGGAGCGCCAGATAGCACAAGTTTCTGCATGGTCTCGGTAAGGTGTTGCAGTTTCTCCTCAAGGCGCGACAGTCGATCTGGTTGCTCATGTGTTCTTGCAGCAGCTATGGGCGCAAAGGTTGGAGTTGAGTATTCCGTGATGCGATCGGCAAGTTGCGCTAGTCGATCAAGGGACGTCTCATTTGAACCCGCGAGAACCACGCGCACCGACTGGGGGAGCCGTTGCAGGAAAAGTTCACGAAGAAGTGGGAGCTGGCCGTCCTGACGCGCGTGCACACCGAGTAGTTGCCGCATACGGTGCAGCAGTTGGGAAGGTCGTTGGTCGCCCAGCTCTTCGCGACACAAGAGCTGCTGCAGTCTGCTTTCTTCAGGCGCCTCGAGGCGGTCCAGCACCGTCTTTTTGAGGGTGTCATATTCTTCTTGCGCGGGGGGTGAAACCAAAATGTCGTCGATAGCGTCGGCGATTTCGGGGGGCAGGGCTGCGACGACGTGAAGGTATTTTGTCGACTGCGAGGTGATGTGCCGGAGTTGAAAACGGGCCTCCACTTGGCTGAACCAAACTCTTGGATTTTTCGGCCAAAAATTTGGTAGCTTCAGTTCTGTGGCGATGACCGCAGGCGTGGAGGCAGCAGCGTTGTCGTCGGAGCTCATCGCGGCGTGTTCGTTGAAGCGTTCGGGTCACCAATTTTGTAGCGGCCGGAAATGTCGGCTGCCGGAGGCAGCGAGAAAGGAGACGTGAAGCAGGTTTGGAGTTGCAGGGCAAGACTGTTTATTTCCACTCCGTGCGAGTGACGAGAGCTCCCCTCGACGAGGGAGAGAATGAGGCACCCCCGCGTTCTTCTACAAGAAAGAGGAAAAGGGGGCCACCGAGCGAGCAGACGTAGCATACCGCCGGTCTAATCCCCGGAGCCGGCCCCGACAACACGTTGTTCCCCGAACACGGAGGAGGAGGAGCTGGCGCCGCGAGTAGGCGCGCTGTCGACGGCCGGCTGCAGACGGGATAGAAAAGAATGCGGTGGTGCTTAGCAGCTTCCGCTACAGTACTTCTGGCATATTACCAAAAAAAATATTTTATTTAGGACACCTGTAAAGCGTGCTTTACCATTTAAAGGTACTTTTGAGGTGAAGACAGCTTTCAAAATGAATAAAGAGGGATTTTAGTCAACTTACGACCATAAAGGGGCGCATAAAAGTTTGGAGCGTGTCAGAATACATCCAAGTACTATTGGCGTCAAATGAAACCCGAACAGCAGCAAGCCTTCACGATAGTGTAGTGGGTGCCGTTCAGTTATCACCGTTGACCAGCGCACGCATCCTGTTCGGAATCTCTGCGCATAAATGTGTGCATGTTCATGGTGATGAGTGGAGGGCACGCACTATACCATCACGAAGGCTTACCGCTGTTCGGATTTCATTTGACGCCGCTGGTACATGCTTCCAACTCTTTAGTTACCACGCATATCCAAATCGACCACTGGTGATTGACGCATTTAGATCATCAATTTAGGCATGCTAGCTTTGTATCTTATGCACCCAAGACGTTTTAGTAGTTAGTCCAGCCAATGACCCTTCAGAATCAATTTGATTTTGCCTGTTTCAGGAATATAGTGATTTTTGACAGACCTTTTCACCAACCAATGTGGGCGTATTTTTCGAAAAGTGCACTAGGCCGGCGAACTTGACAGAAGTACAATACCCTCGTGATTCAGGTACAGTAACATCGAATTTGTGCAATGAAAAAAAAAACGCTTTACAAGCAACATATTGAATCAAAGTGTCAGCTTCGCAATTTGGCTATGTTGAGCAGTAATGATAGGCGGAAATTTATGTCATATATTCAATAGAAAGCTCTTCCTTGGAGCCAGAAAAAAGTTGTTCCACAAAAACTATTTGCGAAGGTCCATCGCATGTTCAAAGTGTTGAGGTGGCCTTCTATGGCAGGTGCATCCGTATATCAGACAAAGGGTCCTCTATAGTCACTAGTGGCTCCTATGGTGTTGTCGTCACGCAAGCATGGGTGCTTATAGCACTAAAAAACGAATGCGTTGCTTTAAACTATCTCGCAACCATACCCGAATTGAGTGACGACGAGCTTGGCATTCGAAGAGCAGAGCACCTTAGCTTCAAATTTTATGGTGACGATGTTTTGCGTCCGCCTGATACACCCACAACCGTTCTTCGGTTACTTTTGTTTACATTCTTTTGATGCAAGTGTGCACAGCTTCTGAACTTTGCGCATAATCTTATAGCTACTTGGGCTACGTGCGTGGTACACACTTCGCTGGGGTGCAGTGTGCTGGCGCTGGCTGCAGAGCTTCGCCTATGAACAAGACGGCCCACGAAGCACATCTTGGTCCCGACTACGCAGAAGTGCGAAACATTTTAGAACTGCGCGCGAGAGTGTCTTTTTTACAAAATATGCGTGAAAATTAAAAACAATATGCTGCGATGCATATATTGGAACGCCAACCTGTGTGGGGTAAGGTGATTCATGGAAAGTGGTCACGCGAGATGAAATTGTGAAGACCACTGGACATCTCAGTTATAGAGGGATTGTTCACATCACGGGTATCCATCTACGTAATATAGAACTTCAAGAGACTCTTATCGCAACACAACAAAAATTTGCTGAAAAAAAAGTGTACGAGTACACTTGTGTTTCACGAAAAACTATGAAATGCTTCACCGCGTGGCACCAGCAGCGAAGCAGCACCTCTGTTCTCATTTTCTTTGTCTATGTGACGACAAACATTTTTGTACAACATTCATTATTTTGTACTGTTCCTCGGTCTTCAAAAAATGTATATTATAAATTTTCTTTGTTTTGAATATTTTTGCATATATAGTGTTTTTCATTGCACTGTTTACCAGCGCATGCGAAAAATTCTTCACTGTTCTCACTTTTATTCATTTAAAATACTTTTGTTGCTCTACAACATACTTTTTTGGAAAGGGCATTTTGTCATGCAAAGTTTGGAAAGCTGCAATAAGTGCTGGAGTACTTTTCCAAGAGGAAGAAAAAACGATATTCCAGAGACATATGATAAACAACCATTCTCGTGTGGTAACGAAAGGGTCAATGGCAGTATTAGCTCTAACAACAAATGGTTGTTGCCACGTATTTTGTCATGCTGGCAAATTGTTCAGCTTGTACTTCTGGCATGATAAAAGAAAAAAACTTTCGTTAGGACGCCTGTAAACCATGCTTTACCATTTGAAATCAATTTTTGAGGTGAAGACAGCTTCAAAATTTCCCGAGAAAGAGGAATTTCAGTTACATTACGAACATAAAGGAGTGCAAAAAAGATTAAAAACCTGTCCGAATACTTCCAAGCATATGCCTTAAATAACAATATTAGCTCTAACAACAAAAGGTCATTGCCACGTATTCTGTCATGCTAGTAAATTGTTCAACTGGTTCTTCTGAGATATCACCCAAAGAACGCCTATTCAGGCCAACTGTAAATCAAGGTTTGCCAATTTAAAGGTGTTTTTGAGGTGAATACTACTTCTTAAATGCCTGGGAAACACATATTTTAGTCAACGTATAATCATAAAAGGGCGCAAAAAAGTTTAAAACATGTCCTAATACACCCAAACACATGCTTTAATTGACAATATTAGCTATAACAACAAAGGATCGTTGCCACATATTTTGTCATGCTAGCCAATCGTTCACTTGTTTCTTCTGGCACATCACAAAAAAAAACTTCCATTTAGAAGGCCCCTTAAGCGTCCTTTACCGTTTGATAGATGCTTTTCAGGTAAAGGCAACTTCAGAAATGCCTGGGATAGACAGATTTTAGTTAAATTACGACCACAATGGGAAGCAAAAAAGTTTGAAACATGTGCGAATATATCGATTTACAGGCTTTATATGGCAGTTTTAGCTCTAACAACAAAAAATCGGCAGTTCCCGCGTACCTCGGAATTGACATGCGAAGCATGTGGAGGGAATGTGACCGTGTTGCATAATTTTAAATCAGTGGCACGTCATGAAATGACGCTAAATATATGTACAAATGTTGCACGCACTGACATATGTTGAAGAGTTGCAGATGTTTATATAACCACTTGTTTGCACTTGCGCAAGGATGCGAACTAGAACACGCGTATGAAACATGCGAACACAAGAAGCTGACATGAAGAGGTGATGCTCGCGAGCATGCTGGCCCTAGACATTGCTACATAAATAGACTTCAGTGGATGGCAGGTAAACACAATGAACGTTAACCCGACGTGACGTCTATATCAAAGGAGTACATATGTAATGTTTATAAATTTGGGTATGCAGCACTGCAAGCAATATTAGCCTTTCACGTACATTAACGTCTATTTGAAATGTAGTTGCGAGACCTGGCGTAGCTCTGTGGTAAAAAAGCTTCATTGCAACGCAGAATGCTTGGGTTTCATTACAGCTTGGACACAGACTTTATATTTTGCAATCGTTGGGTCGACGCTACTGATGCCGGGTATTCCTAATGCTAGTGCGCTAAAAATGCCCATGTGTGTTTTCATCATTCCTGAATAAATACTAAGTGTCAATCGCTTGCGGATCATACCCGCGTACCAGCTGCGCATATCTGCCCGTGGGTATGTGCCACTGTCTGGCGGGAAGTGTTTGACTACGTACGCGACAGGATTGTGACATTATTCATGTCTTGACGAAGGCAAAAAGTTTGAAACATTCGTGAAACATTTTCCGTCCCATACTAATTTTTGTTCATGCCAAATTAAGCAGTTGGCAACGGGAGCACCCAAATGTAAGTGGCTAGATAGATAGACTGATATATAGATAGATAGATTCAAAGTTGCCGACGTTTGTTAAGAAACTCTTTGCATTTAAAAGGTCGTCGCCACCTTTTTGTCATGCTGGCCAATCGTTCAGCTAGTTCTTCTGTCATATTACCCAAAAACTTCTCTTTAGGACACCTGTAAAGCGTGCTTTACTATTTGAGTCATTTCTTTGAGGTGACGAAGCTTCGAAAATGCCTGTGAAAGAGGGATTTTATTTAACTTACGATTATAAATGGGTGCATAAAAAGTTTCAACATGACAGATGCATCCAAGTACATGCCTTCAGTGGCAGTATTAGCTGTAACAACAAAAGGCCGTTGCCACGTATTTTGGCATGCTAGCCAATTGTTCAGCTGGTACTTCTGGCATATTACCCCAGAAACCTCTTTGTAGGTTGCTTGTAAAGCGTGCTTTGCCATGTCAATTGTGTTTCTGAGGTGAAGACACATTCGAAAATGCCCGATAAAGAGAGTTTTGAGTCAACTTACGACCATGATAGTGTGCATAAAACTTTAAAACAAGTCCGAATACATTCAAACACATGCTTTCAATAGCAGTATTAGCTCTAACCACGAAATGGTCTATGCGTAGTATTTTCTCATGCTAGTCAATCGTTCAGCTGGTACTTTTGACATATTACCCAAAAAACCCTCATTTAGGACGCCTGTAGAGCGTGCTTTACCACATTTGGAGTCATGCTGAGGTGAAGAACACTTCAAAAATAACCTGAGAAAGAGGGATAACAGTTAACCTACGAATTTAAAAGGGTGCAAAAAAGTTTGAAACATGTCCGAATACATCCAAGTATATGCTCTTAGTATGACAGTATTAGTTTTAACAACAAAACGTCGTTGCCGTGTATTTTGTGGTGCTAACGAATCATTTGATTGGTCCTTCTGGCATATTACCCCCAAAAATTCCAGCTAGGACACCTGTAGAGCGCGCTTTACCATTTTAAAAGTCTTTTTGAGGTGAAGACAACTTCAAAAATACCTTCGAAAGAGGGTTTACACTTAATTTACGACCATAAAGGTGTTCCAAATTTTTTGAAATATGTCCGAATACATCCAAGTACATGCTTTAAATGGCAGTATCAGCTTTAACTGAAAACGTGCTCGCGATGTATTTTGTTATGCTAGCCAAGTGATCACCTGATTCGTCTAGCATATCACCAAAAAAAAAACCTCCATTTAGAACTGATTAGAAAGCGTCCTTTATCATTTCAAAGGTTGATTTGAGGTGAAGACACCTTCGAAAATGCATTGGAAAGAGAGATTTTAGTTAGGTTACGATCATGAAGGGGTGCATAAAAGTTTAAAAAATGTCCGAATGCATACATGTATATGCTTTAAATTGAAGTAATGTTTCTAACAATAAAAAATAGTCAGATCTCACGTACCAGGAAATCGACATTATGCGAAGCATGCGGAGAGAAGGTGACCGTTTTCGAATTCTTTTCTTAGGCGACACGTCATGAAATGAAGCTAAATATATGTACAAATGTTGCATGCACAGACATATGTTGAAGTGTTGCAGATGTTTATATAACCAGTTGTTTGCACTTGCACAAGGATGCCAAACGGAACATGCGTATTAGCATACAAGAAGCTGATGTGAAGCGCTGATGCTCGCGAGTATGCTGGCCCTGGGCACTACTACATAAATCAACTTGAGTGCATGGGAAGTAATTACAATTGATATTAACCTGACGTGACGTATGTATCAAAGGAGTACATATGTAATATTTATAAAATTGAGGAGACAGCATTTCAACCAATATTAGCGTGTAACGAAGATTACCGTCTATTTAAAAAGTAGTTCTGAGACTTGGTGTAGCTCTGTGGTAGAAAGCTTCATTGCAACACAGGCTGGTTGGGTTCGATTCCTGCTGGCGCACTGACAATATTATTTGCATTCGTTCGGTCGACGCTACTGATATCGGTTATTTCTTATTGGTAGCACGCTAAATTTACCGATGTGTGTTCTCGTCGTTCCTTGGCAGATACTATGTGTCAATCACCTGTGAATCATACCCGCATAGCAGCGGCACATATCTGCCCGTTGGTTTGTACCCCTGTCTGGCGGAAAGTGTTTAATGATGTACGCGACGGGGTTGTGATATTATTCATGTCTTGACCAGCGCGCCATATTTGTCAAACATCCCACCATTCCGAGCTAATTTTGGTTCATGCCAAGTTTAGGGGTTGATCACGAGAGCACCCAAACGTAAGCGGCTAGATAGATAGATAGATAGATAGATAGATAGATAGATAGATAGATAGATAGATAGATAGATAGATAGATAGATAGATACGTTCAGAGTCGCCGAAGTTCGCTAAGAAACGCTTCGCATTTAGAAGGTCGTTGCCACCTATTTTGTCATGCTAGCCAGTCGTTCAGCTGGTTCTTCTAGCATTTCACCCAAAAAAATCTTCTATTTAGAATGCCTGTAAAGCGTGCTTTGTTGTTTGAGAAATATTTTTGAGGTGAAGACAACTTCAAAAATGTTTGGGAAAGAGGGATATCAGTTAACTTAAGACCACAAAGGGATGTATCAAAGGTTTAAACATGTCCGAAAAAATCCGAGCAGATGCTTTAAATGGCAGTATTAGCTGTAACAACAACAGGTCGTTGCCACGTTTTTTCTCATGTTAGCCAATTGTTCAGCTGGTACTTCTGGCATATTACAAAAAAAAAACATGTCATTTAGGAAACATGTAAAGCGTGCTTTATAATTTAAAAGGTATTTTGAGGCGAAGACAGCTTTAAAAATACACAATAAATTCACAGAGAGAGAGAAAGAGAGGGCTGAAGATGCAAGAAAAAGCAGGGAGGTTAATCAGGCACATATTCGGTTTGCTACCTTACACTGGGGAAGCGATGAAGGGGAGAAAAGAGGTTGCAGAGAGATAACAAAGGTACACACATTCACGAGTACATTCAGAGGAGCACACATAATCTGCAGGCGGTCGCTCAGGTTTGTTGTCTTCAAGTACTGTAGAAGTGCTTTAGTCGCTTTCTGCGCAGTTGAGGCAGACACACAAGGTCCCAGAATCTTCTGCACAGAGAATGGTCTATAGTCCAGTTGCTTCAAAACCATCCGGAGCTGGCATCGCTTTGTGTCGTAGCAAGCGCAGCTGTACAAGACGAGTTTGATGGTCTCTTTAGCTCCGCAGTATTCGCATGTAGAGGTGTCTGCCATACCGATTTGAAAGGAGTACACCTTTGTGAATGCAACACCCAACCAAAGGCGGCATAACAGTGTCGCATCGGAGCGGCAAAGTTGTGATGGTAGCTGTATCTTGAGCGAAGGATCCAGTTCATATAAGTGACACCTTCGGAAGCGGGTAGACGACCAAAACGTGTGTGTAAGATCTTGAGCCAGCAAGTAAAGTTGTCTTGCTTCATCAGTCCTTGACTGAGGAATCGGGACAACATCTGTTTCTTCACGGGCTGAGCGGGCTGCATGATGGACTAACTGATTTCCCGTAATACCGATATGTTCAGGCAACCATTGATATATATTATCAAGCCCTCGTCCAAGAGCTTGATGGTGGCAGTCTTATTTCATGTACCAATTGTTCATGATTTTTCTTTTGCATGGCACACTGCTAACCCTGAAGTGCTGCCTTCGAATCATAGAATATGACCCTTTTTTTGGATGCTCTGGAAGGAGATATTGTAAAGCGGCTCTTACAGCAGCAAGCTGTGATGTCGTAGACGTAGTCTGATGCGACAACTTAAATTTGGTTGTCAATGCTGCAGCTGTATATACAGCGGCATCTGATGAGCTTCTGGACGAGACCAACCCATCAGTGTAGTGTATATGTGCGTTTGGTCCAAGTAGAACTCATATAATAATAGCAGTGTTGCTTGCTTTATTGCTACTCTAGACTGAATGCTTTTCTTTTTGATACCCGGAATTTCCAGATGTACCCGTGACTGGTCGAGGCACCACAAGGGACGTGCAATTCTTGTAGCTGGCGTATATCCTGATGGAATGCTGTTTAGGTGTTTGGTTACGGCGTCTGAAAACGTAGCATGCGGCCTTTCGGAGGGTGGAAGGGCCAAGTGGTGGTCGGGGACACGGCTAGTATGTCGAATGTGCGATCTGAGGCAATCCACAACTCTGTGTCCTGACTGGATGATACTTGGCAAGCACGAATGTGGCATAGGTAGGAGCGCATCGGGGCAGTCCTAGGCAGATATGCAGTGCCTGACCCTACAAACTCTCCAAAAAATTAGTATTGAATTCGCAAGTGTTCGTCAGTACAGGCGAGCTGTAGCGCAATAGACCCAGAAATAGGGCCCTGTACAGCTGTAGCATGGAGGCCACAGAAGATCCTCATGCTTTCCTGCACATGAATTTCATTATACGCACAATAGATAGCACTCTGTTCTTCAAGTGCGCACAATGCGGGCTCCACGAAATACTACTGTCGATTATTATGCCAAGGAAACGATGCGTCCGTGCAGATTTGACACTCTACCCATTGATGTAAACAGGGTATGGCGTCATTGGTTTGCGTGTAAACGCAATCAACGCGCACTGCACAGTTCATATAGTCAGGCCTTGTTTCCGAAGGTAGGCTGTTGTGCGGGTTGCTGCCCGCTGTATTCATGCATGTACCTCAGAGTGAGTAACTGCGGCACTCCAGAGGAAATTATTATAGGCGTAAATGAATAGGCACACCGACTTTGGCAGAACCTTCGCCAGGCCAATGAGGGCAACATTGAACAAGGTGGGGCTTAAAACACCTCCCTGAAGTACTCCACGGTAGGTGTAATGTTCAGTAGTTTTACCCTTATCTGTTTGTATAAAAAAAACTCCTGCCAGTTATGTAGTCTTTTATCCATTGAAGCATTCCTCCATCATTGCCCATTGCTGCGAGAGAAGTGAGGATGTCATCGTGAGCTACATTATCATTTGCACCCTTCACGTCAAGAAAGAATGCCACCGATACATGCTTGCGACTTTTTTCTTGCTGAAAAAATGTCGATAAGTCAAGGACACAGTTGATGAAGGAGCGGCCCGGACGAAAGCCTGTCACGCAGGAAGGGTAGTTGGTGTATCGTTTCAAGAACTACTCGAGACGAAATAGAACCATTCTTTCCATCACTTTTCCGAGGTAGCATGCGAGGGCAATAGGGCGATACGCTGTCAAGTCCAATGTTGGTGTTCCCGATTTCAGAAGGGGTATTATTAGACTTATTTTCTTTTCTCGGGGAACACTGCCGCTGAGCCAGGAATTATATAAGCACTTTAAAAGTTCTCTTCTGGCTTTTCGTCCAAGATTTACCAACGCAATATAAGTAATACCACCAGGACCAGGCGACGACGTGCGCTTAGAAGCGACTAACGCATGACGAAGGCTTGCCGCTTTTTGGGTTTCATTGGACTCCGATGGTACATGCTTCGAATGGCAGTATTAGCTTTAACAACAAAATGCCGTTGCCATGTATTTGGCATGCTAGCCAATCATTCATCTGGTTTTATGGCATATTACCCTAAAAACTTCCAGTTAGGATATCTGTAAAGCGTGCTTTACCATTTTAAATGTAGTTTAGAGGTGCAGAAAACGTCAAAAATGCCTGGAAAATAGGAATTTTAGTTAACTTATAGCCATAAAAGGGTGCAAAAAAGTTTGAAACATGTCCAAATACATATAGGTAAATGTTGAAGGACAGTAGTAGCTCTAAAAACAAAAGATCGTTGCCATGTGTTTTGTCATACTAGCCAATTGTTCAGCTGGTACGTCTGACATAATAACCAACAAAATTCTATTTAGAACGCTTGTAAAGCGTGATTTACCATTTCAAAGGTATTTTTTGAGTTAGAATACTACTTCTAAAATACCTTAGAAATAGAGATTTAAGTTAACTTACGACCATAGAGGGGTGCAAAATAGTTTGAAACGTGTCCAAATACATCCAAGTACCTGCTTTAATTGGCAGTATTAGCTCTAACACAAAAAGCGGTTGCCGTGTATTTTGTCATGCTAGCCAATCGTTCAGCTGGTACTTCTGGCATACTATCCAAAAACCTGCGAGTTAGTACGCCTCTAAAGCGCGCTTTACCATTTGTAAGAAGTGGTAGAGGTGAATAAAACTTCAAAAGGGCTCGAGAAAGGGGGATTTCAGTTTACGACCATGAGCGGTGAAAAAAAGTTTAAAACATGTATGAATACAGCCAAGTACATGCTTTAAATGGCAGTATTAGCTCTAACAAAAAAAAACGTTGTTGACACGTATTTTGTCATGTAAGTACTTTGCAATTCGAAGTGGACATACAAACAAGTACGAGTTTACACAACTGAGGTGTGATTAAAAATACATAGCACCAGAGGCTCTTCTAGCTTTCCCTTGGAGTTGAATGTTAGTTTTCGTTTGTTTTACAGGTACAGCGCACCTTTTAAGGCAGCAGCTAACAACAACTGGCCAAACAGACAGGAAATTAGTGTAAAGCCGTTTGCAGTAAATTGTCGCGTGCGTCCTTCTTGCATGTCGCTAGGGATCACCTCCTCATATGACAATAATAAATAACTAAATAAGTAAATAACTAAATCAATTTAGCCGCGAAGTTTTTTCTAATAGAAGTCTCCTTACACAAAGAGCGTCATGGCACACCGTGTCATGGCCGGGCTGCCAACAAGAGTGGGATATTTAAGGAAAGTAATTAGCCGTGTTGGATACACTTAGCGGAAGTAATTGCGCCAATGTTGCGCTCAGGATACACCGGTAGTTTTTTTTAAGTACGCACTCATGTGTTCGAGAGGGAAGAAAGGAACATGCAGAAAAATATAAAACGACGAAAAATGTCCGCCGTGTCTGACATTAACGACGTCGCAATGCACCACTTCGAGCCATAGTAGGAGGCCCTGCGTTGGGAAAATAAATTTTAACATAGGCATCCCGATGCACGGGATTACTGTGTCTGTCTGCTTGTTTGGGAAAGCATGTAGAAAAGCTATAGGCATTGCCCCTGTGACTAAGCATGCCAGTAAGCTGCCTAATCCTAACGTGAACAGCTAAAGCAACGTCAACGTCAGCTAAGTGATCTCTGTAGTGATGTGCGCTAACGTTTGCTGCCGCAAATAGAGCAGCTTGTGTTGAAAGGTGAAGTTTACCGCGACTGCCAATATATATATATATATATATATATATATATATATATATATATATATATATAACGTAAGAAGGTAGCGATAGTTGGTAGAAGCCAAAGAAGGAAGAAGTGAGATGGAAAAAACATGGCGTATGAGCCAAGCCACGTCTCCCATTCATCATAGCGTCACACGAGTCGACAGGATGAAGACCTGCCAGCCCCTTCATCAGTCGCTCATCATCAACGCAGTTCTCCGCATTACACCCTGAGCATACATGGACTACCGTACAAGTGCCTAGCATTACGCATCGACCGGCATCATGTCAGAAGCATCTACTGACCTTCCCATCCCCAAGTACACCGGAGCAGTGGACGATGGACCCGTACAAGACTGGTTCGACGTGTTCGAGCTCCACGCTACCGCTGCATCTTGGTCGGAACGGGAGATGGTTACGAACTTCAGTGACAACGTCACCGGTGAGGCCTTTAAATTTTACCTTACGCACATATTCGAGAACGACGAGTCTCGGCAAAAGATAAAACAAGAAATGATCGTTTGGTTTAAAGAATACAATGACGACTTTGACGAAGACTTGTTTATAACCCACCATCCACAGGCAATCGCACTCGGTCGTCAAAGTCAAAAGCAGCCTTCACGCATTTACCAACATCCTGCTTTTTCATCGCGTGGACCTTTGGTCGCTCACAACACCCACCTCACGTCTCACACGCCCACTACGGCCGGGATAGAGCTGTGGAACTCCGAATATACTCAGCCAAGCCCAGGGCCAACCGCCCACATTCATGCGCCAGAACAGCTTATCTCCAAAGTTGCGGACACAGAGAAACAGCCCAATGTAAAACCTAACCAAACCAAGCCTTTCGCATTGTCCCCGTCGAGTTCCCAGCCACCCGAGAGCCCAACCAACACAGGAGGCTCAGAAGGATCAACTCTAAAGCTCTGCCCAGTACCAGGAACGTCCATTAAGAATGTCGTTGCAAAAGCCTCAGCAAAATTTTCTGTCAATTCTGGCACACTATCTTCATTGCCTGACACGAATCATGGCACCCTAACAAGCATCAACTATTTGCTGGTCACATCAAACTACAAAGAATAGCGGGCTCAAGTTTCTAAAGCAAGTTCACCTCGTCAGATAGTGCAACATAAGCAATGCCAACAGAAGCAACAAGAAGAGGCCCAACAGCTCTGTCATGAACAACGACCACAAAAGAAAAGACTGATTCCGCATCTGAGCCAGCTTCGCAGAAAGAAAAGCCAAGGAACTTTTCTGCACCAGCGTTCAAGACTGCGCCGTCGGTCTCAACATCTGCACCATCGCCGTAGGAAACTTCCTAAACGCCACAAAACAACCACTTGTACTCGGCAAGAACACAAGCAGCGCTCAATCAGCCATGATCAACGGGCACGCAAACTGCATGCACGGCGTTTGTATCACTCACGACAAAAAATGCGACGCCAACAAAACTTTAGAATCTGCAAGGCGTTCCAACCTCTTTCATTTCTTGCAAAAACGCCCACTGCGTTTTCATCTGTTTCCACAATCAAAGCATGCTTATATTATCGAGAACGTAACAGCCAGCCTCGCCCACCAGAGCCGTACTTGATAACCAAGGATTGCTGCCCTCTCCGGTGAGGTCTGCGTGGTCTTACGAAACTTCAATGTGATGTGGAACTACAGCCCATTTGGACTTTTTTTGTGTTCTAAGACTGCTTGTTCATCATGTATTGTAATATGTAACGCGCGCCATTCCTTCGGGGGAGGGGGAATCCTGTAACGTAAGAAGGTAGCGAAGGTTGGTAGAAGCCGGAGAAGGAAGAAGTGAGATGGCATAAACATGGCGTATGAGCCAGGCCACGTCTCCCATTCATCATTGCGACACACACACCCACACGCGCACGCACACGCACACGCACGCACACGCGCACGCACACACACGCACACGCGCATGCACGCACACGCACACGCACACGCACACGCGCACGTCACAAAGACACAGACACAGACACAGACACAGAGACACAGACACAGAGACACAGACACAGAGACACAGACACAGAGACACAGACACAGAGACACAGACACAGAGACACAGACACAGAGACACAGACACAGAGACACAGACACACACACAGACAGACACACACAGACAGACACACACAGACAGACACACACAGACAGACACAGACACAGACGCACACACACAGACGCAGACACACACACACGCAGACACACACACACGCAGACACACACAGACGCAGACACACACAGACGCAGACACACACAGACGCAGACACACACAGACGCAGACACACACAGAC
This sequence comes from Rhipicephalus microplus, assembly GCF_043290135.1. NCBI lineage: Eukaryota > Metazoa > Arthropoda > Arachnida > Ixodida > Ixodidae > Rhipicephalus > Rhipicephalus microplus. The sequence goes on from NC_134701.1 coordinate 255,932,868, forward strand.
GCAGACACACACAGACGCAGACACACACAGACACACACAGACACAGACACAGACACACACAGACACACACACGCACACACACACACACACATATATATATATATATATATATATATATATATATATATATATATATATATATATATATATATATATATTAGTTTTGATAATATTGATGAACTTTACAAATAAAACAGTTTACTTGCACTAACAAGATTTACCTAGTGCCTATGCATGTTTGTGAAAGTTTTTTTGTTTCTTATGCGTTACGTGAAATACTTTTGCGAGATCCTTAATCGTGCAGAACAGGGTATTTGTAATAGAGTCGTCCCACCCTGCCCGAGGTTACTCATGCATCGTAGGCCAAATAACAAAGAGAACACAAGCTGACATTATTAGTCGATGTAGAAAAAGCACGGTGAATAGACAGTGCTGCCATTATGTGCAGAATATCAAGACCTGTGGTTATTTATGCTAATAATCTAATTTAATTTGCATACCTTCTACATCAATCGGTTTCGGGTATATAGTTTGATATATAGACTCGATTTCCAACTTCGCAGGTCAAGTTTTTTGGCTCCCCTAATTGTCGTCTTTTACAGTTGTATCAGGTATACATGCAAGAATACGGATAAGTGCTTTTTCGTTTCAATTTTTTGCGCTGATACCCGTTTTCATTACATTATGCCAGCATGCGTGTGCGTCTGAATCGGACGTCCTTTCTCCATTCAGAGTAAGTGCAGAGCAATATATTTCAGGCCCACGTTCAGAACCAGGAGTGCCCTGTCATGGTGGTCCAGTGGCTAAAGTACTCGGCTGCTGACCCGCAGGTCGCGGATTCGAACCCCGACTGCGGCGGCTGCATTTGTGATGGAGGCGGAGATGTTGTTGGCCCGTGTGCTCAGATTTGGGTGCACGTTAAAGAACCCCAGGTGGTCAAAATTTCCAGAGCCCTCCACTACGGCGTCTCTCATAATCATATGGTGGTTTTGGGACGTTAAACCCCACATATCAATCAATCAAAAACCAGGAGTGCCCCAGGAAAACAAGAACCTTAGCAAAAATGGGGAGAGGGGAGATTGTGTTAATTACTTTGCTTGGACATAGTGCATAATTTTATCATTTACCTGCACATTATGCGGTCTGCAGTCCAGTTGGTACAAAACGATCCGAAATGAATATTGCTGGGCGTTACAGCGAGGGCAGTTGTGCAGGACGTGTTCAGTGGTCTCTTCACTTCCGCAGGAGTCTCATGTAGACGTATCCGTCATACCGATGCGAAACAAGTATGCCCTTTATGAATGCAACACCCAACTAAAAGTGACATAACAGCGTCGCATCAGAGTGAGAAAGTTGCGATGGTAGCGGCAGCTTGAGCAAATATTCAAATTTGTATAGGTAACCCTTTTCGATGCTTCTAGGAACTTGGACGTGTGCTCAATAGTGAAGGAATGCAACGAAAGCACTACTGAAGTCTCTGAACAAGACAAATCTGAACAACATCCTGTAGACTGGATGTGCTCCCCCAAGTGTGCTCGTGATTTTGTGCGTCTTTCTTTTCTCTCTTATTCTATCTCTTCCTCCTTTATCTCTTCGAACAGTGTGGAGTAGCAAACCGGGCGTCTGTCTGGCTAACCTCCCTGTCTTTCCTTGCATCTCTATTTCTCTATTATTTACTTTGTATACACCCCCCAACAATCCAATGCATTGATCTCAGAAACAGCGTCCGCTTAAAAATTACAAGGGCTGTTATGAATCACATTGCCGTCTTTCAACCCGGAATGGTCGCTGGAGCGGGCACGCAGGCGACCCTTTTTCCCTGAGGCACCAACGGGAGTGGCGTCTTATAAAGAAGGCTGAATTATCTTGAAATCAAAGCAAGGAAAACATTATACTCGTGCAGTAGTAGCGACATGACGCAGCGCATCCTATTACCGCATTAGGTGAGTCATTTGGTACAATGAGAGCGCTTGAAGAGCAGCAATATAGACACGCACACAGAAAAAGTTTAAAAAGAAAAGGGCAAGGCTGGAGCGATGTTCAGAACGCACGTATTCCAAAGCCGCAAAACGCATGCCGAGCACGTTGGTTACACTACTCGCTGGCATACTTTTCGTTTTCCTTAGTTGTTTTGTCGATTGTTCACTGGAAAACCGTGAAAACACATCCGGCTTTGGCGCACCTTGCAAATCCGTTTGTATATATGTAAAACAGAAATGCTTATTTGAGAATGCGAGTAAAGTGTTTTTGGTGTCACCCTTGGTCGTATTTCTCCGTTTAACCTCGTTACGCTTCCGAACGCTGCTGCAAGTGGAGCTTAAGGTGGAGTGAAGGAGGGAAGAATGCGTAAGAATGAAAAATGAGAAGGAACAAGTAATGGCACGGAAAGCACAATGCGAAGCATTCTACACAGAAGAAAGCCTGTGCATTGGACTCGCCACTTTAGACAATGTCCTCCTATTTTGCGTTCGAGAGCGAGAAACAAGCAATATTTTAATCAAACAGTGCAGATGTTTGCTTGTTAAGTCACCTGACATGCTACAACAGGTGCTGGGTGATGAATCATGATAAACAGATTGCGCATACATCCGCACACACATAGAATACACTATTCGCAATGTTTCGATCAGGCTCGTGGCCTGCAAGAAAGTTAACAGCGCTTTTGTTGCGAGGGAAAAATTGGTGCTGATTTGCATTGAACCCTTAATATGTCTCCACTTCAAGTAAGAGTCCCGTTGAAGTTGTAAAGCTACCTTCAGAGTCTGTCTCTCTGATGCGTGCAGGCTTGCATTCTCAAAGAACATAATTCAAACCTTCTGGCAGGAATCCGTGTGCCGCATTACGAGCTATCGTCGCATGGTAGTAATCTAACTTTATTATTTTCTGCTATATCCCCTCTACTAAACTGTAAGTTTGTTGTTTTTTGGAACGTAATGATTTATCGGGACAAGCAATTACACACTAAGCGCGGTAACGTGTCACGTTGTCGTATGCCCATCTGTCGCATATGTGCATGGTTGGTATAGTTAGAGTTTGCCTTGCAAAGAAAACTGTTCAACGTACATCGACTGGACGCAGTAGCTAACGTTCATCGTTCAAATTGCCTTAATTTTTATCACGATGCAGTGTTCGCTGTGATTGTCATCGTTGGAAAGCGATTCAGCTTCGACCTTCTGCCCTATTTGCTGTGCTCACATGAAAGTAACAGTACCTCAGAAATCGATATGGTACTCAACGTGTTGTTCGAAAATTCCGGGTGACTTCAATTGTGACTGTATTAGAAAAAATAACATATTGAAACACGCCTGCGCCATTTCTTCTGAAGATGATTAAATGGCTGCACATGGAACTCTGTTTCCTTCAGTTCTGTTTGAAAATGCCTATTGGTTTGAAATTTTCCTTCCATCATCCTTGAAGGAACCTAGACAGAGACAGTAATGGTATAATGAAAGGCAGGGCGATTAACTTGGAAAACAAGTATCTGATCTGCTACCCTGCACTGAAGAAGAGCTTGAAAGCAGATACACGATGCTTCCGCATCTCTAATATGGTTTATTTATATGTATGTTTTGTTGTAATAAAGTTTAGCGTTTTAAAATGACAACAGGTTCTTCGAAAAACACGGAGGTGATGCTCCCTGTCTTCCAAGCGATCGCTGTTGGGCTGATAAAATAGATTATTGGCGACGCACTTGTGTCGCCTGTGACGCTCATGAATTTCTCCCGACAAAATGCTCCAACTTTGGTTCATTTGTTCTTAATTTTCCCAGGCCCACATGCACTCGACGTGTACATATTATGCGGCTTTGCAAAGTGTGAAGGTAGTCACGACATTTCCATGGCTCTAGCTTAGAAAAACATTATTTTATCACGCTAGTATAGCCATTATCTTTTTGCATGTAAGAGGTGCATTTAGACGAATCATCTATGGGCTGTGAAATTTAGTGCAATTAAATACGAGGACACAGCGTTACTAACAAGTAATAGTGTATTGCACAAGGTCATAGCATGCATACCATAGTGGAAGAAGGAAGAATGAGGAAGGAGGAAGTAGAGAAAGGAAAGGCAGGAAGGTCAACCAGGCGCGCATCCGGTTTGCTATCCTACACCGGGGGAAGGGGATTGAGGGCTGAAAAGAGAGAGATAGAAAGAAGAGAGAAAAGAAAACAGGTGAGCTTAAACTAGACTGTTGCGTTCGATGGTATTGGGCGCAGGACTTTAGGCATATCACGCTCCACCGTAGGTCATCGGTTCATGATACCTATTGAAGGCTTGCAAGCACTGGGAGTAGAACGTCCAGTACCTCTTGTGCGGCCTCAGTGTGGGGTGATTTCAGCCTGCCGACGAACACTTGAGGTGTGTCGAGCAGTGAATGAAGTACTATTAGGATAGGTTTGTCTTCTGGCAATGCCGAGGTGCGCTGTGAATCAGCATGGCGCTGCGACTTTGGCAACAGAGGCGAAACTGTGGCAGTTGTGTCTATGGTATTCTTGTTGATATCGACCATTGTTGATCTGTTTGACTGCGGCTTTGGCAATGTAGGCTAAGTGGAGTCTGCGGTAACCATGCTTTTGACAGCGTTCTGCTTCATAGCAGCCGAGTATGATCCGGGTGGAGAAGGAGATCGTGAAGCAGGGCGCCGAGTGGGCACTGCGGATGCAGATACATTGAATTTTTCTGAAGAACTTCGACGCCGATGGCACAACTTTATAACGGGGGCGGCGGCATCGAGATGCGATGAATGGTCTCTCGCCATTTGCCACAGTAATACACAATACTTAACAGCAACATAACCTACGCTACCGTATTTCAAGACTATTATTTAACAAAGTCAAAATAACGAAAATGAAGTCTGCCATACAACTACGACGCAGACAAAGACAGGTGCTTCCTCGTCTGCCTGTATTTTCAGCAGCAACACTTCACATATCGTCTTGTATTATGTACAAAGACCAGGCACATAAGTGTTAGCACAAGCTTAGGTGTGACATACGACACTTTCATTTGTTTATTTACATATTTTTTGCGTTTGCCTGTTTCTAGGCGGAAGAACTAATTTTATGGCATGTCTCGGCTTTTGTTATGCCAAAGTCAACTCCAGCCCACTCGTCTTTTAAGCGCCACTTTTCCTGACTCGGGTACACAATGTTAGAGAGGCGTTGTTTCCTCTAGCATTGCGTCCTTCACAACTAAATGCGGCTTCGTCTTTGGTTTTGGGACGTTAAACCCCACGAATCAATCAAATCAATCGGCTTCGTCTTAAGCTGTCGTGGCTATGAATCGTGCGCTCGAGGGTGTTGTCCTACGAAGACAAACTCGATAATAAAAAAAATGTTTTCTCTATTCACTCGCATTTAAAAGTGGTGGTCGAGCAAACATATCAACTTTTGCTCTCACCAGTCCGCCGTAAAGAAGTATACATAGACAGCACACACACCAAGGAATATATATTTTTGTAGCGTCAACTACACTGGCCTCGCTGAGCCAATTTCGCGTGGCATTGGTCTGCGCATGCGCAATGATACTCCGCCGCCGTCGCGCACGGCTAGCCGCCGGTGTGCGCGCAATTTGATGCACTGCGCAGACGATGAGTGGTGTGCACCGGAGCCAGCACCTCGCTCGCACTCGGCCGCGGCCGCACGCGACTCGCCGCCGCCGGTGTGCGCTTTCCAGAAGAGTGCCGTCATAGCCTTGGTAGACATATGGACGCCGACGCGCGCGCCTTCCCTGTGCGGTCGCCATCTGACACTGCGCTGGAGCCGCTTGATAGCACCTCTGACTGGCGTTTGCCACTGTGGTATAGCCATGGAGAAGGAGAGTGCAAATGCTGCTCAGCGGTGCAGTAGAGCGGAGAAGCTTAACTCATCGGATCCCGAAGTAGTTGCCCGGCAAAATAAATATACATGTGCCACATAATACGAATACCATGTGTGTGTCATTGGAACAGCTGTAAGCATATCTGGAAAGCTAAGAATAATCAGCTAAACCTTTGCTAACGCTACGTATATCTTGGCATAGCTGAGCTAAGCCACTGTCATTGTTTTCTTTTGTTTTTTTTTATTCCTACTTGCTCGTAGCGTATGCAGCTGTTGCAGAGCCTAGAATAATAATTCCTGGGCTGGCAAATTATTGCCGTGGCAGGGAAGCGCTTCGAGCTTGCTTTAGTACCGGACGCAGATACACTGAAATAGTGAAGTAAGCAGCGTGAAATCTCAGAAAAACCAACCTTAGAAAAAAAAAAAGCATTTCACTGCAACCACGGCCTCTCCTGGCGTCTGATCTCAGCCCTTTTGAGCCACCATCCACTGTCAACCCGCGATTACAGAGGAACCAAACCGTGCCCAAAATTGTGTTCAGCCCCGATTAGCACGCCGCAAGCTACTTTGTGTTGTTATTGTTTTTTTGCTATTCTGCTCTGCTTTCTAAATACTTTTATAATAATATAGCCCAGATTTACAGAAAATTTCGCGAGTGGTGAAAAGCGGTGTTTGGGCAGGAAGCGTGGCCCGCCAATAGCAACACCAGTGCCGCGAATACACACCGTAGTTGGTGAGTCGTTGCCAGAGGCCGCGTGTTCTGTGTCCCCGGTTGAATAGCCTATTGCCTACCAGGCCAGCGGCGTGCCGCCATGGTGGTGTAGTGGCTAAGGCCTTCGGCTACTGACCCGCAGGTCGCAGGATCGCATCCCGGCTGCACTGGCTGCATTTTCGATGGAGGCGGAAATGTTGTAGGCCCGTGCGCTCAGATTTGGGTGCACGTTAAAGAACCCCAGGTGGTCGAAATTTCTGGAGCCCTCCACTACGTTGTCTCTCATAATCATATGGTGGTTTTGGGACGTTAAACTCTACATATCAATCAATCAATCAATCAATCAATCAATCAATCAATCGATCAATCAAACCTAGATCAATGCAGTGTGAAACGCATTTAACCGCTCATTAGATTCCTCCATATCGGTTATCATGCGAGACACAATGCGGAATAAACATTCTGGTAAACCCGAGCGAAAGATGTGTTTAATCTCGTAAAACATCACGAACATGTAACCATTGAGGGTGATAGGGTTAAGTGCCAAATCGGGTTGAACCCACTGCTAAAGACGTGTCAGATTTCACTGATTAGCCACCCGTAGGGAGTGCTTGGATGGTGATCTTTTTAAAATGAAATGTTTGTTTTCTCTCTTTTTGCAATCCATGAACACCATTACACTCGCTCCTGTCCTCTTTTGAGCTGTGAATTTGAATGCGTAGTTTGGTGGCCTGTTTCGGCGAGCCGTCGTGAGGACATATGTGTATTCGTTTTGATTGTCAGCTGTAGCGAAAAATAAAGGGTTGCTTGGGTGTGTAGTGGCTGTTCACAAGTGCATCGACAGCTAATAAGACGAACTGTAATCACGATTGATTGACCTTGTTTTTCTGAACATAATCAGCCCTTGTCAGACAGCCATCTAAGTGTATAACGCCACATTCAATAATGTTCTTTTGATTTCATTTTCATCAAATGTACTCATGAGTTTTGGTTGGAGGCAAAAGAAAGTTGAGTCTGGGAAAGCTCAATGCTCTCCCATAGCATAATATATTGTGCACTGAATTATCGAACATTTGTTCCAAACAGACCATAATACGCCTACCTTAATCTATTAGGTATTTTTGTATTTGTTCACATGTCTTTTACTCTATGTAGTCAGTAAAAAGTTTTAAAAAGTTAAAGACATTTAGAATAATAAAATCACAGTGATCGTGCATACAGGTATGGGAGAGACGTTGTAGGTGCGAAAAATAGTCGCGAAGCAACAGGATGCAAGCTGTGGGCCTAATTAACTACGACATATTGTTACCTCGTTTATTGGTACATGCCATCTCATGTTAAAAGAACGACGGCCTTCCCGGGAGGCTATATAATTTCAGGTAGCGAGATCGCTTGTTAAGCACTTCATGTTTCTAATTAGAGTATTCGTTCCAGGAAGAATCAGATTTTGACGTCCCATTCGCGTTTAGGACTTAGTCACTCGCTTCGATACACCACACGCCTGAAGAAGACACCTGCTTTCTTTTTATACTGGTGACAGTGATTCACGAGAAGGTTGATGTGACATCTCGCGGCACTTTCATCGCCGTAAAAGCCGAGAAACTACGCAACAGCTTCCAGTCCCGTCGAAAGAAGCGCTTCACGCACCAAAGGCACGCTAATGGAGCTATTGCTGTGCCTTAGAACGCATCTTGTACGATCAAGGCGAAATGAAAGAAAGCAAACAAAACAAGGCCATAGAACTATGCTAAGGAAGAACTTAAGCCCGTATACAGCTGGAAGAGGTCAGTTAAGTATAGTAAGAAGACGAAGAATGAGTGGGTGGGGTGGGGAGGGGGAGTGGCACTTATTTGTTTCGCAAGCTTACGTGCTTCATTCCAAAAGAAGCAGACACACTTGCGTCACCACTCAGCCGAAACAATCTATAAGGTGCGTGCGTGGAGCCGAAGTGTCTCTGCTCTTCTCGGGTGCCGTGGCAAGCCGACACGGGAAAGCTGCCTTACAGGGCGATTCTTGAGATGTCGGCTTCCCAAGCACCGTCACGAAGAGGTAATCGAAAGAAGGCTGAAACTACAATAAGAGGCTGATGCAAGTAAAGAAAAACGCCGGAACAGGTACTGCAGAAGCTGTACTGGAAATAAACACCGAATCGAGTACGGCGTCGAGCTGCAAGCTAAGTGACAAGCTACAGTTTCTTTTTCCCGCGATTCACTGTCATCGTGAGGCGCAAAGTTACCTGTCGAAAACACTGCACACGTACTTTGAACGAAAAAAAAAATGCTCCTTGGCTTCTTCTCCTAAGGAAACCTTAACTTTTCTAAACCTCCTCCGCCTTTATTTATCCCACTCCCATGCACATCATGTTGTTTAATTTTCCTTGGTAATATGTTTATTTCTACCTCCATAGCATTTCTGTAATTTTTGTTCTCTCTCTTTTGGGATTAGCCCTGGCAAGGCTTGTGTACGGCTCAGCTAGTACCATGTTTCGACTTGCGTGTACGTCCGCACCGCATTGGCGTCCAGTTTCTTCGGTAAACTTTATTTAGAGATAGTTTTTGCAAAACTTTTGGTGGTCGTTGCCATGAAAATTTTACTCTTGAGCACTCCAAGCTTTATACATGTACTTCTGACCTTCTACTTCCTAGCAAGTCACGGGACCTCCTTCAGAAATCACTCAGTTCGCAAAAGTTGATTGATGCTTGCTGATTGACTAATTGCTGAGCTACTGACACGTGGAGAAACAGAAAGCCTCGGCAGCAAGCAAATTGACAGTGATTGCGCATTTGTCTGAGAAGACCATGTTTTCTTTTTTTTGGTCTCCTGGTCAAGTTTAGTTTTCATGCAATGCTGTGTAAGTATACAGTCATAAATACAATTTCAAACAGTTCAGTTTCATTATTTCTTTTTTATTGTTAATTGACAATGTGACGCATACTTACCTATAAACGTAAAAACGAGTGAACAATAAATGAAGAGCAAACCCTATAATTGTAGCCCTAAATGACGTAGCATATTTGCGCATTTTATTTTCGGTCTGTGTTCATTCTATCCAGAAAGCTATGCAAAAAAAGAGAACTGTATTTAGTTTTAAAACAGTTGCACCTTGTCACAGTTACTCTAATTCGACTGAAAAAGTGTAGAAATAAACAATCTTTATTAATTGCGTTAGTATAATATTTCCTGAAAAATAACTTACTTTTTAAAACAACACGCAATAGTAAGTCCCACAAAGGTACAATCAAGTTTGCCGTATTGTAAGCTAATACATTCTTTCCAGCACTGTTCTTTAGCTCTACGAGACAATAAGTAGGTGATGAAGGAGAGACCATAAAGAGTGGAGATTTATTCTAACTTTGGACATCACTTCTGCGCCTTATGAGAGAAAGAAGAGAGAGATGATTTATTAGAAGTCAGAGGGATTGGCCTGAGCGAGTTCACTCTAGCCTGCTACTCAGCGTAGGGGAAGAGAGAGAGGCGAACAAAAAAGTTATGAACATCGATGATGGAGACAGAAACAAGTTATGCGTATATAGAATAACGACGCTCCACTGCGGCTTCGCTATAGTCTAGTGTGGTTGAAGAAGCGCAATATAGAATGTCGAAGGAAGAGAACACGGGGATGCAGTTGAAGATGGACGCCCAGACTAAAGTGGCCGAGGACGGAAGCGAGGACGGGGGTAGCAAATAGCAAGCTCTAGGGTCGACCGAGAGCACTTTCCTAAAAGACACCCCTGAGAGCACTTCGTTGGTGTCGAGGTGAATAGCGTGATTATCGCTGCAGGACTGTCGGAGCAGGCCACGCGCGGGCTCTAAGATATATATATAAATATAAAAAGGGGGGCTCTTATGGCTCTTGTATGGCAAAGACATGCGCAAACTTTTCCCGCGCGGGCCATCTGAGAAGAAAAGAAGGAATAAAGAAATAAAAAGGAATGTACTTACTATAGTCGTGAAGAATCAGCAAGAGGTCGTAATTACGTTTTATCCGGTACTCTAAAGCGTTGCGAAGTTGTGTTATTAGAGAAAAGTATTCCCTCATTACAATTGGGATCACTCTGTGTGAACTTTATGGTGCTTTTAAAGCTTTGCATCATTCAGGTCAGAACAGAATTAAAGTTACTATTTTCAACGTTTTTCACAATATTTAAAAACACTGAAAAAGACATGTGTGGATAAATGCCATATTTGCTGCACCGCATTAGTGGTTGAGGAGAAGAAAAATGAATTGAAAAGAAAGAATGGGGAGAGAAGGGGATAGTTTATAACTGAAAAGAGGGAGAGAGAGAGAGTTACAACATGCATGTGTAACGTGTGGTCGTAAATGGACACTACTGGATTGCTAATTCAAAAGTGTTGTTCAATTCGACTTTACAGGGAACTTGATGGTATTATTTGAAATGCACAAAAAATATTTTACCTATGACAAGCCACATACAAAAACAAGGGGTTCCAGAATACTATCTCGACAAAGCTTTTTTTACGTGAAATTGCTTCGCCATATAACTGAGATCTCCTCTATCGTACGGTTAGTCTCTTTGAATCACACTTGCAAGCCGTCTAGGAGGCACATTTGAATAAGTTGAAGTTATCCTGAGGCCAGGATCCAGTGGTCTACAACCAGCACAAAAACTCCTATCATTTTGACCTCTCGGTAGCAGATGTCCGACTTGCAAGCTCAAAACATTACATCTTCTGGCACACAAAGCACAAAGCAGAGTCAATGAAGAGCTTGGCAATATCAGGCGGCGACTGTACTATTGCATTAGCAATTATATGAGCAAGCTCGACTGATTTTCGCCATCGCAGTTATGTCAAGTATATATATATATATATATATATATATATATATATATATATATATATATATATATATATATATATTGTGAAGAATTTTGTACGTAAATCAACACCGCTACGTGTGACTTGCGAATTGCAGCCACTTCCGTGCCCTGCCAAGCCATTTGATCGCGTTGGCGTTGACCTCTACGGCACCCTTCCATTGACACCAGATGGCAATCGGTGAATTATAGTGGCGGTCGATCATCTAACACGCTACGCCGAAACAGCCACTTTGCCGAGCGCTACCGATCAGGATGTCGCCTCTTTCATTTTACGTCGCTTTATCCTTCGACATGGTGCACCTCGAGAGCTCCTTAGTGACAGAGGCCGCGCTTTTCTCTCCGAGGTCGTCGAAGCTCTGCTTTCGGAATGCCACGTCATTCATCGGAAAACGACAGCGTACCACCTGCAGACTAATGGGCTAACGGAACGGTTTAGCCGCACGCTGGGTGATATGCTCTCAATGTACGTGGCATTTGATCATAGCAACTGGGACCATGTTCTCCCGTACGTCACATTCGCATATAATACTGAAATACAAACAACCACGGGATTTTCACCTTTCTTTCTTCTTAATGGACGTGACCCTTCCTATACAATTGATACTCTACTTCCCTACCGTCCTGATGTTTCCGAATGTCCACCTATCTCCAATGCTGCTCGACAAGCCGAAGAAAGCCGTGAGCTCGCCCGTGCGTTCACTTCGGACGAGCAGCAACGCCAGAAAGAAAACCGTTGCACCTCTCTTCCGGATCCCAGCTATGCCCCAGGGTCTCTCGTGTGGCTTGCCATCCCATACCAAACCCCGGCACCTCCACCAAATGTGAGGAGGTTTAATAGCCGTTAAAGACAGTGACGAGACAGCGTGAAGAACCGTCCAGCGATCGGCACAACAACGAACCGAAGCACGAGCCGAAAGAGACAGGCGTTGGTGATGCTGCTTGCTGCAAGCACATCTTCTTCACAATATATAAATAAATATATATATATATATATATATATATATATATATATATATATATATATATATATATATATATATATATATATATATATATATATATATATAGAGAGAGAGAGAGAGAGAGAGAGAGAGGGCACAAGAAAAAATAAAATGAAAAGAATTCAAGGTACCCTACCGAGGATTTGAACCCGTGAACCCTCGCTCATCAACGCGCTGCGTAACACAACCAGGCCGCGCTGCTTTTTTTCTTTCTTTCGTGGTATTCATTTAAGTTAAAACATGGCTATAACGCAAATACACACAAAAAACTAATATGTTCTTTCTTCTTCTGTCGTGACACAATGGTGAGAACACAATACCCAAGAGTTCACCATCTCTAGAACGAACATCCAGCAACGGCCTTTTCCGAACATTCCTAGAAGGGGGGTAAAGATAGACACTTCACCAGCATAACATATCGTTCTTGGTGAAACAGAGTTTCCTCGTAAACATCGCATAGTTAAGTTACCATTCGAATAAAGTGAGTTGCAGAGGAAATCATTGGCTCAGTATTTTCTGCAAAATGCGCATCTTCCACAGGCTATGCATTGCAACAAATACAAACATGTCCAATGGCACATCATTGTAACTGATTGCTTGATATGTGTGGTTTAACGTCCCCAAACCACCATATCATTATGAGAGACGCCGTAGTGGAGGGCTCCGCATATTTCGACCACCTGGGGTTTTTTAACGTGCTCTTAAATCTGAGCGCACGGGCCTTCAAGGTTTCTGCCTCCATCGGAAATGCAGCCGCCGCAGCCGAGATTTTATCCCACGACCTGCGGGTAAGCAGCCGAGTACCTTAGCCACTTGACCACCACGGCGGGGCATCTTTGTAACTGGATGGCAGCAGATATTGCGTGTAATGCGAATTTAGCGCAACGGCTTTCTTTTGTAAACTTGACTGGAGCACATCCCAAAATAAGATTGCATATTTGGAGCTTGTAAAACAATGTTCAATTCTTTAAGGCACGTCACAAAGCGGACAATTACCAGACGACACAAAATTTCTCTTGAAAATGCCAAATATTCACAGTCAAGAAATCAGAGTGCACTTTAATAAAGAACGTTTTTGTCGATGGTGACAGAAGCATTTCGCGCACTCGATCTAAGACGTCATGTCCTGGCCGACCCAAATATTTCCCATAATAAAGTGGCGGTGGAAACAGCATTGACATTAAATCTGTGTAAATATACAGCACAGATATTCAATTGTAAACGTAATACACTTCACCCATAAATCCCCACCGACAAAGCCATTCAGAAAAATTTGATGAAACTATTCGGTCAGGTAACACATTTACCATGTTTACCTGTAAGAAGGCACAAACAATAGGGTGAGTACTGTGAGAAAAAAGAAGTAGCGAGAGACATTGTGTCACACGTAAAAATGCTTTAGACCTCACCCACCTGCACTAACTGACCTGGACGGATTGTCTTGTTGCATGAATTCATGAGCTGAGGACCATATAAATGTAGCAAATTTGTGGTGAAAGCTCTGTATGTACGCCCTAACACAATGCAGCACTTGATATAGATAGAAAAGTCTTGTTGAAAAAATTTGTAAAGTTTTCACTTTAACGAAAATTGACAGGTTGTGTGGTATAAAGGATCAGGCTTAGCGCACAAGACCTGCCATCTTCTCTCTCCATTAGTGTGAACTTGGCTTGTGTGCACTGAGTGGAACACGAAGATATTTTTGTGGCGCCACAGGCCACACAATACCGGCAAATTTTTCAGGGGTAGAAGATGCCCATGAGCCAAAGCATAGACCCAAACTCCTAGAATAGTTCATCTGCACACCGGAGACACTACCTAATGGTCTACTACCTCAATAATTTTTCCCGTGCTGGGATCGTCAGTGAAAAAAAAGGCAATGTCAACTGCATATGCTAAAATTATAACTACATTTTGCATCAGTCTGAAGCCACGAATATAATTGGGTGGTATAATATGAAAGCACAATGATTATAAGTACAGAGAAAACTAGAGCCATTACTTAGGACATTCCAGCTTGACAGAAGGGCTAATAGATATAAAGTGCGAGAGATGACTGTTAACTATAAGGTGAGTAAAACCTTGATCATAACAAAGTTTCACTCCTTTTAGCAAAGTTGAGCCTACATTCACTCTCTCTAGAAAAAAAGACAAAGACGAGTGAAAAAACTTGGTCAAATACTTTTGCGAGGTCAACTTGCAGTGAGGCTTGCTGGCCAAAAGATTTTGAGCAAAAATCGCGAATAATACGAGCGATGTTTATGTTAGTCTGTGCAGAAAGGCCTCTCAGTCGACAGATTTGATAAAGACCAACAATGATTGACATCATTACATGCAACCTATTAGCTAAAATATTGTCAAATGTTTTATAGTCTATGTTGCATAACGTTATCGGTCTGTACCCATCAACATGACGTAATGTTTCTTTATCAGTACTCTTGGGTATCATACCTCTAGTACCCAAGTGACTACTGGTGGAACTTTTGGTAAAGGGCTGCAGAAGAGCCTCCATCTCTGACGCCTCTGAAAAACTTGTCATTAGAATGGGACAAAGGCGGCCCTTAAATGCTTTACAAAATTCACCTTATATTCCACCGAAACCCGGCGTTCTTGACAGTGGTAGTTGATCGATGGCAAGCTCTATTTCTGAGTAATGGGACTGTTTACCCATCAACATTCCTCGGCTTAAAAAAGGACACGAAATGGTCCATAAGCTAAGTAATATTAGGTAGATGCGGTAGCACTAAACAACATTTGGTAATTATTCTCAAATTCTGCCCTAATGCCGCCTGTGTTTGTCACCAAAGTG
This sequence comes from Rhipicephalus microplus, assembly GCF_043290135.1. Taxonomy (NCBI): domain Eukaryota; kingdom Metazoa; phylum Arthropoda; class Arachnida; order Ixodida; family Ixodidae; genus Rhipicephalus; species Rhipicephalus microplus. The sequence goes on from NC_134701.1 coordinate 255,948,046, forward strand.
CTGTTTGAGCATACTACGCATATCGTTCTCGACACTCCATGACGATGCTCGTTAAGCAGAGCCTGATGAGTCGGTTTTACGGAATATAAAGCTCGATTATTGCGCGAGTGAATATGAACACCTCTGTAGTGTTCTGCTTTATACTTCATAATACACACCTAATGCTATGATTTTTTCAGCTCACGAATCGGTACTTCGCAATGTATCTTAAAAAGGCTTCTGATACTAGTACTTACGTACTTTTTTTCGTTCTTTTTTCATAAAACGACCTTACAGAACTCTCTACTATAGCACAATAACGCATATTTTGCTTGAGCACCTCCTAGACAGCAAATAAAGGTAAATCAATGTTAAAACAAGTAGTCAATGAACTACACAACCGGGTAGTAAATTCTTTATCTCTTAAAAGGGTGGAATGAAGTTTCCGAAAAGCCCAACGGGGGCGGAACTTTACGTTAGAATTTTCGCATTGTCTAGCAATGGCGATGCAGTGGGCTGAAAACGATACCAGTTCAGCAGCCTAAGACTCGAAGGGAACTGTGCGAGTGAAGTCAGTCAGGAAGGACTGTTACGTGTACAGGAAGCTAACTTCAGCAGCGTCTACTTGGAGCTCTAACCATATTGATCATTGCAGAGACAATAAAGGAAAGACAATGGACGTGAAAACAAACACCAAAACTTTAATAAATCACTCCGTACGGGTGGTGCACTCCGAAGAGCAGTAGAAGAACGTACACCATGTGTAATACTCCGAGCAGAAAAAAAGAGAGAGAGCTATCGCAATGGTTTGTTCGCTTCCTAATATGCATTAAGGAACACATATGGAGCTTCCGTCTTCCCAGGAACCTGCGCCGCTACGTTTGCTGGGACCTGTCCCCAAAGTATCGCCAGAGTGGCGCCTTGGGTGCTCGCCAGCAGACGAGGAGGGAGTGAGAATTCGAGGGGGAGAGTGGGCGGCGCACTAACACTCCCAACAGTCGCGATCAGCGCGTGAGACTTAAGTTCTTTCACGTTGGCTCACTGACTCTGGACGTGGTTTGGAATTCACGCTTTGCGATCGTTTTCACCGGGGACGCAAAAGCTGAATCGTAAAATGGTGGGAATGCAGTTGTGTCTGCTGCTGTTACCAAACAGGCTGCAGTGCTCGTTCGTCCACACACGTAAGAGAAACAGGACTGCAGCCTTGCAGAGCTGGAGGTACCACGCTGAAGATCCCTCCAAGCAAGTGGTTGCTGTTAGCGTCCTCACGGTTTTGTCTTCACCGCCCATTTCCATTCTCATGATTTTCTTCACACGCTGCCGAAGCCTTGCTGCTTTAGCGAGCGTTATTGATTTTACCGGCTGTCAAACCTCACATGAATGCAGGCAGGCGTGCCCACTTGTTCGTTTTTGCAGGGAGTGAGGCCTTGGGATCATGCGTGAATGGAGCAAAGACGCCCGGCTTCTACAACTTTGACGACAGAGGAGAGCGTTGGGAGCGGAGAGATAGTTGTGGCATTCAGAGGAGAGCGAGTGATGCCACCACCCCTCTCACCGCTTCTTCGACGACGGCACCACTGTCCCAGCAATGACGATGCGATCAGCGGCAGCGTGGTCGCCGCCACCACAGCTCAATAGAGAGGCTCCGGGTCGGAAAGAGGAGGGCATCGGTGCGCACGCGATTTGTGACTTCGAGCACTGGTCGGTTCGCCCGACGATGCCGGGGGCTTCGCTCCGAACCGCTGCTCTGGCAGCGACACGTTCCATCGACTCGCGTGGTCACAGGAGTAGGAGGAGAGTAGGTTGAGAAGGAGAATGGTGATAGCCATGCCACGTGCGCGTCCCTAGCGATAGGGAGTAGCGAGTGATCACGGCTTCATCGAAGATTTTCTGGGGAACACGAGAGTTCCTGGGGAACGATCCTGGGGATCAATGTGACCAATATTAGGGAACGCTCGCAAGGACTGTTGGCCTCCTCTCCCCATTCGTGGGTCCCTCTCCTTATACTCGGGTACCAATGACTATTCTCCGACCAGTGATACCACCACCACCCTTCTCTCGTACTCCTGAACTTGTGGGTTATTGGCTGCGTCCTGTTAAGGAATTTCGAGTTATAGGGCTGGTTTAGCAGAGGCCTTATCTCCTATACTTTTGTAGACCCAAGTTCGCCCACAATGATGTCACCTTTGTGTGTTATCTTTTCCATCGACGAATTTCAAAGGAGGTATATATCAGCGGTGACTGGAGCTGCTAAGATAGTTACTTTAAATTAGAGCTGAAGAAAAGTATAAATGACAACAATACTGGGGTAGCTAGTATGGTGCGGGCCAATAAATCAAGCAGCAGTATTGTTTTCGGAGGTAACGCTTCATTGAGGAGGGAATTGAGGTGCGCATTCGCACTCCTCAAGTAGCCTTGAAATAGCAGTAACTCAGTGTGACCTCGGAGACTATTTTGGTAACATGGGAGGTACCGATGTTTTCTATCAACTAAATAAATAAACAAATAAACAAATAAATAATTAGATAAATAAATATATGTCTCTTTGTACGTAGAACGGGATATTACTTGTGAACCATCTTTCAGTGCTTTTTAGGTGTTCCGCTTTAGGGCGTGCTGTTACAGAAGACCCCCAGAAGCAACATCTTCTGCTTTCAAGTATAACAAATAAAAGTTCACTCCACACATTGCCTTTTTTTTCTTCTGCTGATGATCGTTTGGCTGACGAGAAGCCTTTATGGCTTCGGGTCAGCAGAATGACCTAGTGGTTTGGGTAAGTATTTTTTGTAATGTTGTGTATTATCACTGAAAAAACACGTTTGTGAAAATATATAATAAAGTGGCACGATAGGAGCTCGAGAAACAAAACAGGAATTCACCTGACTTGATTGATTGATTTGTGGGGTTTAACGTCCCAAAAACCACCATATGATTATGAGAGACGCCGTAGTGAAGGGCTCCGGAAATTTCGACCACCTGGGGTTCTTTAACGTGCACCCAAATCTGAGCACATCAGCCTACAACATTTCCGCCTCCATCGTAAATGCAGCCGCCACAGCCGGGATTTGATCCCGCGACCTGCGGGTCAGCAGCCGAGTACCTTAGCCACTAAACCACCGTGGCGGGGCAACAGGTATTCACCTAAAATCTGGTCTCTGGTTATAAGTTTCTCTGTAAACATCTACCACTTTTATACAGATGGACAGTGGTTTTCACGTAATGAATGAATGTGATGAAGAAGTAAATAGATGAGAATGGAGGAAAGCATGGCACGGGAAAGGGAAAAACGGGTAGATGCAGTTGCCGGCAAGCTGCCATCAAGCTGCCCCCGTCACACCGCCGTTGCCACAACGTGGTTAAAGACAGAGTACAATAGAAATCAACAATGGGATGGCCTCTTATTACGCTGGCATTGCTTATTCAGGTTCAATGAAGGGAAAATGATGATGCGAATACCCCCCAAGACTAGATATGAATAAGCATACTTCAAAGAAAGTTGTCATTGCGCAGTAAACAGATATAATACACCTCTTTTCAGTGCATCGCCTTCATTTCGGCCTGTTTACAAGTACGCTTGTATGACAAACATGTAGACATCTTAGCATGGTCCCATCACAAGGCTATCATTTAACTTATAAGAGTTATTCTGTGATAGCTTCTACCAAAACGCCATCATCAGCGCGCCTCCCTCAGCATTTTACAGAACACAACAGTACGAGCTCAAAAGCTTTGCGATGGTCTCTCATGTCCATGTTCTAAAAGGAAGGCGTTTAGCATATCTATCATATCAGACACAATCGACTCGTGCAGTAGCGTCTGCAATGACCAAGCGAGACGAAAACTAGAAACCAAGAGGATACAAAGAGTGTAAGAAGAAACAAAAGAACGGTGGCACAACGCTGAGGCAGTTTCGAAGCGGCGGCGGCGGCCCATGAAAACATCCTCCCAGACGTTTCGGAGCCAGTGGCGAGACAATCTCTGCTGCCTGCCCGACGGCTAGGACAAAGACGTCAAAGCCAGAAATGATGGGAGATTACAGAAAACGCTATAAATCACCGAGTTCCGCCGCGCCGCTGCCACGCCATGGCTTTAGTATACATCTGCTGAAACCCTAGCGCTGTGGAAGATCGAGGAACAAGGGAGCATAGAAATCAATATCCGCTTTGTGCGGACCCATTCTTCTGTGTACGCCTTTTCGGAGGCCCTTGAGCTTGTTTCCAGTTAAATGCAACGTGGAAGAGACAAATCTAAGAAAAAAAATTTTCATCTATATATGATTATTTTATTCTGTCTCTAAGTCGCGCAGTCAATCCAAGCCATGCCAAAAACTGATCCAACGCGAGTGCAAGCTGCAGTTTCGTACCGTTCTCTTCGTCGCCTCCTTTTAACATCTTGGAAATTGATGCCTTCTCCGTTGTTTTTGCTCTTAGTACGGGTAGTTCATGCGCAAGTAACTGGGAAAACGTGAGTGAAAGGACGAATCATTCAATTTGACGGTTGCCCTTTGTGTTCACTTTTACTCCGATTCTCTTTTCTAGAATTCGGGAAGCAGACTGGTCCTTCTTTTCATACGCACAAGCCGGCTTGTCGGGCTGATGACTTTGCTTCGCGTGCGCACTTTCACGCTGGAATGCATGAAAATTATAGGATGAAGTAAAGAAAGAAAAAAAAGAAGGAAATTGCGAGAAAGTAAAGGAGAGAAGTCGGGATACGTCGTTATGCTCTTGTTGCGCGCCTCCACTTGTTCTGAAATAGAGCTTCCGGTTGATGACGGTTGAAGTGAGACGTTAAAGGCAGTATCGTGGCTTTGAAAGAAACAAATAGAAGATACATAGAAAGTGTAGCAGAGATGCGGCCGATTCTCCACGAGGTGACACTTTTGGTTCCGTTCTCTCTGGTTGTGATTACGAAAATTTTTATTGAGCCACACTGACGGAAAGGGAGATCGCAATTAGAAAGATCATTTGTGAGGAATGTGGCAAATTCACTTCTGGTCATCATAAAGTGAGCCAGTCGAAAACAAACTGAATATCATACATTGGGATGTATCTAGTTAGCCTGATAGTTCGTAAAGAAATCACTAATTGAACAGACACGATATACAGTTCAGTTGATCTTACTTCCTTTTTTCTTCCAGGTAAAGACCATGGGCACAAATCTACGTTGGCAGAAAATCTGTCTCTATGTATCGTTAAGGTTTTCAATTGAACTTTAATTAAAGATAAATCAATTATTATTATTCACATAAATAATAAGTTTTATTTGTTTTGCGTGATACATGATACCGAAATCAAAGGTAATTGTGTAAAAAATGCTGTGAGACCTAGCATTAGATTAGGTGCCGCACATTTATTACATAAAGTAGTAGTTATAAACAAGTATGTTGTTCAATGTCATTGTTTGGAAATAACAAGTACAAACAAAAACAATTTTTAGAGGGCGAAACTGTCTTGCTTGTGCAAAAAGCACCGAGAACAAGTACATCATACTGCACATAAAAAAGAAGGCCAGAAAAATAAATTGGAAACTCATCAATCTGAATATACTTATTATTACGTGCTATACACATTTCAAAACGCGTTATAATATAGGAGATACATAGTACAAGGAATTATGTATGCTGTTGAGCGGGCTACGAGTCAAAAAGATTTAGTGGATAAATGTCAAATATTGTACGTAAGGAAGGCAAGCGAAGTACACGCCAGAAATATAGCATCAAAACCCATATTAGTGCAAAGAATGGTTTATGAAATGAGCTCTAGAACTTGTGACAAATGCGCTGGATATTTGTACAGCACCAGTGCTAGCTTAATAAGTGTGCTAGCTTAATCTGGATGCCTTGATGAGCCTCTCGTTCAAGCGGTAGCAAGTACGCCGCCGAATATGATGAAGCACCCAAGCACAAAAGAATGTAATCAGAAGTGCACGGAAGCCCGCTGATAACCCAACAACAAGTAAACATCGTTATTTCATTTCACGCCATATTTTTTCCCCTCTGATTGGTTTTCTTAATGAGTCTTTCGTGTTCGTCACAATGCAAGTTATAGGGCTCGACTGCAGCAACTCAACGTGGTTATGACTGCATCGTTAAGGAACCATTGCTTACGATCGCTGTGGCCACATATAATTTTTAGTTTTGCTAAAAACTTGTTGCCTGAATTTCGATTACGACCCATAATGATATTAAATCTTTCTTTTTGAACTTTTTGCGTGGTAGTGGCCTATATTGAATAGGCTATAGCACATCTACTCTCTTTGTTTTCTTTTGCGCGTCTGCTTTTCTCTTCGCTATCGTTATCATCTTCCTTCCATCTTCCCCCTAATCTTCCTTGTTATTAGGTTAGTTATTGCACATATTTGAACTCTGAGGTGTTCTTTGTAAATAGCAATAATGCATGCGTTATTTCAACCAGGAACACGTCAAAAAAATGATCTAGTTAACAACTGAATTCACCTTCAAAAGTTGCCAAGGTTTATTTTATATTTTTGTATTAATTCTGACCCCCTCCCACCCCCTGTACAAAATCTTGTCTGACCTTGTGCGGACAAAATATCTTGGAAGAACGACAAGCAAAGACTCGATCCAAAAGGTGAGGTCACAAAGGTTTTTGCAGAAAGCCATACACGAAAGCTCGTTTCGGCGTGAGCTGATCAAAATATTAACGTTGCACGATAATTTACCATTATTATTTTTTCACTTTATCGATGTTCCTACAGAGCTTATTCTGCGAGATTGAGCTTGGAGTTACCTGCAGTAATCATGTTATCTGAAAGGTTTAAAAATTCATATATACTTATTTACAGTTTGTCAGAATTTAGCAAAGCCAGATTGAATTTGAGCAAACAGATAGTTCTGGCAACAGTTAATCTCGCAGAGTGTAGATATAAAAACGTAATATATTGGACCCCTAAAATAGTGAAGAAAACTTACAGCACAGACGGTAAAATAAGCTGATACCAGAGTAAAAAAAACATAAGCAAAACACGAACACACACGTTCTAAAGAGATTCGCCGTAGTAAAAATGACATGTGACTACTTTTGATTCAAAAACCTTTGTAGACACCATTCGAAAGACTAACTGGAACGAAATATATTGTCACGTGCTTGCCCAAGAAAGACGATGATAGTTGTGCATGTGCCACGAAGGAATACGAAATGGACGAAGAAGAAGAACTCGCTTGCGCGTTCTAATTAAAAAAGATCGACCTGCTTCTGGTGTCTCAGTCTCTACGGCAAGACCTCTGTTTTGACGTCGTGACACTGGTGGAGGTGCTGGAGCCTACAACCGTATACACGACAGTCTTGCTCGGACCCGTTCACCCAGTCCAGAGACCCAGCCCCTCGTCACGACTCCGGTGCACCGATTCAGTCGGCGCCTACTAGTCCTAAGTCCGGAGTCCGTACCTGTTCCGCCTCTAACCAGCATGGCAGCTTCTACCACATCCACGGCTACCCTTCCATCGCAGACCACTCTTCCCTCCCAGGTGACTCTTGAACGTCCTCGCGTTCCTGAAGTTTTCCATGGGGAAGAGTACGAAGATGTCGAAGACTGGCTCGAACAGTTCGAACAGGTCGCTGTATCTAACCACTGAAACGAACAGCACAAACTTGGTCGTGCATATTTCGCCCTGGAAGATAGCACTCGCACGTGGTACGAGAACCACGAGGCTACTTTCCAATCTTGGGAAGATTTCCGTCGAAAGCTCCTCGCCACATTTTTGAACACGGACCGACGGGATCGCGCACAGCAACTGATTGAGGCTCGCGCAAAAAAACCCAACGAAACAGCCGCCATGTACGCAGAGGGTATGATCCGTCTGTTTCGACGAGCTGACCCTGACATGCCCGAGGCGAAGAAGGTGCGTCACCTAATGCAGGGTGTCAAAGAACCAGTGTTTGCGGGCCTCGTACGAAATCCACCTACAACAGTAGATGAATTCATAAGAGAGGCGACTGTCATCGAGCGCGCACTGCTACAACGATACCGACACTTTGACCGCCTGCCGAACCACACGGCAGTAAGTGCTGCAGCTCAGAACACTGCAGTGTGTGAAAGTTCCCTGCGACAAATGATTAGGGAAATACTGCGTGAGGAACTTCGGGCCCTCTGCGTCCCTCCTACCCAACCGCCCGTCGCATCTGTTGCCGAAATCGTCCGCCAGGAGTTGAGGCAAGCCGTTAACCACCGGCGCCAAGTCCTGAGCCACATCCAGCGAGCTACGCTGATGTGGTCCGTCGTCCTCCACCGTCATTTGTGGCGATACCCTTCCAGCCACGACCCGCGACCGTACCTTGGTGGCAACGAGATTCCATGAGACGACCACCAGTTCGCCGAACTGACTTGTGGCGCATGGCCGACCGTCGACCTATTTGCTTCCGCTGCGGAGAACCAGGTCACATTGCTCGCTATTGCCGTCATAGTGATTCCGGCTTCAGGAACTTTTCTCGTCCCGCTTCTTCCCACTCTGAAGACCGTCGTGCCCACGATGCAGATCAACTGTCGACTGGCCAAGCAACTACACCGCGTCGCTGGCGATCTCCATCTCCTGCGCGTCACCGTGACTTTCCTCAAAGCTACGCGGACGTCACCAGAGGCCGTTCGCCTAGCCCGCGCCGGGGAAACTAACTTCTGCGACCTCCGGGGGCAAGGTTGCCAATCGTCGAGACACCGAAAAGTTCCCCCTATCATCGCAAGAAGATATGACGACAACCACGATGAATACGACGACGAATACTAATGCCAGTGAAGTTGTACGTGCTGATCTTGGCGTTTTCATTGACGGACATTACGTTACAGCGCTGGTCGACACTGGCGCCGACTTTTCAATCATGCGACAAGAACTCGCCCACTGCCTTAGAAAGGTCAAGACACCGTGGACAGGGCCACACATATGGAGTGCTGGTGGTCAGCTGCTGATTCCCACGGGTAAATGCACCGCTCGACTTTGCATTGGGGATTCTAGCTTCGTGGCCACTTTCGTCCTGTTGCCAGACTGCTGTAAAGAGCTAATTTTGGGCATGGATTTTCTTCGAGACCACGGCGCTGTTATCAACATCACTCAACGTATGGTGACGTTTTGCGCACATCCGTATGTCGACGACAGCAGCGACGAACTACGCAGCAGTTTGCGAATAGCCGACGATGTGACGCTCCCACCGAGATCCTGCTGCCTTGTGTCTGTGTCCAGTGGGTGGCCTTCCTATAAGGATGTGATAGTAGAGCACATAGTCGCTCTTTTGCTCACGCAAGGCATTTCCATCGCGAGAGGCATCCTAACGCTTACTGGTGGACAGGCAGGAGTGCTCCTTACAAACTTCAGCAACGAGCGCCGTCAAATCCAGAAGGGTACCGCAATTGCCTACTTCGACGATATAGACCAGGCCGGGGATTGCTGTGCTTTGCAACCAGATGACGCGACAGTCCCTGCCTCGACAACTTTGTCGGTGGACATTTGCTCCACGATACCGCCCTCTGGTAGGAAGCGTCTGCTTGGACTTATACACCCATTTGAAGACTGCTTTTCGCGTACGTCAAAGGTCCAGCGGACACCATTGACCAAGCACCGCATCATTACCGAAGACAACACGCGACCGATTCGGCAGAACCCCTACCGTGTGGCTCCGAAAGAATGCGAGGAGATTCAGAAGCAAGTGCAGAAGATGCTCGTGGATGACGTCATACAACCTTCGAAAAGTCCTTGGGCGTCCCCCGTGGTTTTGGTCAAGAAAAAAGACGGCAGCTTGCGTTTCTGTATTGATTATCGCAAGTTGAACCAATTCACGAAGAAAGACGTCTATCCACTGCCTCGCATAGACGATTCACTCGATCGGCTGCGTCATGCGCGCTATTTCTCTTCAATGGACCTCCGAAGCGGCTACTGGCAGATAGAAGTCGACGAGAGAGATCGTGAAAAAATGGCCTTTGTGACGCCTGATGGCCTTTACGAATTTAAGGTGCTTCCTTTTGGGTTGTGCTCGGCGCCAGCCACTTTTCAGCGTCTCATGGACACCGTACTATCGGGCCTGAAGTGGCAAACATGCTTGGTCTATCTGGACGATGTTGTTGTATTCTCAGCATCATTCGAGGAACATCTGAGCCGTCTATCCACCGTACTCCAAGCCATACGCTCGGCCGGCCTGACTTTAAAACCAGAAAAATGTCATTTTGGTTTCAACGAACTCAGCTTCCTAGGCCACGCCGTCAGTCACGATGGTGTTCGACCTGACCCGGCCAAAATAGACGCCGTAGCGCATTTTCCCGCACCCCGTGACAAAAAGGCTGTGAGACGCTTCTTAGGGTTGTGCGCCTATTACCGGCGATTTATCGAGAACTTTTCGTCTATTGCGGCGCCATTGACACGACTCACACGTGAGGACGTCCCCTTCTTTTGGGGTGAACAGGAGCAAATGGCATTCAATGAACTGCGACAACGCTTGCAAACACCTCCAGTCCTTGCGCACTTCGACCAGGACGCCGCTACAGTACTTTACACTGACGCCAGCAATGTAGGTCTAGGTGCTGTTCTGTTGCAGTGGCAAGACGGCTGTGAAAGCGTAATAGCCTACGCCAGCAGAACTCTCTCTCGCACGGAGGAGAACTACTCGACCACCGAGAAGGAGTGTCTCGCCGTGGTGTGGGCAGTCATCAAATTTCGTCCGTATTTGTACGGCCGCCCCTTCAAGGTTGTTAGCGACCATCACTCTTTGTGCTGGCTCACCAACCTTAAAGATCCATCTGGTCGTTTGGCGCGCTGGAGCCTAAGACTTCAAGAGTTTGACATGACCATCGTCTACAAATCTGGGAAGAGGCACACCGACGCCGACTGTCTCTCATGGTCGCCAGTGGAAACTGTCGCTCCTGATGACGAAAACATCGACGCGGCATTCTTGGGAGTTGTCAACACGGCCACTATTGCACGAGAGCAGCGCAGTGACCCTGAGTTGTTACCACTCATTGAATATTCAGAAGGACGACGTAAAGACGTGCCGCGGTTATTTGCTAGAGGACTGCCATCTTTTTGCTTGCGAAACGATGTTCTCTATAAGAAAAACTTTTCACCAACCGGCAATCCGCACTTGCTCGTCGTGCCTGCCTCTCTTCGAAAAGAAATTATGGAAGCGTGCCATGACGAAGCAAATTCTGGTCATCTAGGCTACACCCGAACATTGCGCCGACTCCGATGCAAGTACTACTGGCCAAAGTTACCTGCTGCTGTTAACCATCACGTGCGAACGTGCACCGACTGCCGAAAACGCAAAGCGCCTCCCAGCAAGCCAGCCGGTCTTTGACATCCAATCGAAACACCAGAAAAGCTGTTCACCCAGATTGGAAGGGATTTCCTTGGTCTCTTTCCAACTTCCTCAACAGAGAACAGATGGATTATTGTGGTCACTGATTACCTGTTCCATTATGCGGAGACTAAAGCTATGCAGCGTGGCACAGCAGCAGAAGCCGCTCAGTTTTTCATCGAAAACATCGTCCTTCGGCATGGCGCTCCGACAACAGTGATCACAGACAGAGGACTTGCCTTCACCGCAGAGCTTTTGGAGTCGGTTCTCAGACTCAGCGGTACTGCTCACCGGAGAACAACTGCATACCATCCACAGACAAACGGACTGACGGAGCGCCTCAATAGGACCCTCACAGACATGATCAGTATGTACGTTAACACGGAACATAAAAACTGGGATCAGATATTGCCGTACGTGACCTTTGCTTATAACACCGCTCGACAAGAAACCACTGGAATGACACCGTTCAGTCTGATCTATGGTCGCGAAGTCACGACAACGTTGGACGCCATGATGCCGCATGGGTGTGACGACATCCATGTAGACGCCGAAGAATTCACTCAGCGTGCCGAAGAAGCCAGACAGCTCGCGCGCATGCGCATCTGTCATCAGCAGCATCAAGATGCACAACGCTACGACACCCGACATAAGTTTGTTAGCTACTCACCAGGCGACAAAGTGTGGGTCTGGATTCCGATACGTCGACGTGGACTGTCTGAGAAACAGCTAAGACGGTACTTTGGTCCATACAGCGTCACGCGACGCTTGAACGACGTGAACTACGAAGTCGTTCCCGACACTAATTGTAGTTCTAAGCGCCAAAAGCGTTTGCCCGAAGTCATGCACGTCGTGCGTATGAAACCGTATTTATCTAGTTAATTAGCTCCCGGTTACCGTTTTCGTACGACCACTTCATACGCCTGGTAGAGCACCTAAGTTGCGCATCAAACGATGCTTCTTTCGGAGGGAGGCAAATGTCACGTGCTTGCCCAAGAAAGACGATTATAGTTGTGCATGTGCCACGAAGGAATACGAAATGGACGAAGAAGAAGAACTCGCTTGCGCGTTCTAATTGAAAAAGATCGACCTGCTTCTGGTGTCTCAGTCTCTACGGCAAGACCTCTGTTTTGACGTCGTGACAATATGACAAAAGTAACGCCGAAACTGCATTCAACTTTTTTTCAGCCAAAGTAAGAGAATCTATTGGTCAGTCGTGCTCTGAAACCATAATTAAACAATGGTTCCGTGCACCTAGGAATCCTTGGATTACTAAGACACTAATGCATTCTATAAGGAAAAAGGACAATCTTCGCAAAAAGATCAAGGAAGAACCATTCAATAATTCACTCAAATGTCGGCTAAAAACTTATTCCAATATTCTTAGAGCTGCCCTAAAGCACGCTAAACGGGAATACTATGAAAGTAAGATTAGAAATAATTGTGGCAACACAAGGCAGAAGTGGCAGGTAATTAAAAAATTTCTGAACAGCAATGAGCCTAAATCGCACCTACTTGCTATATCTGTTAACGAAAACAGATACACTGATTCTGATTCTATTGTGGAGGTTTTCATCTCTCATTTCAACACCCCTGTGGGTACTAATACAAACACTCAGTCGGAACTCTGACTGTCAAGTATTCCACATACTCCTAAATCTTTCTTTTTGTATCCCATGATAGCAGATGAAGTTAACAATATCATCTCATTATTAAAGAATACTGGCCCAGGGCTTGATGAAATCTGCTCTTCTGAAGTTGCGCTTGTATCAAAAGAACTTTTCCCAATCTTAGCCTATTTAATCAATAAGCTTTTTGCGGCTGCTGTGTTTCCTAAAGGCCTTAAAGCAGGGAAAATTATCCCAATTTTAAAGAAAGGTGATCGCGAATGCTGTAACAACTATCACAGGTTCGCATTTTCCCTTTCTTTAGTAAAGCTATTGAAAAACTAATTTGCTACCCTTTAATGAAATACCTATCTAAATTCAACATATTATGAGGAAGAGCTTTATTAGAGGCGAGCTCGAGCTGGCACACACTGATGATGACATCTACAGATAAGGAAAATATACAAATAATGATGACACGTCCAATTGATGAAGAAGAGTCGGTGACTGCGCTCACACTAATTCGCCGTCACGCTGGAAGCGGCCTTCTGGCCGTGCGAGAGACAATATTAGGAATTGCGTCAGGTGTACAGTTTCAGCCGAGAAACGTGCACAATTTCTGTCCCACGGCAACGGTGGTCGGAGGGAGCGTTAAGTGGTGAGATACGGTAATTAACGGGGGACGTTTGTTCAATCACCGTATAAGGCCCTATAAAACGACTGAGCAATTTTTCACATAAGCCGGGCACACGCACGGGAGTCCACAGAAGAACTTCGTCTCCTGGGGAAAAGGTGACAGCACGGTGTGTCGAGTTGTAGCGAGACTTGCGAGCTTCCTGAGAGATGCCGGTGTTGATTCGGGCCAGATGACGGCAGTGCTCGAGGCGAGACAAAAATTGTGCGGATAAAGGGCTTGCTGAGGTAGCAGGAGCCGAAAGAAAAAAGACGTCCAGAGTTACACTTGGAGAGCGGCCATGGACCAGAAAATGGGGAGAAAAGCCGGTGGTGCGTTGCGTAGCTGTATTGTAGGCGAACATTACGAATGGCAAAATGGCATCCCAGTTCGTGTGGTCAGGGTTAACGTACATGGCAATCATGTCCGAGAGGGTACCATGAAAGCGTTCCGTCAAGCAATTTGTTTGAGGATGATAAGTAGAAGTTGTTTTGTGGATGGTGTTGGCGGCGCGTAGAACCTCAGCAACAATAGAGGAAAGAAAGACCTTGCCGTGGTCACTGAGCAGAACACGTGGAGCTCCATGGCGTAAAAATATGTTACGCAGAAAAAAATCAGCTACTTCAGTGGCTGTAACAGCGTGCAGTGACGCGGTTTCCGCGTAACAAGTGAGGTGGTCAACAGCCGTTACAATTCAACGATTTTCATTGGAAGTCACGGGAAAAGGGCCGTACAAGTCTATCCCGACGACTCCGAATGGCAAAGCGGGACAAGGAAGAGGTTGGAGAAAGCCAGGAGCAGTAGTGGGTCGTTTCGCCGTTGACATAAGGCGCACGAAGAAACATATTTGGCAATCGCGGATGAGAGGCCAGGCCAGGTGAACCGACTGCGTATTTTGTCGTACGTTTTGTGATAGCCGAGATGCCCATCAGCACGATCATCGTGGAATGTCTCAAGAACCTCACGTTGTATACAACGTGGTATAACGGGGAACCATTTGTTTCCTTCTACATGGTAAATATAGCGATGTAAAACACCATCGTGAAGCTTGAAATGTTTCTAGTTGTTGGCGAAGTCGGGCGTTCAGAAGAGTGGATGTACCTTCTAAGCGTGCTATTATGGAGCGGCAGTAAGGGTCAACGCGTTGATGCGACACAAGGGTAGAAGGGCGGCCAGATCTTAGTCAACTGAGACCTGCGATGGGTAATGCTGCGGTGGAAATCGGTGACGGTGGGCTATTACGGTTGGGTAGAGGGCTGCGAGAGAGAGCATCAGCATCTTGGTGCTTCTTACCAGACCTGTAGACGACATCAAAGTTGTGCTCTTGTAAACGAAGCACCCAGCGGCCAAGACGACCCGATAAGTTCTTTAGCGACGAAAGCCAGCACAATGCGTTGTGGTCGGTGATGACTGTGAAGTGGCGGCCGTGGAGGTATGGACGAAATTTTTGTACCGCCCATACAACAGCAAGGTACTCTTCTTGTTCGGTTACTGTATAATTTTTCTCGGCAGCAGTCAGAGCACGACTGGCGTAAGCAATGACACGTTCGCGTGCGGTGTTGTCACGCTGCAGTAGAATGGCACCGAGACCATGACCACTGGCGTCAGTGTGAAGAATTGTGGGTGCACCTGGATCGAAATGACATAGTACCGGGTTGGATGTCAGGGCTTGCTTCAACGCTAGGAAAGTCTTTTCACAGTCTTCAGACCAGACGAATGCCATGTTACTTGCGAGCAGTTGATGGAGCGGAGAGGCAAGCCTTGCGAAATGGCGTATGAAGCGCCGAAAGTAGGATGCCAAGCCGAGAAAACTGCGCAGGTCTTTTTGACGCAACGGACGGGGAAACTCGAGGATGGCGGCAAGCTTTTCAGGATCCGGTCAAATACCGTCTTTGCTGACTAAGTGCCCTAGAACCTTGATCGTTTTGCTTGCGAAGGTGCATTTTTTTGTATTCAGCTGTAAACCAGCTTTTGCAATGCAACCTAGGACTTCTTCGAGACGTTGTAGATGTTGCGGAAGGTAGACGAAAACACTATGATGTCGTCTAAGTAGCATAAGCAGGTTTTCCACTTCAGGCCACGCAGTACGCTGTCGATCATACGTTCGAAGGTAGCAGGCGCGTTACAAAGTCCGAAAGGCATTACGTTAAATTCATATAGCCCATCTGGGGTGGTAAAAGCCGTCTTCTCTTTGTCAGATTTGGACACTGGTATTTTCCAGTAGCCTGATCGCAGGTCAAGGCTCGAAAAATACTCTGCGCCATGCAACGAATCTAGTGCGTCATCAATTCGTGGGAGAAGGTAAACATCTTTGCACGTTATTTTGTTCAGTGCCCAGTAATCAACGCAAAATCTTACCGTACCGTCTTTCTTTTGCACCAACACAACTGGCGAAGACCAAGGACTCGAGGAAGGACGTATGAAATTTCGTCGAAGCATGTCTGATACGTTTTCCTCGATTATCTTCCTTTATGCGAGAGACACGTGGTATGGGCGCCTGTGAATTATTCGGGAGCCGTCAGTCTGAATTCGGTGAGTCGCAGCAGTTGTCATACCAAGGACAGTGGAATTAACGTCAAACAAAGGGCGATGTCTGTTCAGTAAATTCAGCAATTCTTGACTCTGGGCTGCTGTCAAATCAGGGCTTATCGTCACCGATAGAGGAGTGGGAGAGTTGAGTGGTGGCGTGCTTGGCTCTGGTAGGTCTTCTTGACTTGGAAGGGCAACAATTGCAACGAGATGCGGGTCAATAGCGCATGTGACTGTTGATCCACAGGGCAACAATAAGGGTTCAGTGGTCTGATTTAACGAAGTAATAAAAGAAGACCCTTCAGAAAAACGAACAAGGCCTGGAATGATCAAAATGCCTCGATGTACCGTGTGGCCATAAGGTAGTAGAAGCACGTCGCCATCCGCAATGTTGCTGCAATCAACGCTAATTACTTCTTCTCGGGACGGCCAAAGAACATAATCTGAAGTGGTGACGAGACGAATGCGCTGTTCAGCTTCCGATACAGAAGAGTCGGTGAGATTGAGGTGGATGAGGCGCTGACGACGAGATATAGAAGCGCGTGCAGACGACAGAAAATTTCACCCCAAAATGAGTTCGTGGGTGCACTCACAGAGAACTGCAACAGCAATATGATGACGAATACCGTCTATGAAAACGCGAAGTGTACACTGGGCGAGTGGACGACAAATGGCGTTCGTCGCAGCACAAAGAGACGGGCCTGAGTAAGGTGTTGTTACTTTGCGGAGATGGGAGCAAAGGTCAGAGCGAATAATGGAAATAGCAGCACCAGTATCCACTAGAGCTTCGACGCGTATACTTTCGACTAACACTGTTAACAAGTTCGATGGTCTGTCTGGAGTAATTGCTGGCTGTCCGGTGGATGCAGTTTTCCCTCCTAAAACTGCATTGGGGAGTTTTTTTAGTGGACATTCAGGACATTGGAGGCGGGTCGCAGAGGCGACACGGAACGGCGATTGGGAGATGGTGAGCGGCGGCGAGACTCATGGGAGCTCAAGGCAGACCACTACTGTAAGGTGGAGAGAGCGAACGCTGAAAAGAAGACTGGTAAGGCGTGCGCCGGTAGTTCGTGAGTGGACCGAAGCGTCCGCGTTCCTCTGGAGCGTAGCCACGTTGCTCGTCCTGTTGAGGCTTTCGGCAAAAGCGAGATATATGAGCCCTATAGCCGCAATAATAACAGATTGGGCGTTGAGGACGCGGCATGGCGTAATACGGCTGTGGGCGCATCGGTGGTGACACTGACGCCACAGGTACATGGTCACCTGGTGTAGCCGCTGGGATAGTGGCGGGTGCTGAGAGCGCCGCGACTTCCGCGTACGTTGGTACCTGACGAGGTCTGGATTCGGCGGAACAAGGTGAATGTGACGCAGATGCAATCTCTTGCCTACTGATGTCCCGCAAGTTGGTTGGAGCTGAGGCTAAAGTAGACGGTGGGGCGCAGGAAGAGCAGCACCCATGAAGCTCTTCACGAACGATGTCGCGGACCAGGGCACGGATGTCGAGGGCCGCAGGAAGACGAATGTCCGAGGCATCATGACAAAGACGAAGAGACTGAAGTTCTTCTAGTCTCTGGCAAATGGTGACGGCATCTTGAGTCGTGGTAGGATTTTGCGACGCAAGGGCGTTGAATGCCATGGTATTTATGCCTTTGATAATATGGCGTATTTGTTCGCTTTGAGGCACAGCTGAATTTACACGCTTGCACAAGGCAATAAAATCCTCAATGTACGAGATGTATGATTCACCCGCTAGCTGAATGCGTTCAGCAAGCTTCTTTGTTGCTGCTTCAGTGCGGACACTGGGGGAACCGAAAATATGACGGAGCTGCTGTGGGAATGTGTCCCAGTCGGGAAGATCTTGGAGGTGGTTCCAAAATCAGGTTTTGGCAGCACCAGTTAGGTAGAAAGAGACCGTACGCAACTTGTGTAGAGTATCCCACCTGTTCAACTTGCTGACGAGGTCGTAGGTGTGTAGCCATTCTTCAACGTCATCCCCTTTGAGACCCGAGAATATTGGCGGATCACGCTGATGGCTGTGGATGGCCAGGGTCGACGGCGGAGGCTGCACTGGGCTGGTGGTGTTGGATAGACCAGAATTGTCTTGCACTGCCATGGCAGGTGGTAGTAGACGACGACCCGATCGGAGCTCCAGTGGTAACGTGCGAAAGGACATGTGGATCGAGAAGCACCGTCCGCCACTTATGAGGAAGAGCTTTATTCGAGGCGAGCTCGAGCTGGCATACAGTGATGATGATATCTACAGATGAGGAAGTTATACAAATGATGATGACACGTCCTATTGATAAAGAAAAGTCGGTGACTGCGCTCTCAATAATATCTGATCACCAATTTGGCTTTCGTCCAGGTCTTTCGACTGAAGTTGCGCTAATAACTTTCACTGACAGAATTAAATTGACAATTGATGAAGGTCTTCTTTTTTGAGCGGTGTTTATTGATTTTACTAAAGCTTTCAATACAATTAACCACACCATCCTATTTCATAAGCTTGACTGTTATGGCATAACTGGACCACCCTTTCAGCTCATTAAAAGCTATCTTGGTGATCGGACGCAGGTTGTTCAGATAAACCAGAGTTTTTCATCTCCAAAAACCACTAACATTGGCGTTCCTCAAGGGTCAATCCTTGGACCCCTCCTGTTTTTGTTATTTTTAAATGACTTACCACTCCTTCTGAATCACACTAACGCTCTTCTCTACGCTGATGACACTACTATTTTTACCGCACACAAGGATCCACTCATGCTACAAAAATCACTAAACGTCGACCTAAATAACATTCATTCATGGTGTGTATCGAATCTGTTACTCATCAATCGATCAAAGACTAGTTTTATGGTATTCCATTCCCGCCGTTGTTTACAAACATCGGTTCATTAGCAGTGAGGCTTGATGGACACTTCATTTATGCATGTTCATCTAATAAATTTTTTGGTGTGGTATTAGATAAACATTTGAATTCCAGTGAGCATGCGCAGGCCTTAATTCAAAAGGTGTCTTTCGGTATTCACGTGATCATCAAAACATGACCTTACTTCTCCACTGAAATCCTTTTGTCTTCATATTATGCATTCATTTATAGTCACCTGTAATACTGCGTATCGTCATGGGGAAATACATATTGGTGACATGTAAATCATCTAGAACGATTACAGAAGCAAGCTTTGAGACTCATTACTTTCAAACCATTTCATCACCATCAGCCCCCTTTTTAGCAACATGAACATTTTACCTCTGCATAAACTCTTCAGCTACAAAATTCTAATGATCATGTTTTGTATCCTTAATAATGAATTACACATTTCCAGTTTCTCGGGAGCTACTCTTGTAAATACTAACAACACGAGGTTTTCAGCTAACCGTAATCTACTTCTACCTAAAGTACGTACCAACTATAGTC
This sequence comes from Rhipicephalus microplus, assembly GCF_043290135.1. Classification (NCBI taxonomy): domain Eukaryota; kingdom Metazoa; phylum Arthropoda; class Arachnida; order Ixodida; family Ixodidae; genus Rhipicephalus; species Rhipicephalus microplus. The sequence continues at coordinate 255,967,543 of NC_134701.1, forward strand.
AAATGACGGCAAGATTTTCATGCATAACACTGTGGAACATGCTGCCTGTTGATCTGATATCATGCTCAATCTACTTACTCCTTTAGTAAGCGCTTGAAGGTCTTATTGTTCAATGACTTATGACTTGAATGTTTTCTTTTGGGTTTCTTTGTTTCAAGCACATTGTCACTATTGCTCATATGGCCCTACGTTTTTGCACCATTTTCTTTTAAATATTGCTGTGACTTCGTCGCTGTTTGCTGACTAAAAATGTAATCCTCTTTTCACTTTTTTTAGGAGGTCCCCCTGACAGTTTTTACTTTGGGACCTCCGATGGTTCATTCGCCATGCAAAAAAAGTATTCATAAAAAGTGTATGTATTTTTGTATAAACAACAACAACAACAACAACACAAGAAAACACGAGCGTGCGAACAGAGACAACGAAATGACGTAGACACAGACACGCATGCGCAGCCACCACACACGCATCTTTGTTCCGGTGTATCGGCTCCCCTTATAACCAATTCCCACTCAAGCATGTATTAGTTCATTGTGAAATTGGCCCAATGCATATCACTCGCGTAAGGTCACCAAATCGCAGCGATGTTATGTCATGGCACAGTAAATGCCCAGTCAGCCTGCCTAACGTTGTATAGGCGACCCGTGACGCGAAGCCTCTCCCATTCGCTCCACCTAATGCGCTGTTATTAAAGTAATTCAGCATCCATCTAGCGCTTATATGTAGTAGATGTCGTAGCGACACGCATCAAAGAAGCCCGCCCAGTCGCACCGAGAGGAAGCGTCCCAATAGACTCGCATCAAATCGGCTCCATCAAACGAGGGCGAAGTGCCTTTACTTGAGCGAAGTGCTTCTCATTGCTCCCTCTTATCAATTCCGTGCAGTGGTATCAAACCTAAAAAGCACTAGAACAACTCCGCATGGGTTTAGCGGTATATGTTAAACAACCTCGATTTTTTTGTTATTGACCACATCTGGCTGTAATGTGAAAGAGTTCCTGGATACATTCATGCCAGCCGTTATGGTGAAATATTTGTTGCTTTGCTGCCATACAACGTCATCTTTGAAAGTGACCTCACCAACTTTTGCGGAGACAATTAAAATAAAAAGTCTCGCCCTATTGTTTGCACTACTCAGAATTGACTGCATTGTATAGAATTAGTTTATGGCATGGCTGGACGGGCAGCGCTGCTGCTAATGCACGCTACGAGTGGCGCTTCAAGCCCCGGGGGATGAGCAGTGGTGACTCATTCATTGGCGGGCACGGATTTTTCACAAGATCATCTCGAATGCAGAAGTGTCGCAGCAAGAGGAAGGAAGAACGGGATGAAAAAAGAGCAGGGCTGTGAAAGACGCTGGAACAGAATGGGACTGTAAAAAGAGAAGACAACTGTCTTAAAGGCCCAGACGACGCCGAGGAAAAGCTATTGCACCTCAGAGTGGTGCGTCAACATGGAAACTACCTCCATTGAAGGCAATCGAAAATAGGCCCACCAAGGTAAAGGTGACTTTAAGAAAAAAGGAGCTTCGGTGCCCCTCCTCCTCTTTTTATCGCTCTCTTCTACTAACCCTACTTCATTGCTCATGACATCATCACGAGCACGCGTGACCCTTCGCGGTCGTCGATTGGCAGGGAAGACAAAAGCGACCGCCTTTCACCCTGCTGTCTACGTTTTTTTAATTCTATTTATTTAGCCAAAAGAAAAGGGAATGTTCAGCCAATTATCGGGTTTTGTAATCCAAGGACGCTTAAGCCTTGCTTACTGCTCTATGAAAGAGGGAGCTTGGCATCTGTTCTTTGTGATGAACATGCGCTTTTAGACATTATAGCTTTACCTATAGGACCATTGTAGCAACCATTTTGTTTTACTGCTTACAAGTATAAGTAGAATTTTGTTCTCGTCTCAGTTCTCCAGGACGAAGGGCTGGAAACCTGCTTAGAAAACGTAAGGTGAACAACGGGAGTGAGTGTTTTTCTATGGCACAGAACGTGCACACTCTTAAAGCCCGGCACCCATCGTTCACTAAAACATGAAAATTGTTTTGCTTCGGATACAGGAAGACACGGATGAATGTACGCCCATACGATTGAACGAAGCGGCCGATTGTCGCTTCATCAGCGCAAAAAAAGTTTCTTTCGCCAGGCTGCGGCAGTAGTGATCGCGGGCCACCGTCGCTTCCGGGCAATTTCGCGATTGCTGGATAGCGCCGCATCGCTTCGTCGCAGAGAGCCGCTCCATCGGAGTCGTTCCACGAAAAACGGCAAAGGCGTGTGCTTTGCCGAGGCTACGGAAGATAGTGAAGAACATTTAAATATGGGTAAGTGTTAAAAAAAAAAAAGGAGCGACACTGAGACAAGGACCTTAACGCCCTCGTCTTTGTGTCGTTGTTTCTCGACTCAGACGGGAAGGAGCGCGCGTCCCACGTTTTGATCCCGAGAAGGCGTACAGTGTCTTGCCTTGCTTTCATTTTCTTCTAATGACGTTTTTTTTTGTCCTCTGCGGAAATATTCGGCGGCTTCTCT